>NC_140006.1:24378335-24787252 GCF_964263955.1 Coregonus lavaretus | reverse complement strand
AGCATACTGTCTCTCGATTAGCACTATAGGGGACAGAGAAATACAAATTCACGACTGATGACCAGGATACTAATGAAATCCACTGACCTTAGTATCATGTTCCTGTGACGGACCAGGTATAAATCCTTTTTATGACCATACTTTGTAATTTGTCTTCTTACGTAAAATATTAACCTCTGATGAAAATACGCTATACACATTTTTGTATGAGGGAGTTCCATTATAACAAGCTGTCGCAATAGTTCCGAGGTCTACATGTTGATAGGTTAGGTTTATAAAGATTTAGGCAAACTTACTAACATGATAGGCCTCCAATGCCCAAATGTCAACAACCCAGAAAAGACATCAGCACAAGCAGGGCCGGCTCTAGCATTTCGGGGGCCCTAAGTGAGATTTGATTGAAAGTTTTAAAGTTAATTTCCTGCAATTCTACACATTTTGCAATGGGGCTTAGAGAAAATGTTTAAGTTTTAAAGCAAGTTTTCTGCAGTTCTACACATTTTGCCATGGGGCGGAGAGAAAGTTTTGCAATTTAATAACACATTTCATGCAATTCTACACATTATTCCATGGGGCAGAGAGATATTTTTGCAGTTTTAAAGCTGATTTCCTGCAATTTTACCCATTTTGCCATGGGGTGGAGATTATTTATTTTTTCAGTTTTAAAGCTAATTTCCTGCAATTCTACATATTTTGTCATGACTTATGCAATGTTAATGATATCTGTGTGACAGTGACTAACAAAATCAATGGAGGCCCCCTGGAGGTCAGGGTTTAGATAACTGGCTAGACTAACTTACCAATCAAAAAATTGTTAGCTGACATGGCTAATTGAGTGACTGTCAGTGACTGCTGATGCACAACAAAATGTCGAACTTGCACCTTGTGTATTCTACTATTCTAACTATCAATAGTAAGTTGAGACCCCGACTGAGTTCCTCAAAAACAACAATAAAAACAACATGTTTTTGGGTCGGGTGCCCCGTAGCGGCGGGGGCCCTAGATGACCGCTAATGTTGCTTATGCCTGGAGCCGGCCCTGAGCACAAGCTGAGGCAATTAAAGAGCTCCTGGAATAATGTTCTCAAAGGATGGCTGAGCGTGACACAAATGATAAAGTGTAATTATGTGGGGCTTGCTGTGATAAAACAAGCCCCAGTGCATTATTAAAATTTTCTCTTACAAACTCTGTGCTGATTAGGTTGGAGTGCATTTTGTTTTCCCTCAATAGAATGCCAGTGTCTGCTCTGTTTTATTGACAGGCTAATTTAATTCAACAAACACCTCCATTTAAATGTAACAACACATACATACAGATGTAGGATCTTAACTTAAACCAGTTTGCTAATGGAGGAACATAATCCTGCAGCAACAGGAAATGTGAATCATTATGTGGATTATAATTCATAAAAAAAATTGTAGGGGTTGATCATTTTTTCGCAAGGAAAAATCAAGTCTGAGTGGAATTGACAAACTTCAGAAGCCTTTCTAAACCTCAAATAAGCTACAAGTTTTAAATGTTCAGTTCTCCTGCAACAGGTAGTGATGGGGAGGGATCAATACAGTTACATATCGCGATATATTTTGTTACAATATTATATAGATATTTTTACACCAAGTATAATACTTTTTTTGCTAGGTAGCATTAGCTAGCGCTAGTTGGCTGTACCTGCGCCAAAAACTCTGGTATTTCTCCTTCTCAAGCTTGTTCTCCATCTTCTTTTTTAAATGGTGAGCCAACATGTTTTCAGCACTGACTGATGAAAACAAATGTTCTCATGGCTATTTATTGTCCCTCTGCAACAGACATGGTGAGTGATATGTTTGGAGTCCCATTGAGACCAAGGTCTCTTTTTGACCACAGCAGCAATTACACAATAAAAGCTAGAGACACAGATACTACAATCTAATAGCAATTCAGTGTTATGGAATGTAGCATTAATATGCCCAATATGTATAGTGTATTCTGCATGATCCCAAAAATTACTTCACTCCATCTCAATCAGTTAGGCATTCAAGCTGCTATGACAGTCCCATTATGACAGTGTGCTCTAGTGCATCATGGGTGGTTTGCACCTGATGTCATGCATGTAATGTGAGTTCCTGTAAATACTGTGTTCTCCAGTGATGATGATGCTGGAGGGTTAGCTAGGCTTTTAACCATTTGACCTACTGTACTGCTCCTACTACTACTACTACTATTACTACTACTACTACTACTACTACTACTACTACTACTACTACTACTACTACTACTACTACTACTACTACTACTACTACTACTACTACTACTACTACTACTACTATTACTACTACTACTACTACTACTACTACTACTACTACTACTACTACTCTGCACCAGAGAGAGCAGGTCCAGCACAACCACTGACTGTTCATGCATTAATTAACCAAACCAACCCTTGGTTATGTTGAGATTGAGGCAGTCAAGGGGTTAATCGTCCAATGTGAGGTTGGGGTTGTGAAGCCAGTAGTATAGCTACAGGAGCTGCATGGCCTGTTTTTTTTTACCATCCCAAGGCATCAGCCTCCTTGGTGAATGTTGACTTTACATGTGACTGTGGTGGCAGCAGAGTCCCTACTAGCCTAGTGAGTAAACCCACCTCACACACAGCCACTGACATTTACAATATCTACACCACGGCACGATAACAGAAGAATACCCAATCAACATTCATTACATTGGTTGGATGTTGGATGTCTTACAAAAGAGGATATCCATTGTAACCCATATCAACCCCCTTGCGTAAACGTCATTTTTATAGAACATTATTAGAGGACATTACACCACCATGCCTATCTATCTGCATGTTAAGATAATGTGATCATTGACATGGTTGCGCCGTCTGCATAATTGGTTGGAGAGAATGTTGCCAGAGGTGACCCCTGCTGGTCAGCTGTTGACATGGCAGATGGGAATAGAGGAGAAGACCTCAGCGTGGGGGAGGAGAGGAGGAAGTACAAAGCTTCTCACCTCCCTGTGGCATCATCCACAGCATTGCCACATCCGCACATGCACACTCCATCCATGCACTGCACTTGAATTGACCTTGAAGCAGGGACACATTCAAAATCCACCCTGTTTGTTATTGATGGATATGCAGCTCAATACCAAAGTCACTTTGCTGATCGGTTCTGTGCTACAGACATGACACTGTTACAACTGTGTAACATGATGCCTTTGAATGTTGCCTTTCACATGTAGCGTAAAAAACACACCCTTCTATCAAAGCAATACCACAGCCAACCAATGTTGATGTGCTATTTGTGAGCTGGATGTCATAAAGTAAAAGGACAGCAACATCTGTATTTGTGGAGATTGAAAGACATCTAGACCCAAAGACACAGCTCATTTTTCTTAAAAGAATAGTGGGACAGTTATTAAAAGTGAGTCTTTATAATAATAGGTCTAACCTTGTCTCAGAACGCATCTGCTACTGTTGATCTAAATAAGATCTAAAAATATAATCAACATCATGAATTATGCATTTAGATCTACTGAGTAAGAACGAATGTGACTTCATCACACAAATTATTCAAAAGGTTGTGATCACAGAGTAAAGACCAAGGCTAAACTGGTGTAACTGCCACCATGTCACCCAGCTATTGATGTTACATGGCTTGGCTGTTCCAAGTGGAACATCAGGATTGACACCCCCTGAAGTTGTGCTGCTAACATACTACAGCTGGACTGGTAAAACATTACATTTCAGTACTGCAGATTGAATTGAAAGAAAGCTGACTCAATAACAAAGCAGTGTTTTACACTTTGCTTGCCAGTACTGAACATCCATAATACATCAGATTTACTTTTGAAGGCCTGCAGTAGAGATGACATAACTAAATAATTATCTGTGGTAGCATCAAAGTATCAAACTACACTATGGTACTGTTCTCGCTTCTATGTACCATATGCTGGATTTTCTTCATGAACAACAAAATAAGTGGTGGTGACATGAAATATGGATGGAGATCAGTATAAAGAAAGAGAAATCACACATCAGAAAGATCTGAAAAAGTAATGCTTCCTTCCAAACAACTACAGAGGAAAAAGTAGCTATACAGCTACTCCGCATGTAATAACAATAGCTAGTTCTTATTGTCCTAATGGTAGTAGGCCTAATGGAAGATGCAGTTAGTTAGGTATTCTCCTGGTGTTTTTTTTTTACTTAACAAATGAAATAAATATGTCAAATGACGACAAACATGCCCTGGAGTAGGTGTGGTCCATAAATCTAAAAATAGAGCGCAGGAGCACTGCTGTCTCTCACATTTCATGTGTCAGAGGATTTTATAATCACAAGTGAAAATGTTCACTGAGCACAGCATGTCTCTCCTGACTTGAATCTCAAAATCCAGAACATTTGGAGCGCTAGGCTATATCCGTCCCTGCCCATCCACGGGTAACTGAATTGGTGAAATTATGACATGTGAAAAGAAGATGACTGGCTTATCCTCATGCACATGTAAACCAGCCAGATATAGGATACTGAGTTATATCTGCCAAACTCAAGACCTCATTAGCCAGCTGAGCCAAAGCCAAGGCATTAGGTCTGGGAGCTAATACGAGTCTTCAGGTCTCAGGCAAGGTTACTTATCACATGAGTATAGTTTGGCAAACCAACTCTGCTACATACTTGAGGTAAGTAGCATAAGAGATGATTTTTCAGTATACCAGTTATATGTGGTCTGCAGTTAGCAGTTACTTTATCTTTACTCTACATAGCCTTCATTATGTATCTCAACAGTGATGTAAACACAAACATCACTTTACACTGGTATGTCCCTAGTGTGATTAATGTTTTCTGTTTTCTTTTCAACATCTTAGTAAAGATCAAAGCTGATTAAAACTGAAATGTGTAAGTCCCTGTAGGATTGACAACACTCATTTTTTAAAAGATTATTCTCTACAATAACAACACAAATATTAGTGAGATTCAAAAACATATCATGTTAGAATAGAAGTACATCTTAATTTCTCTATTGCCTATTTAAAGAATCCTTCCACTGTATTCCACTAATTATAAGCACCATAGTCTGGGTTTCTAATGCTATAATGTTCATTCTCGTGTAGAAATATGTGGTGAAAATAAAGAGGGAAGATTAGTCCGTGTCAGAGCCTGCCTTTGGAGAGGGAGGTTAATCAAAAGAGAGGTTTTAAGTCCAAACAATGGCTGAAGTCATCTTTGATATCCACAGACCTGACTGCACTTCGTACTGGGAGACAGAGCCAGAGAGAGAGCCAGAGAGAGAGAGACAGAGAGAGAGACAGAGACAGAGACAGAGAGACAGAGACAGAGACAGAGAGACAGAGACAGAGACAGAGAGACAGAGAGAGAGAGAGAGAGAGAGAGAGAGAGAGAGAGAGAGAGAGAGAGAGAGAGAGAGAGAGAGAGAGAGGGAGAGAAAGAGACGCCCAGCCCTACCTCCCCTCCCTCCCCCTAACACACTCTGTTCCTCCAACAACCCAAACTGAGATAAATGTATAATTAAATAAGGAGAGGAAACAAGACTGGGACAGAGTGAAAAGGAATAGTGTTTTAAAGGGTGATCGGTAATAAATAACTGAGTCGACCCGTGGTTGTAATTTTCCACTTCACAACTCAAGGGACTTCAGGACAGCATTATGGTAAAGCACATTACATAAGGCCAAACAACAGTGAGCTAAAGGGAAGCGTGGCTAAAGGGTGGCCCTGACCTCATATACAGGGCAGTAGTAATCACAGTCTGTTTCACTCCATAATAGACGGTTCATTAGGCTAAATCTACTACACCTGACACAAACAGCCAAAAGTCATCATGGCAACAACTTGGCAACCATTAAAAGGCATTGATTGATTTGGAAAGCGATAAAGTGTGGCTTTGGCTGTGTTTACACAGTCAGCCCAATTCTGACATTTTCCCCACTAATTGGTCTTCTGACAAATCAGATCAGCTCTGAAAAAATTCTGATGTGAAAATTTCTGATGTGATTAGTCAAAAGACCAATTAGTGTGAAAAGCATCTGAATTGGGCTGCCTATGTAGACGCAGCCTTTGAGGCATAGGGCTATGCTCAGTGGGCTAACAGAAAAAGCTACACTACACAACATATTTATTTGGACAGTGAAGCTAAAACTTTTAATTTGTCTCTATACTCCAGCATTTTAGATTTGAGATCAAATGTTTCATATGAGGCAACAGCACATAATGTCACTTTTTACTTGAGGGTATTTTCATACATATCTGTTTTATCATTTAGAAATGAAAGCACTTTATGTATCTAGTCCCCCCATTTGAAGGTGTAGTAAGTAATTGGACAAATTCACTTATATTTGTATTAAAGTAGTGAAAAGTGTAGTATTTGGTCCCATATTCCTAGCACGCAACGACTACATCAAGCTTGTGACTCTTTAAACTTGTTGGATGCATTTGAAGTTTGTTTTGGTTGTGTTTCAGATTATGTTGTGCCCAATATGAATGAATGGTAAATGATGTATTGTGTCATTTTGGAGTCACTTGTATTGTAAATAAGAATAGAATATGTTTCTAAAAATGTCTACATGAATGTGGATACTACCATGATTACGGATAATCATGAATGAATCGTGAATAATGATGAGTGAGAAAGTTACAGAGGCAAAAGATCATAACCCCAAGACATGCTAACCTCTTGTCACATCCTGGCTCTGGGACTCTATATGTTGAGCCAGGGTGTGTTCATTCTGTTGTGTTTATTTCTATGTTGGCTAGAGTGACTCCCAATCAGAGGCAACGAGTGTCAGCTGTCGTTGGTTGTCTCTGATTGGGAGCCATATTTAAACTGTCTGTTTTCCCTTTGTGTTTGTGGGTTTTTGTTCCGTGTTGGTCATTGTTACCGTGGACTTCACGAGTCGTTTCTTGTTTTGTTTATTGTTGTCTATTATCACTAAAGATAATAAAGTTTAAACATGTTCGTTCATCACGCTGCGCCTTGGTCTATTCCCTACGACGATCGTGACACCTCTCACCATTACCATTACCATTACCAATAACAGGGGAGGAGATATGATATTTATGCCTCTAACTTTCTCACTCATTATTAGTCACAATTCATTCATGATTATCTGTAATCATGGTAGCATCCACATTATTGTGTCCAGAAACATATTCTATTCTTATTTACAATAAAAGTGACTCCAACATGACACAATACATAATTTACCATTCATTCCTATTGAGCACAACATCATCTAAAACACAACAAAAACAAACTGCAAATGCATCCAACAAGTTTGAGGTCACAAGCTTGATGTACGTTAATCATTGTGTGCTAGAAATATGGTACCAAATACTAAACTTTTGACTACTTTAATACACATAAGTGAATTTGTCCAAATACTTATTACACAGTCAAATGGGAGGACTAGACACATAAAGTGCTTTCATTTCTAAATGGTAAAACTGATATGTATAAAAGGTGACATTCTGTACTGTCGCCTCATATGAAACATTTGATCTAAAATCCCAAATGCTGGAGTATAGAGCCAAATTAAAAGTTTTAGCTTCACTGTCCAAATAAATACGTAGGGGAGTGTATGTGTGTAACAATCTCTTATTAACAATCTTTGAGATACATCCCAGTCCACCACTTAAATTGAGAACACTGCAGACCAAAATACATGAATTTGATAGAAAATGTGTCACTGTCTGTCTCTCATAACTGACAAACTGTTGTGAATGACAGATGGTGATAATGAAAAATCTACTTCAATCAAAACTCATCCAGCACCTATGATGCATTGGTTCCTCTAGTCAGTGCAAGATTTCCTTTGGAGTTTCAATTAACTTTCACAGATAGGCCCAGCCAGCAACACCACTAATCAGTAGTAAGACAGATGATTCTATGAACATATGGGCTAAATGACTGAAAACCACTGGTTACTAATAACACTAACTCTTTTTTTATAACCAATGCTAATGTGGTCCATTTCGTGCTCATGCAGCACTTAAATAATTAATGATAATAACAGCACTCTGCTAGTATGAAATGTTAGATTTTTTTAAACTACTACAGCCTTTCAGGGGATTGATGACCTAGGCCTATGTCCATTATCTTCCATCAACACAAGGAACTGAGGATGGGGCTTGGGCGGGGGGCTGGGGCGGAGACAGACAGGCTATGATATCAATCTGCTGCTTTGATGATTGGAATACAGCAACCTGCACTCAGACGACAACCCATTCAACACATTTCCCTTGACGAAAAACAAAGCTTATCATTCAAGCTTATCAGGTCAAACAATGGATGATTCAAATTGATAACAAATCGGGTGACACTGCTTTCAGAACTCTATCTCCCAGTCAACTATAAATTGAATGTTTTCCTTGTATCGAGGACAGCAGAAAGATTATGTTTACCCAAAGATTAATGGGTACAAGGAGAGAATGGAAAACATACCATACTACCACCACAACCCCTGCCCTTGTGGCTTATATCTCTAACCACTGTCAAAAAAATAGAATAAAACAAATAGACTGGGAATAGTTGTGACATTTCAGATATCTGTGAGCCTACATTTTAGAACTGCAGAGGGATGTAGCCTAAGCTACAGTATGTGTAGTAAGCTATTTATTCGCCTATTGTGTCTGAACAGTACACCATTAATAATGACACCTGATCTCCTTCAGTAGTCAATTAATGGTCAAGAAGCTCCTCTGCACTGAGTTGCCTATCCATAGTCTATGCAATCATTCATCTAACCAACCCACAGCCCAGCCCCTCAAAATCATAACACAACCGGAGGTGGGGCAATTGGAAGGCAGATCTTTTGACTTTTGACCCATTTTTCTCAAATCACTGAACCATTTTAATTATATTTACAAAATGTATCAAATCATCCTGTCCATAATTAAGGCTCCCTCTCTAGTAGGCCTATGTGCAGAACCCATTGGTAAGTCATGGAATAGGCGAAGGCTTCTGTGATACAGATAGGGCCTACTACACTGTATCATTGTTGTTGATGACCCAGTGAGGGCCAATAGTCATGGTGTGTCCCCGGGGAGACAAGCATCATATACCTCTGATCAAAGAATGTGTCCTATTGTAAATATAAACAATTTATCAGGGCTTAAGAGGATGGTATGTCCATAAAATCTATAGCATTTTGACCATGTGAGTTTCTCATCCATTTACACACAAACAGGCCTGAAGTAGAATCTTGAACTATAAATGTCTAGCCTTACCCATAGGCCTGGACAACCATTCATTCATTAATTCATTCAATTATGTATATGGTTTCAACATGGCTTAAACCTTTAACTTAAGATCATCAATGTTATTATTCTTGATAGAAAAAAACTAGTGTTTGACAGCTTTTTAAGTAACCAGTTGCTTATGCAAACCATGGGCTCAATTTTGGCCCCGAATAAATCTATATCTGTAGCCTACTTTTTACAAAAAGCAAAAACATGCATGGGGAAAACATGATGACTGTTCTTGCAATATTCATGCCAGGCATTGCAGTCAAAACACGACCAAACGCTGAGCATCACATGCAAATAAAAAAGGAGGGCAATTGTATATGGAGTTGATCTAACTGAGGCAATGCACCCTATTCAAATAAATAGAAATGATGCAGATAGGCTACATTTGGTGATGAAAGACATGCTAGTCATAGAATACCTAATAATGCATAGCCTAGAAACTTGGAATACGAATTATTCTTATTCATAGGCAGTCATCATTAGCTATGAAAACGAGACATTTCATCTCACCATTACACTTTTTCTACAGCATTGCATTACAGACAAAAGAATGACGGTCATCTAATGCGATCTGATGTCGACTATTATAATCATATAAATATATCGTTGAAATGTAGGTCAATCATAAAGTAATAGGGTGTTTGTTTTCTCAGAGCATCCCCCGCCTTAACTAGCGAATCATCCTCTAATGGATTCCATTTTCAGTCCACAATCAATGCAAGCTATAGCCCACAATAAACCAGAAATATTACACTTTCGGACCCTGGAAAAACATCTGGCAGAGTAACAAAACGGGTGAAAATATTATGCAAAGGCAAGTCAGAACTGGCGATTTTTCCTCCCCTCCCGAGACGACTGTCAAATTCATCCTATTTTGTAATTGTTTGGTGTGCATGGAGTGTGTATGACAGCTGGAAAAGCAACTGGAATGACATTGCGCTTACTGTAAAATATGCCGGGGAACAGCGTTCTTCTCGACTCCCCTCGATTGGTACCCAAAATTCAAACCATGTAAAATATGTAAAGCATTCCTTACGAATTGTTCGAAAACACACTTTACGCTCGACGTTGGTGTTGGCCGAAAAGACAGCATCCACTGAATGGCCAAGAGATACAACTATAGGTACGGGCAGGGTAGGGAGACCCGTTCACTGCGGTGTGCGCTGTGCAGCAGACAAGGCAGCGGCGCTTGCTCTCTCCTGTGCTCTGGTCTGTAACATCCCCCTTGTTGTCGAACAACGTTGTGCAGTTTAGGTACGAGTACAGGCAGCGACATCTCCTGGTGATGCAAGGATGAGCATCTCTTTTTCTCCCGACATTTCAAGGCATCTATCTGTAGCCTAGGCTACACAGCCATCAAGTGAATAGGTATAATCTGACATGAGTTTACTCTTCTCTTGTTAGGCCTACTAATTCTTACTTTGAGCTGAATTTGCTAAAATAACGATTTCTGTATATATTGCTACTTTTAATTGAAATTATTAATTGGGGGTCAATTTAGCCCCATATGGGACATCTATTGACCCTATATGGGGCTTAGTGTCCATACACACAATGGGATTTACAAATATATTTCGTACTTTTTTTAAATGTTGTATATGTAAAACAAATGTCTAAGCATATAGTTTCTTCTCCACTCTCATAGTCATCCCTCCATGTCTAGCTCAACCTAGTTTAGATGACATCATCTGTCCTGGGGCCCTTTGGCATAGAGCAGCAACATGACTACTGTACAAACGTGGGCCAGTCGCCACATCACTTCCTCTGAGGCAAAAGGGCACACCACTGAGGCAGACAGCAAGATCAGTAATGTTAAAACATTTGTATTTGGGTCTGGGGAAGTGGATGGAAGTTACCACCCACTCACAATGTAACCCCCTTTGAAATAAATAAATGTGAATTACGGAGAGCTTTGCTATTCCTTCAGCACACACTATCAAGGTGAAACCACTGAATGGCCCCAAGACACAATTCACATACAGTAGCCTGGAGCGCACATTTTGCGCCTGTTTTTCTAACAAAAATAATTCATATGAAAGGTCATAAAGAAAGGTCAAACAAAAGGTGACATTAAATTCAAACAAAGGTACACATAGCATGCAGGGAACACTTGATGAAAGACAATATCATATTTTAGCATTTTGTTCTGTCACCTCTAAACGTGCACATAAATACTAAAGCACATTTTACAGCAAACGATGTTCATCAGTATTGTTGAAGGTACCTATCAAGATATATCATAACATAATAATTCAACATGGAGGAAGAAGGCACCCATTCCCTGGCTACTCCTCGTTGTCTTTATCAGAAGTGTGTCATCCTGTCCCCAGGGGTGAATAAGCACACCTGAGCTCACTCTCTTCTCTCAGGTATCACACACCATGCACTGCTTTTATAGCCCAACATATTTTCCGGTTGTTATTAAAGAAATACCCAAATAACTTTGTACTGTAAAATTAAAATTGTTCTGGTATGGAAAAATGCTGCTGAGTTGAAAGGAGATTTGGCAGCAAAGAAAGGCTCTACCTTTGATTTGTATCTCACTTGAGGTTGCAGTAGCATCATCGGGTCTAGGATGATGGGGAGGGTTCAGCCAGTGTCAGAGGAGTAGCCTCTGATAAACCTTGACAGAGAAACAATTGAGAGACACATACAGTGGGGAGAACAAGTATTTGATACACTGCCGATTTTGCAGGTTTTCATACTTACAAAGCATGTAGAGGTCTGTAATTTTTATCATAGGTACACTTCAACTGTGAGAGACGGAATCTAAAACAAAAATCCAGAAAATCACATTGTATGATTTTTAAGTAATTAATTTGCATTTTATTGCATGACATAAGTATTTGATCACCCACCAACCAGTAAGAATTCCGGCTCTCACAGACCTGTTAGTTTTTCTTTAAGAAGCCCTCCTGTTCTCAATAATATAATAATATGCCATTTAGCAGACGCTTTTATCCAAAACAACTTACAGTCATGTGTGCATACATTTTTACATATGGGTGGTCCCGGGGATCGAACCCACTACCCTGGCGTTACAAGCGCCATGCTCTACCAATTGAGCTACAGAGGACCACTCATTACCTGTATTAACTGCACCTGTTTGAACTCGTTACCTGTATAAAAGACACCTGTCCACACACTCAATCAAACAGACTCCAACCTCTCCACAATGGCCAAGACCAGAGAGCTGTGTAAGGACATCAGGGATACAATTGTAGCCCTGCACAAGGCTGGGATGGGCTACAGGACAATAGGCAAGCAGCTTGGTGAGAAGGCAACAAATGTTGACGCAATTATTAGAAAATGGAAGAAGTTCAAGATGACGGTCAATCACCCTTTGTCTGGGGCTCCATGCAAGATCTCACCTCGTGGGGCATCAATGATTATGAGGAAGGTGAGGGATCAGCCCAGAACTACACGGCAGGACCTGGTCAATGACCTGAAGAGAGCTGGGACCACAGTCTCAAAGAAAACCATTAGTAACACACTACGCCGTCATGGATTAAAATCCTGCAGCGCACGAAAGGTCCCCCTGCTCAAGCCAGCGCATGTCCAGGCCTGTCTGAAGTTTGCCAATGACCATCTGGATGATCCAGAGGAGGAATGGGAGAAGGTCATGTGGTCTGATGAGACAAAAATAGAGCTTTTTAGTCTAAACTCCACTCGCCGTGTTTGAAGAAAGAAGAAGGATGAGTACAACCCCAAGAACACCATCCCAACCGTGAAGCATGGAGGTGGAAACATCATTCTTTAGGGGTGGTTTTCTGCAAAGGGGACAGGACGACTGCACGGTATTGAGGGGAGGATGGATGGGGCCATGTATCGCGAGATCTTGGCCAACAACCTCCTTCCCTCAGTAAGAGCATTGAAGATGGGCCGTGGCTGGGTCTTCCAGCATGACATCGACCCGAAACACACAGCCAGGGCACCTAAGGAGTGGCTCAGTAAGAAGCATCTCAAGGTCCTGGAGTGGCCTAGCCAGTCTCCAGACCTGAACCCAATAGAAAATCTTTGGAGGGAGCTGAAAGTCTGTATTGCCCAGCAACAGCCCCGAAACCTGAAGGATCTGGAGAAGGTCTGTATGGAGGAGTGGGCCAAAATCCCTGCTGCAGTGTGTGCAAACCTGGTCAAGACCTACAGGAAACGTATGATCTCTGTAATTGCAAACAAAGGTTTCTGTACCAAATATTAAGTTCTGCTTTTCTGATGTATCAAATACTTATGTCATGCAATAAAATGCAAATTAATTACTTAGAAATCATACAATGTGATGTTCTGGATTTTTGTTTTAGATTCCGTCTCTCACAGTTGAAGTGTACCTATGATAAAAATTACAGACCTCTACATGCTTTGTAAGTAGGAAAACCTGCAAAATCGGCAGTGTATCAAATACTTGTTCTCCCCACTGTAGTCAGTGGACTCAGGAGAACAATACACAGTAAGAGGAAAACCGATTTCACGCACGCACGCACACACACACACAGCCAAATCAAAAAGTTGAAATATTCCACCATCCATATCCCATAGCACACAACACAAGTCAAACAATCCAATTGCTCACAAATGAGCATTGTGCCATAATTGCGTTCCTTGGTGAACATTAGCAACAGAACAGCCCAGTAGACCATGCATGGGGTGGTAATGTCATGTGAGCCGCGCTCCCCCCTGCGCTGGCCTGGGGTGCGTTCCACATGGCACGCTATTCCCTATGTAGTCCACTACTTTTGACCAGGGACCATAGGGTTCTGGTAAAAAAGTTGTACACTACATAGGTAACAGGGTGCCATTTGGGACGCAGCCCTGGTAGATGAAACCAGGCTGTAATCCCCAGCTGAGCCAGTCTCCCTGAGAGACAATGGCAAAGTCTGAGCCCAAGTGCTTCTGTTTTGGATCAATGTCCACTTTCTGGTGGATATAGAAAACTCATTCGCACGTGACCTTGAAGAGAAGATTATAGGATGAAAGGCCAGGGATTTAGCCCCCAATGCACATCCCCCCAACCCAAACACAATCTAACTAAATCTATGAAAAATAAAGAGAGAGAGCGGCACCACTGCTCTATTGCAGTGTAGCTTGTCCTTTTACTCAGGCAGCTTGAGTCACACTCTGAGAAATAAAAACAAAAGCATGTTTTCAAACATTTTGACAAATGTGAATGTACAGCCTCAAAAAGGTGTGATGTAAATAAAAGATGGACACCGGAGGGGGTTATTGGTATGTTACAGTGGAGCTCTGCTATTGTATAGATTGCTAAACTCAAGTTTACCATCTCTAGGTTTCCCCAGTGCCCAGCTTGGCAGTAATGTGATGAAATGCTATAATAAAACCCCACCTTGGTCATATAATGTGTTGTACTGAAAAGCTACATGGACAATATGGCACCATGTAGTGGGCTCATTGATTACTGCAGGGATGACTGATCATTACCTCACCCCTCATATTATATATATATATTTTACTCTAAACCACATATTATTTTGATTTAACGCCAATGTACCCTATTTGTTATTTAACATTAGCAATGTGTTAGAGAGCTACTGGGGAGTGGGGACCACATCAAGTGCAACCACAGAGATGGTAGCGGTAAATAGATTTGAAAAGCTAAAAGCAATCTGGATAAGTGTTGCACAAAATATATAATTCTGATATAGGAGGCAGAACATTGAACAAGACGGTTGTTTAAGATTCGGCTGTGACGCTCCAATATCTCTCATCCCTTTTGTGCACCCTATCCAATGATCGTGTGGATGTGCGTTAGGTTGCTGTTTATTGGTCAGAACCGATGAAAACTTGTCAATCAAGGAATGTAAGGCAATGATGCTGGGGCTTTAAATGTATCGTATTGATGCGCGTACCATAACCGTGCATCGTATGTTAAGACTATAGGTTATAAACCTAAATGGGGTTTTGTAGACGATCCGCGTCGTGTGCGATCGATTTGATTTCATAGTAGGCCCACTAGACTAGATTCCTCTTATGTCACTCCCTCAAAAATGTGGCACGGATTTTACAGTCGGAGGATGACAGATTACTCAAGGTAAGATTCTGATATCGGACTAACAACGAGCATGTCATCGAAGTCACCGCATGTATTGCACTGTATTCTTCAAGGAAATGATGCGCATTAGATATGCTGATCATCGCCCGGCTTCCCAAAAGCATTTGAAGGCTAAATACATCTTAGAACCTTAGGATCCTACGGTTCTAACGATGAACTTAGCCGTTCTAACGATACATTTATAAAGCCTTAAGATGCTTTTGGGAAACCGGGCTCAGGTCTGCTGTTTGATGCCATCCTTTGAGGAACAATGATGGACGAAAGATGTGTATGATCTGCTATACAGGCCCAAAAATGTGTGCAGTGAGTGCAGACCCGTCGCCAGACCTCAGTCTTAAGGGGGGCATATGAAATGCATGGGAGGGCAGGGCACAATTGTTATTAGCCTACAGTACATATATTTAATAATACATTCCCTCAAGTGGGGGGGCACAAGCATTTTTGGGGGCGGGCCCGGCCCCCTATGGCCCGCACATAGCGACGGGTGTGAGTGAGTGCACCCTATATGGTTGACTGAAATGTATTATAGTGATCTCATTTCTATTTAATTTGATTTAATTGTCATATATCACCTACAGATCATCGCAAAATGAGTGGCACCTTTATTTCCCCAGCAAAGGTTTTCAGTCCAATCAATTAAACTCATGCAAACTTTCTGACCTCCATCCCACTGATCCAGCTATGATTGGTGAAGGCCTAGCAACATACACATCTTTAAAACTATTATAATGTAATATGTATTGCTGATTGTAATGATATTCAGGTCAATGTACAGTACATATTTTGACTACTATTTATTCAGTGTTGTGAATGACACTTGTTTCCTTGTTTCAGGAGTGGCTATGTGAACATGTGTCAGCGATGACCGAAGTTGAAGCAACGTATGCAGACTTCATAGCCTCCGGTAGAACTGGACGAAGGAATGCCCTGCATGATATCCTCCAAAGCCCCACTGACTCAGACTCCAGGGATCTCCCCCTGAGCCTATCTCAACTCAACATCAACCCAACCGGTGAGTTCTTCATTCAAATTATCCTGTTTCATGGGCTGTGTTATTATAGTTTATTTGTTTTGACCAGGGCCTACCCGATTCCCTATAGTGTACTACTTCTGATCCAGATACAGTATGTCCCTTGGTCAAATATAGTGCACTATATAGGGAATAGGATGCCATTTGAGACGTAGCCATTCTGTTTCAAAAGAAAGAGCTATCATTATTATATTTACTGCAGCTGTCACTGTGTTGCAGCATGTAGATAACATATTCTTTACATTCTCCATAATCTTTATATTGGAGCAGGAGCTGACATGGAAGAAAGTCAGGAATCCTCCACAAACGCTCTGCCAAAGTCAGGGCAGAAGAATCGGGGAAACAGTTAACTTTCAGGCCTGAACACTGAGTCGGGCCTGCACTCACCACCACAAAGTCTCACAGAGTAACACAAACGGTGTAGTTTGTTATGACAGAAAAACTGTAGAGTCAACGGGAAATAATGAAACTGTGTAGAATTCGACGCAATGGTTCCCTCAGCCCTTGGCTGGGAGAGACACCTGTTTTTAATATGGAGATTGGGCCAAACATCAGCTTATTTAACAATGGATGAGGGCTAAAGCCTGAGGTTGGCAAATAGTGATTTAAGTAATTTTTCAGGATCCATCTAACTAGAGGATGCAAGGAACTGCAAAGAGCATGTAAAGATTGGGTTATAATGGTGCTGGTTGACAGTGGGTTTCCAGGTAGTAGAATCTACAGGTGGACTACAGTTTATGTGGTTGCTGTAGTGACTGAAAGGATTTGAGCATTTTGATCTCATACTTCCTTCAGAAATATAATCCAGAGAATGCCCCATTTTTTATAGCATATGTTATACAGTATACGTCACAGATCACAGGTTTTTGTTAAACAACACCACTACCTTGGATATCGGCATTATTTACAGAATAGATTACACTAGCTCTGTCAACATCTTAATTTGTGCAGTGTTTCTTTAAAAATGCACGTACACTATTTTGTACTTTTTGTATGCTTTGTTTGGAGTTGTAGTTTTCACCTGAGACTGTATCACTATTGATGTCGATCACAGATGTAGCAACCAGTACTTTAAGATACACTTTTTTAATTCCAAGTTAGTGTAACAGTTTGCAGTGCTGTTGTTGAAGCCAAGCACCACTAAAGTGGGTATGTATGTGTAATAAATGCTTGCCAAATTATATGATGCCATTATGCACCAGGGTTTGGGTCAATTCCATTTCAAATCCAATCAATTCAGACAGTAAACCAAATTCCAATTCCAATCCCACATTTTCCTAATTGAAAGGTATTGTAGGGAATTGGCATTTCAGTGTACTTCCTAAATTGTCTGGAATTGACCCCAACCCTGTTATGCATTGTGCATGCCTATACTTTCTATGTAACATGCTTTAAAATGTCACTGATGAGCAATTTCATTGATGCAGCCATACTATGTAGATCAATTGTTACTATATTATTCCTTCCTAATTCATATGGAAATGTTTTCCCAAAAGGGAGGGAAATGTGAACACAAGAAACACTGAATAAACAAAGAGTAACATTTTAATCAAACATGTAGCTCAGTTGGTAGAGCATGGCGCTTGCAACGCCAGGGTTGTGGGTTCGTTTCCCCCGGGGGGCCAGTATGAAAATGTATGCATTCACTAACTGTAAGTCGCTCTGGATAAGAGCGTCTGCTAAATGACTAAAATGTAAATGTATATCCTTCACTTGAAAATGTAGTTGTAAAAAAATATGATAAAGAATGCATGGTTTATCAAAATTTGATCATTCACATCAAATGGTTGATCATTCACTGTATGTTTATTTTATGCTAATGTGTTACGGTATGCCAAACTGTAGGTGACTGTTAAATCAGAATCAGTTTAGCTAATTTGTAGAAACCCATCCATGTGGTGGGAGTGTGTAACTGCTTTGTATGATGTTCCAGAACAACAAAAACAATAAACACAGCTCCACTATTTGTTTTCATTACTTTTCTGATTTGACCTGAAGGGTGTATCCCACTTAGGGAACAGCTAGAACGAGGTACTGTATATACTGAAGTAGCTGTTACTTGTGATACTGTTTTGCTGTGAAGTAAGTATATCAAAGAGTTTTATAATTTGGTATTAAGGTGCAAATAGAATCATATTCTAATGTTACTATCACATTAAATTCTATGCATCACACTATCTTAAGAAAAATTACATTCTCATGTTATTCTTATGATACACAACATATTGTATCACAGTGTCTGAACGACCCCCTCCCTATAAAAGTCAGCATGTCAAAGCAGCTGAACGTCGTGAAAGCAAGGGCAAGCTCATTCTTCACTTGGAGACTGACATCATAATTACTCACATAGTAAATCCTGAATGCATTGTATGGAACAAAGCATACTATAATGACCAGCATAAAGCAAAGACTTTTGATCTGAGCCCAAAACTCCTGTTGAGAGAAGATCATCGCCTTGTGAGTTCTGTACACACAGCCCAAAATCCACACTTGGCAACAGGCCAGGGCCAATGTAACCACGATGATGAGAGCACAGAGGATGTAGTTCAGCACAGCCACAGTATGTTTCTCATCAAAGATCCTTCCGAAATTGAAGCACTGGTCGTCATTGGTTGTTGTGTTATTATCTGTAGATGATCCATACTTCACAGCAGTCAAAGGGACCACCACAATGAGCATGAGGGCCCAGACAGCAGCACTGGCCCCCAGGGCATGAAGCCTCCTGTAGAACTCCACCTGCCTGGACCTCCTGAAGAAACTCAGGTAGCGGATCACCAGAATGATCACGTAGAAGACGAAGGCTAAGTACATGTGGGCGTGGATCATGGCACTGACCACCTTGCAGAAGTTAGGACCAAGATGCCACTTGCCGGCAACGTAGAAATAAAGGCGAAAGGGCACGGTCAGGAGGAAGAGGAAGTGGACCACGATCAGGTTCAGAACAGCTGTAGTGGTCACCGAGCGGACGTTGGACTTGATGATGTTGATCATGAGGGACATGCTGATGGTCCCTCCAATGAGCACAATAGTGTATATTGACAGCAATGCATCTCTGTATGATTTAGGTATGCCATTGTCGACAGATGTATTGCTCTCATTCCCCATCCTCTCCCCTTGGTGTCCTGAAATGTGAAATAAGGAGTATTTGAAATAAGACATGTAACACTATTATTTAGATACATACAGTATGCTTATAAATTCAATGTTAGGTTAGGTTAGGTGGCCGTGGTCGTCTTGCCTTAGTTGAATTCACCAACTGTATGTCACTGGATAAGAGCGTCTGCTAAATGACCTACATTAAATGTAGAAGTTACGAGGCTGTGGGAGTAAAAGTGTGTCAATTGTACAGTTTGGAAATAGTAGGCAACTGTATAGAAAATGGATACTGATATATAATACTCATAGAATCTGTACATAACTAAACAGCACTGACAAACGTGATTAATAGTCATGATCTCAGACGTCTGAAAATCTCACTAAAATAAACTGGCTAAGGGAATACATGAGAATTGAATAAAACAGAAAAGATCTGATTAAATAAAACCACAAATTCACTTGACCCTCTTCTGAAGCAAGAAATTAGAGAAAAACATAGTCATACCTTTGACCTAACATAAGGTTGTCCGTTTCAGTATTCACTTGCTGCACACACACCTTAGAACTGGCCTCTCCAGCAGAGCCATTGGAATGCAGATACGACCTGTCAGGTGGTACAGCTGGATAATTATTGACTCAGAATGTTTTTTCTGCGTGTGGCTTGTGGCCAATACTACAGTATGTGTGGAGATCCCATATCTTTGTTTGATATGAAATTGATAGTGAAGTACATCATTATCTAGGCAGAATTATAACCAAATACATCCTAGTATTGACAGGTGAGACATCAAAGTAACTATTGGCTGAATACCAAAGATAGGGTTTACAGTCATTCCTTTTTAGTTTATGTAATGTCAATGCTACAGTAATGGACCTGTAATTGAGAGGCGGAGGATGCAGAATCTGAATGAAGTAAATCTTCTGAGAAGGTGCTCAACATGCCTTGTAGCTCATAACACTGATAACTCGTCTGAATTATAGGAGGCGTATGTCACAACCCTTTCTTGATGTGAAATAGATTACTAAAACAAGGAAGTCACCTTTCTACACTGTCAGGCTTGGGGGAGCCCCAAACACTTCCTGATTCCTTTGTTTTACCTTTTAAAGGCTGGTCATGGCTCACATCAACACCATTATCCCAGAAACCCTAGACACACTCCAATTGACATACTGCCCCAACAGATCCACAGATAATGCAATCTCTATTGCACTCCACACTGCCCTTTCCCACCTGAACAAGAGGAACACCTACGGTTAAAGTCGGATGTTTACATACACCTTAGCCAAATACATTTAAACTCAGTTTTTCACAATTCCTGACATTTAATCCTAGTAAAAATGCCCTGTCTTAGGTCAGTTAGGATCACCACTTTATTTTAAGAATGTGAAATGTCAGAATAATAGTAGAGAGAATTATTTATTTCAGCTTTTGTTTCTTTCATCACATTCCCAGTGGGTCAGAAGTTTACATACACTCAATTAGTATTTGGTAGCATTGCCTTTCAATTGTTCAACTTGGGTCAAACGTTTCGGGTAGCCTTCCACAAGCTTCCCACAATAAGTTGGGTGAATTTTGGCCCATTCCTCCTGACAGAGCTGGTGTAACTGAGTCAGGTTTGTAGGCCTCCTTGCTCGCACCGCTTTTTCAGTTCTGCCCACACATTTTCTATAGGATTGAGGTCAGGGCTTTGTGATGGCCACTCCAATACCTTGACTTTGTTGTCCTTAAGCCATTTTGCCACAACTTTGGAAGTATACTTGGGGTCATTGTCCATTTGGAAGACCCATTTGCGATGGTCGTTATGGCCGAACAGTTCTATTTTTGTTTCATCAGACCAGAGGACATTTCTCCAAAAAGTACGATCTTTGTCCCCATATGCAGTTGCAAACCATAGTCTGGCTCTTTTATGGCGATTTTGGAGCAGTGGCTTCTTCCTTGCTGAGCGGCCTTTCTGGTTATGTCGATATAGGACTCGTTTTACTGTGGATATAGATACTTTTGTACCTGTTTCCTACAGCATCTTCACAAGGTCCTTTGCTGTTGTTCTGGGATTGATTTGCACTTTTCGCACCAAAGTATGTTTGTCTCTAGGAGACAGAACGTGTCTCCTTCCTGAGCGGTATGATGTCTACGTGGTCCCATGGTGTTTATACTTGCATGCTATTGTTTGTACAGATAAACGTGGTTCCTTCAGGCGTTTGGAAATTGCTCCCAAGGATAAACCAGACTTGTGGGGGTCTACAATTTGTTTTCTGAGGTCTTGGCTGATTTCTTTGGATTTTCCCATGATGTCAAGCAAAGAGGCATTGTGTTTGAAGGTAGGCCTCCAATTGACTCAAATTATGTCAATTAGCCTATCAGAAGCTTCTAAAGCCATAACATCATTTTCTGGTATTTTCCAAGCTGTTTAAAGACACAGTCAACTTAGTGTATGTAAACTTCTGAGACACTGGAATTGTGATACAGTGAATTATAAGTGAAATAATCTGTCTGTAAACAATTGTTGGAAAAATTACTTGTGTCATGCACAAAGTAGATGTCCTAACCGACTTGCCAAAACTATAATTTGTTAACAAGAAATGTGTGGAGTGGTTGAAAAATGAGTTTTAATGACTCCAACCTAAGTGTATGTAAACTTCCGACTTCAACTGTACGTGAGAATGCTATTAATTGACTACAGCTCAGCGTTCAACACCATAGTGCCCTCAAAGCTCATCACTAAGCTAAGGATCCTGGGACTAAACACCTCCCTCTGCAACTGGATCCTGGACTTCCTGACGGGCCTTCCAGGTGGTAAGGGTAGGTAACAACACATCTGCCACGCTGATCCTCAACACGGGGGCCCCTCAGGGGTGCATGCTCAGACCCCTCCTGTACTCCCTGTTCACCCATGACTGCATGGCCAGGCACGACTCCAACACCATCATTAAGTTTGCCGACGACACAACAGTGGTAGGCCTGATCACCGACAACGATGAGACAGCCTATAGGGAGGAGGTCAGAGACCTGGCCGTGTGGTGCCAGGATAACAACCTCTCCCTCAACTTGACCAAGACAAAGGAGATGATTGTGGACTACAGGAAAAAAAAGAGGACTGAGCACGCCCCCATTCTCATTGACGGGGCTGTAGTGGCACAGGATGAGCGCTTCAAGTTCCTTGGTGTCCACATCACCAACGAACTATCATGGTCCAAACACACCAAGACAGTCACGAAGAGGGCACGACAAAGCCTATTCCCCCTCTGGAGACTGAAAAGATTTGGCATGGGTCCTCAGATCCTCAAAAAGTTCTATAGCTGCACCATCGAGAGCATCCTGACTGGTTGCATCACCACCTGGTATGGCAACTGCTCGGCCTCCGACCGCAAGGCACTACAGAGGGTAGTGCGTACGGCCCAGTACATCACTGGGGCCAAGCTTCCTGCCATCCAGGACCTCTTTACCAGGCGGTGTCAGAGGAAGGCCCTCAAAATTGTCAAAGACTCCAGCCACCCTAGTCATAGACTGTTCTCTCTGCTACCGCACGGCAAGCGGTACCGGAGCGCCAAGTCTAGGTCCAAAAGGCTTCTCAACAGCTTCTACCCCCAAGCCATAAGACTCCTGAACAGCTAATCATGGCTACCCGGACTATTTGCACCCCCTCCCCATCTTTTTACGCTGCTACTCTGTTAATTATTTATGCATTGTCACTTTAACTCTACCCACATGTACATATTACCTCAACTATCTCAACTAGCCGGTGCCCCCGCACATTGACTCTGCACCGGTACCCCCCTGTATATAAAGCTTCCCTACTGTTATTTTATTTTACTTCTGCTCTTTTTTTCTCAACACTTTTGTTGTTGTTGTATTTTAATTTTTTATTAAGAAATAAATGCATTGTTGGTTAAGGGCTGTAAGTAAGCATTTCACGGTAATGTCTACACCTGTTGTATTCGGCGCATGTGGCAAATACAATGTTATTTTATTTTATTTGAAAGTGAAATGGCAAAAATCTGAGAGAGGAATCCTTATTTTCACAATTCAACCACAACCCTAACCCTATCTTTATGTCCAGATTCAGGTACACCTTAACCCTAGCTTCAACCCCAACACTAACCCTAGCTTTATGTCCACATTCCAGTTCACCCTAACCCTAGCCTCAACTACAACTCAAACCCTAGCTTTATGTCCACATCCCGGTTCAACCCTTAACCACAACCCTAACCCTAGATTAAAATCAAATCACATTTTCTTGTCACATGCTTCGTGAACAACAGGTGTAGACCAACAATACAGAGTTAAAGATAAAAAAAAACACAAAATAAAAAGTGACACAAGGAATAAGTACACAGTGAATAATGAATAACAATAACGAGTAAAAATAACATGGTTATATACAGGGAGTACCAGTCCCGAGTAGATGTGCAGGGGTACGAGGTAATTGAAGTAGCTATGCCTTCAGAAAGTATTCACACCCCTAGACTTTTTCCACATTCTGTTGTGTTATGGCCTGAATAAAATAAAAAATAAAAATGGAATGTTGTGTCACTGATCTACACACAATACCCCATAATGTCACGCTCGTTGATAGACGGTGCAGCGTGGTATGCGTACATATTCCTTTATTAACTGAATACAGATACAACACAATACAAACGAGAAGTTCAACAGGCTACACAACCACAAGCCAAAACAGAAACAAGATCCCACAACTAAGGTAGGCAAAATGGCTGCCTAAGTATGATCCCCAATCAGAGACAACGATCGACAGCTGCCTCTGATTGGGAACCACACCCGGCCAACATAGAAATACAAAATTTAGAATTCACACCCTGACCAAACCAACTAGAGAAAAATAGGGCTCTCAAGGTCAGGGCGTGACAGTACCCCCCCCCCCCCCCCCCCCCCCCCCCCCCCCAAATGGTGCGTACTCCGGCCGCACCAACCTGACTCATTAGGGGAGGGTCCGGGTGGGCATCTAGCCTTGGAGGCGGCTCCGGCTTCGGGCGCGACGTCGGTATTAACCTCTTCTCCCTTCCTGCCTCCCCGTTGCACACCCGGTCCGGTCTGGACCCCGGCGCGATGCTTCCCCTCTCAGTCCTACCACGATGCACCAAGCCCTGTCCGGACCCTGGTGTGGGAGCCCTCGACCCTGGAGAGGAGCTGACGCCTGGTCCCGGCCCAGCAGTCCTCCCGCGATGCACCAAGCCCTGTCTGGACCCTGGTGTGGGAGCCCTCGACCCCGGAGAGGGGCCGACATCTGGTTCCGGCCCGGCAGTCCTCCTGCGATGCACCAAGCCCTGTCTGGACCCTGGTGTGAGAGCCCTCGACCCCGGAGAGGGGCCGACATCTGGTTCCGGCCCGGCAGTCCTCCCGCGATGCACCAAGCCCTGTCTGGACCCTGGTGTGGGAGGGGAGACCCCGACCCTGGAGAGGGGTTGACGTCTGGTTCCGGCTCGGACCCCGGTGGAGCGGATGGCTTCGGCATGGGGGAAGAGCAGATAACCGGAGCTGGATTAGACACCGGTGGAGCGGACTGCTCCAGCACAGGAGTGAGCAGCTAACCGGAGCTGAACTGGGCACCGGTGAAACTGACTAATCTGGCACTGGAGTGGAGCCACTGACCAGAGCTGGACTAGGCACCGGTGGAGCGGACTGCTCTGGCACCGGGGTGGAGCAGAGGACCCTCGCTGGAGGTCGGGTGCGTGGCGCTGGAACGGGCCGTACCGGGCTGTGGACACGCACCACTGGTCTGGTGCGAGGAGCAGGCACGGGCCGTACCGGACTGGAGACACGCACCACTGGTCTGGTGCGAGGAGCAGGCACGGGCCATACCGGACTGGAGACACGCACCACTGGTTTGGTGCGAGGAGCAGGCACAACCCGTCTTGGCTGGACACTCACTTTAGCCCGGCAAGTGCGGGGCGCGGGCACCAAGCGCACCAGGCTGTGAATGCGCACTGGAGATAGTGTGTATCACAGCATAACAGGGTGCCTGAACGGTTCCACGCTCCTTAACGCGAGTGCGGGAGTTGGCTCTACTCTGAAACCTGACTCCGCCAGCCTCTGCTCTAAGGACTGAGCTCTCTGCTGCAGGAGGGTTAACTCCTCTCTCAGCTCCTCCTGTTGCCTGGCCAGCTCCTCTCTCAGTGCATCCACTGACTCCTCCCTGTGGGCCTCCTGCAACGCCTCCCTCTGAAGGGAGATCCCCTGCTCTCTCTTAGCTAACATCCCCCATAAGGTGGTGGTCTCCTCTCTCAGAGTGCTGAGCTGCAGGTCTTGGAGAGCCTCTATCATAGCGGCCTCCTCCTCCTCCTCCACAGTCAGCCCTTTCAGGGCCTCCTGCTGCTTCACCAACCACCCCGTGTGCCCCCAAAAAAATTGTTTTATTGGGGCTGCCTCTCGGGCTTCCTTCGTCGTCGTGAACTTCGGAGTCACCGTTTATCCTCCCTCGCTGCCTCCGTCTGCTCCCATGAGAGGCGATCCATTCCTGCCTGGATTTCTTCCCAAGTCCAGGATCCCTTACCGTCCAAAATATCCTCCCATGTCCAAGATGTCTGCTCTTCCTGGCCACGCTGCTTGGTCCGTTGGTTGTGGGATCTTCTGTCACGCTCGTTGATAGACGGATCAGACCAAGGTGCAGCGTGGTATGCGTACATATTCCTTTATTAACTGAATACAGATCAAAACAACAAAATACAAACGACCGTGAAGTTCAACAGGCTACCCAACCACAAGCCAAAACAGAAACAAGATCCCACAACTAAGGTAGGCAAAATGGCTGCCTAAGTATGATCCCCAATCAGAGACAACGATCGACAGCTGCCTCTGATTGGGAACCACACCCGGCCAACATTGAAATACAAAATCTAGAATTCACACCCTGACCAAACCAACTAGAGAAAAACAGGGCTCTCAAGGTCAGGGCGTGACACATAATGTCGAAGTGGAATTATGTTTTTAGAAATGTTTACAAATTAATTAAGCATTCAATCCTTTTATTATGGCAAGCCTAAATAAATTCAGAAGTAAAGATGTACTTAACAAGTCACATAATAAGATGCATGGTGTCACATCTCCTCCCGTTGCTCCACTCCGGTGCTCTGATTCGCCGGTGTACTGAGCCACCGGTCTGAGCGCACCACCTCGGCAAACACAGGAATGGAAAACCAACGCACCCTAATCACCTCCAGCGCACCTGCACCTCATCATCTCATCACCACCACTATGTAGCACTGGACTGTTCGTTCATTGTTGTGTGTAATTGTTAGCGTCATGTTGTTTACTCGCTCTTTGTGATTCTCTTTCTCATTGTTAAGTAAACCTTTACCTTGTTAATTCCTGCGTCTGCGTCCTGCCTCTTCGTATACTCAGTACTCGTCACAGAATTACACACCACTCACGGAAATGGATGCAGCAGGAGTTTCCCAGTGCCTCGACCAGCACCAGCAGCTTGCCCAGTTGAACGCCGCCATGCAGGAAGTGCTCCAAACTCTGCATAATATGCCCAGCGCTCCGGTTCCACCTCAGGGAGTGGCGAGTGCACCCAATCCACCTGTTCCCGTGCTATCACCCACTTCTGAGGGAACCCTCGCCAAATCTTCACTTGGAGACTGACATCATAATTACTCACATAGTAAATCCTGAATGCATTGTATGGATTAAAGCATACTATAATGACCAGCATAAAGCAAAGACTTTTGATCTGAGCCCAAAACTCCTGTTGAGAGAAGATCATCGCCTTGTGAGTTCTGTACACACAGCCCAAAATCAACACTTGGCAACAGGCCGGGGCCAATGTAACCACGATGATGAGAGCACAGAGGATGTAGTTCAGCACAGCCACAGTATGTTTCTCATCAAAGATCCTTCCGAAATTGAAGCACTGGTCGTCATTGGTTGTTGTGTTATTATCTGTAGATGATCCATACTTCACAGCAGTCAAAGGGACCACCACAATGAGCATGAGGGCCCAGACAGCAGCACTGGCCCCCAGGGCATGAAGCCTCCTGTAGAACTCCACCTGCCTGGACCTCCTGAAGAAACTCAGGTAGTGGATCACCAGAATGATCGCGTAGAAGACGAAGGCTAAGTACATGTGGGCGTGGATCATGGCACTGACCACCTTGCAGTAGTTAGGACCAAGATGCCACTTGCCGGCAACGTAGAAATAAAGGCGAAAGGGCACGGTCAGGAGGAAGAGGAAGTGGACCACGATCAGGTTCAGAACAGCTGTAGTGGTCACCGAGCGGACGTTGGACTTGATGATGTTGATCATGAGGGACATGCTGATGGTCCCTCCAATGAGCACAATAGTGTATATTGACAGCAATGCATCTCTGTATGATTTAGGTATACCATTGTCGACAGATGTATTGCTCTCATTCCCCATCCTCTCCCCTTGGTGTCCTGAAATGTGAAATAAGGAGAATTTGAAGTAAGACATGTAACACTATTATTTAGATACATACAGTATGCTTATAAATTCAATGTTAGGTTAGGTTAGGTGGCCGTGGTCGTCTTGCCTTAGTTGAATTCACCAACTGTATGTCACTGGATAAGAGTGTCTGCTAAATGACCTACATTAAATATAGAAGTTACGAGGCTGTGGGAGTAAAAGTGTGTCAATTGTACAGTTTGGAAATAGTAGGCAACTGTATAGAAAATGGATATTGATATATAATACTCATAGAATCTGTACATAACGAAACAGCACTGACAAACGTGATTAATAGTCATGATCTCAGACGTCTGAAAATCTCACTAAAATAAACTGGCTAAGGGAATACATGAGAATTGAAAAAAACTGAAAAAATCTGATTAAATAAAACCACAAATTCACCAGACCCTCTTCTGAAGCAAGAAATTTGAGAAAAACATAGTCATACCTTTGACCTAACATAAGGTTGTCCGTTTCAGTATTCACTGGCTGCACACACACATCATTATCTAGGCAGAATTATAACCAAATACATCCTAGTATTGACAGGTGAGACATCAAAGTAACTATTGGCTGAATACCAAAGATAGGGTTTACAGTCATTCCTTTTTAGTTTATATAATGTCAATGCTACAGTAATGTACCTGTAATTGAGAGGCGGAGGATGCAGAATCTGAATGAAGTAAATCTTCTGAGAAGGTGCTCAACATGCCTTGTAGCTCATAACACTGATAACTCGTCTGAATTATAGGAGGCGTATGTCACAACCCTTTATTGATGTGAAATAGATTACTAAAACAAGGAAGTCACCTTTCTACACTGTCAGGCTTGGGGGCGCCCCAAACTCTTCCTGACTCCTTTGTATTACCTTTGAAAGGCTGGCCATGGCTCACATCAACACCATTATCCCAGAAACCCTAGACACACTACAATTTGCATACCACCCCAACAGATCCACAGATAATGCAATCTCTATTGCAATCCACACTGCCCTTTCCCACCTGAACAAGAGGAACACCTACGGTTGAAGTCGGATGTTTACATACACCTTAGCCAAATACATTTAAACTCAGTTTTTCACAATTCCTGACATTTAATCCTAGTAAAAATGCCCTGTTTTAAGTCAGTTAGGTTCACCACATTATTTTAAGAATGTGAAATGTCAGAATAATAGTAGAAATAATTGTTTATTTCAGCTTTTATTTATTTCATCACATTCCCAGTGGGTCAGAAGTTTACATACACTCAATTAGTATTTGGTAGCATTGCCTTTAAATTATTTAACTTGGGTCAAACGTTTCGGGTAGCCTTCCACAAGCTTCCCACAATACGTTGGGTGAATTTTGGCCCATTCCTCCTGACAGAGCTGGTGTAACTGAGTCAGGTTTGTAGGCCTCCTTGCTCGCACACGCTTTTTCAGTTCTGCCCACACATTTTCTATAGGATTGAGGTCAGGGCTTTGTGATGGCCACTCCAATACCTTGACTTTGTTGTCCTTAAGCCATTTTGCCACAACTTTGGAAGTATGCTTGGGGTCATTGTCCATTTGGAAGACCCATTTGCGATGGTCGTTATGGCCGAACAGTTCTATTTTTGTTTCATCAGACCAGAGGACATTTCTCCAAAAAGTACGATCTTTATCCCCATATGCAGTTGCAAACCATAGTCTGGCTCTTTTATGGCGATTTTGGAGCAGTGGCTTCTTCCTTGCTGAGCGGCCTTTCTGGTTATGTCGATATAGGACTCGTTTTACTGTGGATATAGATACTTTTGTACCTGTTTCCTACAGCATCTTCACAAGGTCCTTTGCTGTTGTTCTGGGATTGATTTGCACTTTTCGCACCAAAGTATGTTTGTCTATAGGAGACAGAAGGTGTCTCCTTCCTGAGCGGTATGACGGCTGCGTGGTCCCATGGTGTTTATACTTGCATACTATTGTTTGTACAGATGAACGTGGTACCTTCAGGCGTTTGGCAATTGCTCCCAAGGATAAACCAGACTTGTGGGGGTCTACAATTTGTTTTCTGAGGTCTTGGCTGATTTGTTTTTATTTTCCCATGATGTCAAGCAAAGAGGCACTGTGTTTGAAGGTAGGCCTTGAAATACATCCACATGTACACCTCCAATTGACTCAAATTATGTCAATTAGACTATCAGAAGCTTCTAAAGCCATAACATCATTTTCTGGTATTTTCCAAGCTGTTTAAAGGCACAGTCAACTTAGTGTATGTAAACTTCTGACCCACTGGAATTGTGATACAGTGAATTATAAGTGAAATAATCTGTCTGTAAACAATTGTTGGAAAAATTACTTGTGTCATGCACAAAGTAGATGTCCTAACCGACTTGCCAAAACTATATTTTGTTAACAAGAAATGTGTGGAGTGGTTGAAAAATGAGTTTTAATGACTCCAACCTAAGTGTATGTAAAGTTCTGACTTCAATTGTACGTGAGAATGCTATTCATTGACTACAGGTCAGCATTCAATACCATAGTGCCCTCAAAGCTCATCACTAAGCTAAGGATCCTGGGACTAAACACCTCCCTCTGCAACTTGATCCTGGACTTCCTGACGGGCCGCCCCCCAGGTGGTAAGGGTAGGTAACAACACATCTGCCACGCTGATCCTCAACACGGGGGCCCCTCAGGGGTGCATGCTCAGACCCCTCCTGTACTCCCTGTTCACCCATGACTGCATGGCCAGGCACGACTCCAACGCCATCATTAAGTTTGCCGACGACACAACAGTGGTAGGCCTGATCATCGACAACGATGAGACAGCCTATAGGGAGGAGGTCAGAGACCTGGCCGTGTGGTGCCAGGATAACAACCTCTCCCTCAACTTGACCAAGACAAAGGAGATGATTGTGGACTACAGGGAAAAAAAGAGGACCGAGCACGCCCCCATTCTCATTGACGGGGCTGTAGTGGAACAGGTTGAGAGCTTCAAGTTCCTTGGTGTCCACATCACCAACGAACTATCATGGTCCAAACACACCAAAACAGTCACGAAGAGGGCACGACAAAGCCTATTCCCCCTCAGGAGACTGAAAAGATTTGGCATGGGTCTTCAGATCCTCAAAAAGTTATAGCTGCACCATCGAGAGCATCCTGACTGGTTGCATCACCACCTGCTATGGCAACTGCTCGGCCTCCGACTGCAAGGCACTACAGAGGGTAGTGCGTACGGCCCAGTACATCACTGGGGCCAAGCTTCCTGCCATCCAGGACCTCTATACCAGGCGGTGTCAGAGGAAGGCCCTCAAAATTGTCAAAGACTCCAGCCACCCTAGTCATAGACTGTTCTCTCTGCTACCGCACGGCAAGCGGTACCGGAGCGCCAAGTCTAGGTCCAAAAGGCTTCTCAACAGCTTCTACCCCCAAGCCATAAGACTCCTGAACGCTGCTGCTTCTCTGTTAATGATTTATGCATAGTCACTTTAACTCTACCCACATGTACATATTACCTCAACTACCTCAACTAGCCGGTGCCCCCGCACATTGACTCTGCACCGGTACCCCCCTGTATATAGCCTCCCTACTGTTATTTTATTTAACTTCTGCTCTTTTTTTCTCAACACTTTTTTATTGTTGTTGTTTTATTTTACTTTTTTATGAAGAAATAAATGCATTGTTGGTTAAGGGCTGTAAGTAAGCATTTCACGGTAATGTCTACACCTGTTGTATTCGGCGCGTGTGGCAAATGCATTTAATTTGATTTGAAAGTGAAATGGCAAAATGAAAGTGAAATGGCAAATCTGAGAGATGAATCCTATTTTCACAATTCAACCTCAACCCTAACCCTATCTTTATGTCCAGATTCCAGTTCACCCTAACCCTAGCTTCAACCCCAACACTAACCCTAACACTAGCTTCATGTCCACATCCTGGTTCAACCTTATCCTCAACTACAAATCTAACCCTAGCTTTTATGTCCACATCCCGGTTCAACCCTTAACCACAACCCTAACCCTAGATTAAAATCAAATCACATTTTCTTGTCACATGCTTCGTGAACAACAGGTGTAGACCAACAATACAGAGTTAAAGATAAAAGAAATACAAAATAAAAAGTGACACAAGGAATAAATACACAGTGAATAATGAATAACAATAACTAGTAAAAATAACATGGTTATATACAGGGAGTACCAGTCCCGAGTAATTGAAGTAGCTATGACTTCAGAAAGTATTCACACCCCTTGACTTTTTCCACATTCTGTTGTGTTATGGCCTAAATAAAATAAAAAATAAAAATGTAATGTTCTGTCACTGATCTACACACAATACCCCATAATGTCGAAGTGGAATCATGTTTTTTAAGCATTCAATCGTTTTGTTATGGCAAGCCTAAATAAATTCAGAAGTAAAGATGTACTTAACAAGTCACATAATAAGGTGCATGGTGTTACATCTCCTCCCGTTGCTCCCCTCCGGTGCTCTGATTCGCCGGTGTACTGAGCCACCGGTCTGAGCGCACCACCTCAGCAAACACAGGAATGGAAACCCAACGCACCCTAATCACCTCCAGCGCACCTGCACCTCATCATCTCATCACCACCACTATATAGCACTGGACTTTTCGTTCATTGTTGTGTGTAATTGTTAGTGTCTTGTTGTTTACTTGCTCTTTGTTATTCTCTTTCTCATTGTTAAGTAAACCTTTACCTTGTTAATTCCTGCGTCTGCGTCCTGCCTCTTCGTATACTCAGTACTCGTCACAGAATTACACACCACTCACGAAAATGGATGCAGCAGGAGTTTCCCAGTGCCTCGACCAGCACCAGCAGCTTGCCCAGTTGAACGCCGCCATGCAGGAAGTGCTCCAAACTCTGCATAATCTGCCCAGCGCTCTGGTTCCACCTCAGGGAGTGGCGAGTGCACCCAATCACATTTTTTTACATTTTTAGTTATTTAGCAGACGCTCTTATCCAGAGCGACTTACAGGAGCAATTAGGGTTAAGTGCCTTGCTCAAGGGCACATCGACAGATTTTTCACCTAGTCGGCTCGGGGATTAGAACCAGCGACCTTTCGGTTACTGGCACTACGCTCTTAACCACTAAGCTACTTGCCGCCCCATCACCACCTGCTATGGCAACTGTTCCTGTGCTATCACCCACTTGCCGCCCCATCACCACCTGCAATCCACCTGTTCCTGTGCTATCACCCACTTCTGAGGGAACCTTTGCCCTACCGTAGCTATGACGGTAAAACTACTAAATGTATCGGCTTCCTGCTACAGGTTTCGCTTTATCTGGCGCGTCAGCCTGGGGCATATCCATCTGACCAAGCCAGGATATCGCTAGTGATTTCGCTACTTAAAGGAAAGGCACTGGATTGGGCCACGGCAGTCTGGGAAGTAGGTGAGGCCGTGGCGCTTCCCTACTCCACCTTCCTTGCTCAGTTCAGGGCATTGTTTGATCATCCCATGGAGGGAAAGGACGGGGGTGAGCGTCTCCTCCATCTACAACAGGTAGAGGGGCCTGCATCCGATTACGCTCTGAGCTTTCGCACGGTGGCGGCATCTTCCGGCTGGAATGAGCGTGCTCTGCGCACAGCCTTCAGGAGAGGCTTACGGGAGGACATCAAGACGGAACTCGCATGTCGAAACGACGAGATGGACCTTGAGACCCTCATCGCCACGGCCAACCATCTTGATGACATGTTGAGAGACAGACGGTGTTCCCAACACCTCCCAGAGCCTCGACGCTCACCCCATCTGAGCTATGGAAGCCGCCCTGCCTCAGAGTCCTCACCCATGGAGGTGGGCAGCAGCCCCTACACCACCACGGACCACAGATCTCCTGGCTGCTCCCAATCTAGGCGATATGACTCCCGTAGCTGCTCCGTGAGTGTTACGTCATCTCCTATCACAAAACCATTGTTTTTAGTTCCCATAACGGTGACTGGTTATTCCTTCTCTTCCATTTCCACTGCAATGATAGATTCCGGATCAGCGGGGAACCTTATAGATAGGGAGCTGGTCTCTGAATGGGGGTTGCCCACCGTGCCACTGCCTTCTCCGCTGCACGTCACCTCGCTGGACAATAAACCACTTGGATCAGGCACCATTACGCACTCTGCCCATCACCATTCCCACACTACCGGAGCACCACGAGGAGCTGTCATTCCACATCGTCACGTCACCCCTTCACCGGATTGTCTTGGGATTGCCCTGGCTCAGACTACACAACCCCACCATCAATTGGATCACCAAGAGGATCACAGCCTGGTCCACCTCATGCCAGAAGACCTGCCTGCCGGTGGTTTGTTGTTCCACGTCAGAGAGTCCGGAGTCCGCGCTCCAGCCCAACATTCCACGTGAGTATGCAGATATCTCCGATGTCTTCTCTTCATCAAAGGCTACAGGTCTCCCTCCACACAGGCCCTGGGACTGCGCCATTGACCTGCTGGAGGGACAACACCCCCCGAAGAGTAGCATTTACTCCCTTTCCATGGCGGAGACTGAGGCCATGGATAAGTATGTGGTGGAGACCCTGAAACAGGGGTTCATCAGACAATCTACCTCTCCTGCCGCCGCCAGCTTCTTCTTCGTGGCCAAAAAAGCCACGAAGAAGGCCGTGCATTGACTACAGGGGGCTGAACGCAGTCACCACCAAGTACCGGTACCCCCTCCCTCTGGTTCCGTCGGCCATCGAGCAGCTACGAGGGCCCGGTACTTTACCAAGTTGGACATGAGGAGTGCCTACAACCTGATCCGAATCCGGGAAGGAGACGAGTGGAGACTGCATTCAGCTCTACCTCAGGCCACTATGAATACTGCGTCATGCCCTACGGCTTCACCAACGCACCTTCTGTGTTCCAGTCCTTCGTCGATGACGTGTTCCGAGACATGCTGAGTAGACAGATGGTGGTGTACATTGACAATATCCTGATCTACTCGGCTACGTTCGAGGAGCACGTCAGGGACGTCGGAGCTGTCCTACTCCGCCTCCGGGAACACAGCCTGTTGGTGAAGGGGGAGAAATGAGAATTCCACCAACAGGCCATCTCCTTCCTGGGATACAGGATCAGTCCTCAGGGGGTGTTCATGGATAGAGCGAAGACGGACGCCGGTCATGGCCATTCCCCACCACCATCAAGGGCCTACAGAGCTTCCTGTGCTTCGCCAATTTCTACCAGTGTTTCATCAGGTCCTTCAGCTCCATAGCTGCCCCACTCACCTCTCTCCTTAAGGGTGGGCCTCAGAAGCTGGCCTGGAACCCTGATGCTGATGCTGCTTTCAAGAGGCTGAAGGAGAGGTTCACCACAGCGCCCATCCTAAAACACCCAGATCCATCTTGTCCTTTCATCCTGGAGGTGGACGCATTGGAGGAGGGCATGGGTGCGGTCCTCTCCCAGCAGCATGGTAAGCCAGAGAAAATGTATCCCTGTGCCTTTTTCTCTAAAAAAGCTTACCCCCGCAGAGAGGAACTATGGAGTTAAAGACAGGGAGCTGTTGGCGGTGGTCCTCGCTCTGGAGGAATGGAGACACTGGCTGGAGGGCGCAGTCCATCCATTTCGGATTCTTACTGACCACCAGAATTTGGAGCACATACGGGCAGCGAAACGGATGAACTCTCGTCAAGGCAGGTGGGCCCAATTTCTTACTCGCTTTCAATTCATTCTGTCCTACTGCCCAGGATCCGAGAATGTGAAAGCCGACGCACTCTCCAGGATGCACCATACCGGAGAGAGGAAGGATCTGGGGGGTCCTATCCTGCCCCCGTTTCTCATCGTTGCACCTGTCGTTTGGGATGTGGACGAAGACATCCGCCTGGCGGCTCAGGAGGACCCAGCGCCTGCCAACGCCCTTTCGGGGCGCGTGTATGTACCCACCAGTGTCCGTGACCGCCTGTTGATCTGGGCGCACATCACCCTTATGGCAGGGCACTCCGGTATTACGCGCGCCCTGCATTCTCTAGCACAAAAATACTGGTGGCCCACCTTGGTTTCTCGCTATGTCAACTCCTGTTCCATATGTGCCCAAACGATGACACCTCAGAATGCCCTGGCAGGCAAACTAGTTCCTCTACCAGTGCCTCATCGACCTTGGTCACACCTGTCCATAGACTTTGTCACCGACCTCCCACGTTCTGACGGCTTCACCATAGATCGGCTTCACCGTAGATCGGTTCTCAAAATCATGCAATTTTTTTCCACTAACTGGTCTTCCTTCTGCTCTCCAGGTCGCTGAGGTCCTATGGACTTCCGGAGGACATCATCTCGGACCGTGGCCCCCAATTCACCTCCCGAGTGTGGAAAGCTTTCCTGGAAAAGATCGAGGTCACGGCCAGGAGCTGGAGCTGGAGGTTTTCTTCGTTGCCACTGTCAGGACCGGCAGGGTGAGTGGGCAAGGTTTCTTCCCTGGGCAGAATATGCCCAGAACTCCCTCGTTCACTCCTCCACGGGGCTCACTCCCTTCCAATGCGTCCTGGGGTACAAGCCGGCCCTGGCCCCTTGGACACCCAGCCAGACCGATGCACCCGCTGTCGACTAGTGGTTCTGCAGAGCCGGACAGGTCTGGGACGCTGCCCATATCTGTCTCCAGAGTGCCATTCGTCGACAGAAGGACCAAGCTGACCGCCACCGCAGTGAGGCTCCCGTATTCCAGCCTGGTGATCGCGTCTGGCTGTCCACTCGAAACCTCCCTCTCCGCCTGCCCTGCAAGAAACTGAGCCACAGTTTGTGGGGTCGTTTAAGGTCCTCCTGCGGATTAATGAGGTGTCGTACCGGCTGCTCCTTCTCCCTCACTACCGTGTCTCACCTACTTTTCATGTGTCTCTCCTCAGGCCGGTGGTTCCTGGTCCTCGGGCGGATGCCGTCCACCGGGGTACACCCCCTCCGCCCCTGAACATTGATGGGAGTCCGACGTATGCTGTGAGGGATCTGCTGGACTCCAGGTTTCGTGGTGGATGGCTCCGTTACCTGGTGGACTGGGAGGGGTATGGCCCTGAGGAGAGGAGCTGGGTTCCGGCTAGGGACATTCTGGACCCCAACGTAATTCGGGACTTCCACCGTCGCCGCCCTGACCGGCCCGCTCCTCGTCCTCTGGGTTGTCCTCCTGGCTGGCGACGTCCTGCGGTGGGAACCGCGCGTCCAGGGGGATACTGTCACATCTCCTCCCGTTGCTCCCCTCCGGCGCTCTGATTCACCGGTCTACTGAGCCACCGGCCTGAGCACACCACCTCGGCAAACACAGGAATGGAAACCCAACACACCCTGTGTGCAATAACAATGTTTAACATGATTTTTAAACAACTACCCCATCTCTGTACCCCACACATACAATTACAGTGGGGGAAAAAAGTATTTAGTCAGCTATCAATTGTACAAGTTCTCCCACTTAAAAAGATGAGAGAGGCCTGTAATTTTCATCATAGGTACACGTCAACTATGACAGACAAATTGAGGAAAAAAATCCAGAAATTCACATTGTAGGATTTTTAATGAATTTATTTGCAAATTATGGTGGAAAATAAGTATTTGGTCACCTACAAACAAGCAAGATTTCTGGCTCTCACAGACCTGTAACTTCTTCTTTAAGAGGCTCCTCTGTCCTCCACTCGTTACCTGTATTAATGGCACCTGTTTGAACTTGTTATCAGTATAAAAGACACCTGTCTACAACCTCAAACAGTCACACTCCAAACTCCACTATGGCCAAGACCAAAGAGCTGTCAAAGGACACCAGAAACAAAATGGTAGACCTGCACCAGGCTGGGAAGACTGAATCTGTGACACTCTGGCTCCGGGACTTTTGTATTTGAGCCAGGGTGTATTTTGTTATGTTTGGTTGGGTGTTTCTAAGTGTTGTATTTCTAGGTTTGGTCAATGACTCCCAATCGGAGGTAACGAGTGTCAGCTGTCGGCTCGTTATCTCTGATTGGGAGCCATATTTATTTCTGTATGTTTTCCTGTGGGGTTTGGGTGTTTTTGTTCCATGTTTCTGTCAGTGTTACAGAGGACTTCACTATCGTCATTTGTTGTTTTTCGTGGTTGCTTTATTAAATAAAAGTCATCATGTTCACTCCACGCGCTGCGTATTGGTCCGCTTCTTCAGACGATCGTGACAGAAAAACCCACCAAAGAAAGACCAAGCAGCGTGTCCAGGAGCAAGGAGACTGGACATGGGAGGAGGCACCGGGCAAGGAGATAGAGAGGCTGGCGATGGCCCAGGTGGGCACATCGTGGTCCTGGGAGGACATGCTCGGAGGCAAGGGACCTTGGGGAAGGATCAAGGCCCTGGCGAGAGAGGAGCAACGGCGGCAGCAGGGCCATCGTCGGAGGGTCGTGAGTCAACCCCAGAAAATTTTTAGGGGGGGGCACACGGCATGGACGACGGGGCTGACGGAGGAGAAAAGGGGGAGTATCCAGGAGGCCACCAGGCCAGGGGTACACCGCCCTGTATGTCCTGTGCGGATGCCTCACACAGAGTGTGTGAGGGTAGGCATTCAGCCAGGACGGGTGGTGTCCGCTGTTCGCTCCAGGCCTCCTATCCGTCTCCACAGCCCGGTCCGGCCTGTTCCTGCCACCCGCACCAAGTCTACGGTGTGCGTCGCCAGCCCGGTCCGGCCTGTTCCTGCCACCCGCACCAAGTCTACGGTGCGCGTCGCCAGCCCGGTCCGGCCTGTTCCTGCCACCCGCACCAAGTCTACGGTGCGCGTCGCCAGCCCGGTCCGGCCTGTTCCTGCCACCCGCACCAAGTCTACGGTGCGCGTCGCCCGGCCAGAGTCTGCCGTCTGCCCAACGGCGCCTGAACTGCCCGTCTGCCCAACGGCGCCTGAACTGCCCGTCTGCCCAGCGGCGCCTGAACTGCCCGTCTGCCCAACGGCGCCTGAACTGCCCGTCTGCCCAACGGCGCTTGAACTGCCCGTCTGCCCAATGGCGCCTGAACTGCCTGTCTGCCCAACGCCGTCTGAACTGTCCGTCTGCCAAGCGCTGCATAAGCCGCCCGTCTGCCATGAGCCTTCAGAGCCGTCCGCCAGACCGGAGCCGCTAAAGCCTTCCGCCAGACAGGATCAGCCAGAGCCTTCCGCCAGACAGGATCAGCCAGAGCCTTCCGCCAGACAGGATCAGCCAGAGCCTTCCGCCAGACAGGATCAGCCAGAGCCTTCCGCCAGACAGGATCAGCCAGAGCCTTCCGCCAGACAGGATCAGCCAGAGCCTTCCGCCAGACCGGATCAGCCAGAGCCTTCCGCCAGACAGGATCAGCCAGAGCCTTTGGCCAGACAGGATCAGCCAGATCCGTCAGCCTGCCATGAGCAGCCAGATTCGTCAGCCAGCCATGAGCAGCCAGATCCTTCAGCCAGCCATGAGCCGTTCAGCCAGGATCCGCCAGAGCCGTCCAGCCAGGATCCGCCAGAGCCAGCCAGCCAGGATCCGCCATTGAGTCCGGTGCTGTCCCTTAGCCCGGTGCTGCCCCTTATCCTGGTGCTGCCCCTTAGTCCGGTACTGCCCCTTAGTCCGGTGCTGCCCTTTAGTCCGATGCCGCCCCTTAATCCAGTGGGGTTTAGTTGGGGGGTGGTCATGTGGAGGAGGCTACGGAAGCGGATAGTGACTAAGGTGGGGTGGGGACCACGACCAGGGCCAGAACCGCCACCGTGGACAGACGCCCACCCAGACCCTCCCCTAGACTGTATGCTGGTGCGCCCGGAGTTCGCACCTTTAGGGGGGGGTACTGTGACACTCTGGCTCCGGGACTTTTGTATTTGAGCCAGGGTGTATTTTGTTATGTTTGGTTGGGTGTTTCTAAGTGTTGTATTTCTAGGTTTGGTCAATGACTCCCAATCGGAGGTAACGAGTGTCAGCTGTCGGCTCGTTATCTCTGATTGGGAGCCATATTTATTTCTGTATGTTTTCCTGTGGGGTTTGGGGGTTTTTGTTCCATGTTTCTGTCAGTGTTACAGAGGACTTCACTATCGTCATTTGTTGTTTTTCGTGGTTGCTTTATTAAATAAAAGTCATCATGTTCACTCCACGCGCTGCGTATTGGTCCGCTTCTTCAGACGATCGTGACAGAATCTGCAATAGGTAAGCAGCTTGGTTTGAAGAAATCAACTGTGGGAGCAATTATTAGGAAATGGAAGACATACAAGACCACTGATAATCTCCCTCGATCTGGGGCTCCACGCAAGATCTCACCCCGTGGGGTCAAAATGATCACAAGAACGGTGAGCAAAAATCCCAGAACCACACAGGGGGACCTAGTGAATGACCTGCAGAGAGCTGGGACCAAAGTAACAAAGCCTACCATCAGTAACACACTACGCCGCCAGGGACTCAAATCCTGCAGTGCCAGACGTGTCCCCCTGCTTAAGCCAGTACATGTCCAGGCCCGTCTGAAGTTTGCTAGAGTGCATTTGGATGATCCAGAAGAGGATTGGGAGAATGTCATATGGTCAGATGAAACCAAAATATAACATTTTGGTAAAAATTCAACTCGTCGTGTTTGGAGGACAAAGAATGCTGAGTTGCATCCAAAGAACACCATACCTACTGTGAAGCATGGGGGTGGAAACATCATGCTTTGGGGCTGTTTTTCTGCAAAGGGACCAGGACGACTGATCCGTATAAAGGAAAGAATGAATGGGGCCATGTATCGTGAGATTTTGAGTGAAAAACTCCTTCCATCAGCAAGGGCATTGAAGATGAAACGTGGCTGGGTCTTTCAGCATGACAATGATCCCAAACACACCGCCCGGGCAACGAAGGAGTGGCTTCGTAAGAAGCATTTCAAGGTCCTGGAGTAGCCTAGCCAGTCTCCAGATCTCAACCCCATAGAAAATCTTTGGAGGGAGTTGAAAGTCCGTGTTGCCCAGTGACAGCCCCAAAACATCACTGCTCTAGAGGAGATCTGCATGGAGGAATGGGCCAAAATACCAGCAACAGTGTGTGAAAACTTGTGAAGACTTACAGAAAACGTTTGACCTGTGTCATTGCCAACAAAGGGTATATAACAAAGTATTGAGAAACTTTTGTTATTGACCAAATACTTATTTTCCACCATAATTTGCAAATAAATTCATAAAAAATCCTACAATGTGATTTTCTGGAAAAAAAAATCTCATTTTGTCTGTCATATTTGACATGTACCTATGATGAAAATTACAGGCCTCTCTCATCTTTTTAAGTGGGAGAACTTGCACAATTGGTGGCTGACTAAATACTTTTTTCCCCCACTGTATATGTAAGGTCCCTCAGTTGAGCAGTGAATTTCAAGCACAGATTCATGCAAAAAGACCAGGGAGGTTTTCCAATGGTTCACAAAGGGCACCTATTAGTTGATGGGTAAAAAAAAGAAGACATTGAATATCCCTTTGAGCATGGTGCAGTTATTAATTACACTTTTTTATTGTGTATCAATACACCCAGTCACTACAAAAATACAGACGCCCTTCCTGACTCAGTTGCCGGAGAGGAAGGAAACCGCTCAGGGATTTCACCATGATGAGGCCAATGGTGATTTTAAAACAGAGTTGAATGGCTGTGATAGGCGATAACTGAGGATGGATCAACAGCATTGTAGTTACTACACAAAACTAAGATAAGTGACTGAGTGAAAAGAAGGAAGCCTGTACATAATAAAAATATGCCAAAACAGGCATCCTGTTTGCAATAAGGCAGTAAAGTAATATTGCTCAATAAATTGCAAAAAAAATGAACTTTTTGTCCTGAATACAAAGCGTTATGTTTGGGGCAAATCCAACACAACACATCACTATGAGTACTACTCTTCATATGTTCAAGCATGGTGGTGGCTGCATCATGTTATGGGTATGCTTGTCATCGGCAAGGACTAGGGGAGTTTTTTAGGATAAAAAACTCAGACAAATGACCGACAAATCTATGGATATAGCAGCCTATAGCCTAATTTCGTCTGTCAAACAGGAAGAATAGGAAGAAATAGGCTTCAACACAAAGCCCTCTTGTTGTTAGTAAAGTCTAATTAAAATGAAGACGGTTTAAATGAATTATGCCTCCTGGAATTTGCCTACTTTCAGCACCATGAGCTGTCCATTTCCGATTGATTGTGCTGCGGCTGCTGCTTCAAGTTTCAGTACCACAATGTACATTACTTGAATCTGGCTTATTGTGAGGTCAATGACGCTGATAAATACATCACGGCAAGAACATTGTTTTTGATAAAAATCTATTATAGTAGTAGGAAGCTATCAAAGTTTGTCACGCCCTGGCTCTGGGGACTCTAATATGTTGAGCCAGGGTGTGTAAAGTCTATGTGTTTTGTTCTAGGTTTCACTTTCTAGTATTGTTGTTCTATGTTGGCCAGTGTGGTTCTCAATCAGAGGCAACGTGATTCAGCTGTTGCTTGTTGTCTCTGATTGAGAACCATACTTTAGCAGCCTGTTTCCCCACAGAGTTTGTGGGATCTTGTTTCTAGTCGGTTGTGTTAGACCGTGAACTGTCACGTTTTCGTTTTGTTGTTTTTGATCGTGTCTCTAATAAAGAGTATGTTTGCCTGCAACGCTGCGCCTTGGTCCTCATCTCTGTTCGACGATCGTGACAGAAGATCCCACCTGAACTGGACCAAGCAGCGGGTCGAGGAGCCATCGCCAGGGAAATCCCTAGCGGAGATCCAGCGCCTCTTCGACTGGGTCAAGCCGGGTGAGGAAGAGAGGGGCTTGACGTGGAGGCAGAAGGGCGAAAGGCTGGCGAGAAGCATGGAGACCTGGTCCACGGGTAGGAGTGAAGCCCATAAATTTTTTAGGGGGGGGCTAACGCCGTGGACGACGGGGCAGCAGGAGGCCGCCAGGTTACGGGAGTCACTGGTCACCAGGGGGAAGGAGGATGTAGAGGCACGGCGAGAGGTACTGGCGTGTGTTGCCAGTCCGGTCCGGCCTGTTCCTGATCCCCACGTAGGGCCAGTGGTGTGTGTTCCCAGTACGGTCCGGCCTGTTCCTGCCACTCGCACCAAGTCTATGGTGCGCGTCGCCAGTTCGGCCCGGCCTGTTCCTGCTCCCCGCACCAAGTCTGTGGTGCGCGTCGCCAGCCCAGTCCGGCCCAATCCTGCTCCCCGCACCAAGTCAGTGGTGCGTTTCGTCAGCCCTGTCCGGCCCATTCCTGCTCCCCGCACCAAGTCAGTGGCGCGCGTCGTCAGCCCTGTCCGGCCCGTTCCTGCTCCCCGCACCAAGTCAGTGGTGCGCGTCGTCAGCCCGGTCCGGCCCATTCCTGCTCCCCGCACCAAGTCAGTGGTGCGTTTCGTCAGCCCAGCTCGGCCCGTTCCTGCTCCCCGCACCAAGTCAGTGGTGCGCTTCGTCAGCCCGGCACGGCCCGCTCCTGCTCCCCGCACCAAGTCAGTGGTGCGTTTCGTCAGCCCGGCTCGGCCCGCTCCTGCTCCCCACACCAAGCCAGTGGTGCGCTTCGTCAGCCCGGCACGGCCCGTTCCTGCTTCCCGCACCAAGTCAGTGGTGCGCTTCGTCAGCCCGGTCCGGCCCGCTCCTGCTCCCCGCACCAAGTCAGTGGTGCGTTTCGTCAGCCCGGCTCGGCCCGCTCCTGCTCCCCACACCAAGCCAGTGGTGTGCGTCGTCAGTCCGGCACGGCCCGTGCCTGTTCCACCGGGGGCTGGTCCGGCACCGGTCAGATGCTTCACGCCGGAGCTAGAGCAATCCGCTCCACCAGTGTGCAGTCCAGCTCCGGCCAGCGGGGCCAGACCGGACCAGGGGTACTTTGGGGGGTTGGAGAGGGAGCGGGGTTCAGGCCCGGATCCGCCGCCTAAGCGGAGTGCCCACCCGGTCCCTCCCCTGTGGTATTTGGTGGGCGCGGTCGGAGTCCGCGCCTTTAGGGGGGGGGTACTGTCACGCCCTGGCTCTGGGGACTCTAATATGTTGAGCCAGGGTGTGTAAAGTCTATGTGTTTTGTTCTAGGTTTCACTTTCTAGTATTGTTGTTCTATGTTGGCCAGTGTGGTTCTCAATCAGAGGCAACGTGATTCAGCTGTTGCTTGTTGTCTCTGATTGAGAACCATACTTTAGCAGCCTGTTTCCCCACAGAGTTTGTGGGATCTTGTTTCTAGTCGGTTGTGTTAGACCGTGAACTGTCACGTTTTCGTTTTGTTGTTTTTGATCGTGTCTCTAATAAAGAGTATGTTTGCCTGCAACGCTGCGCCTTGGTCCTCATCTCTGTTCGACGATCGTGACAAAGTTGACCTCCGGAACTTCTTCTCATCTTTGCCAACTGCTCACAGATACAGTGTGGGTAGGTTGTGTTGGTAGGCTAGTCTTTATAATTTGATTATTATGGATAAGAGCTGTCATCAAGGCAAAGGGTGGCTATTTGAAGAATCTCAAATATAAAATATATTTTGATTTGTTTAACACCTTTTTGGTTACTACATATTTCCAAATGTGTTATTTAATAGTTTTGATGTCTTCACTATTATTCTACAATATGGAAAATAGTAAACATAAAGAAAACCCCTTGAATGAGTAGGTGTGTCCAAACTTTTGACTGGTACTGTATATACACTAACGGTCAAAAGTTTTAGAACACCTACTCATTCAAGGGGTTTTATATTTTATATTTGCGATTCTTCAAAGTAGCCACCCTTTGCATTGATGACAGCTTTGCACACTTGGCATTCTCTCAACCAGCTTCATGAGGAATGCTTTTCCAACAGTCTTGAAGGAGTTCCCTCATATGCTGGGCACTTGTTGGCTGCTTTTCCTTCACTCTGCAGTCCAACTCATCCCAAACCATCTCAATTGGGTTGAGGTCGGGTGATTGTGGAGGCCAGGTCATCTGATGCAGCACTCCATCACTCTCCTTCTTGGTCAAATAGCCCTTACACAGCCTGGAGGTGTGTTTTGGGTCATTGTCCTGTTGAAAAACAAATGATAGTCCCACTAATTGCAAACCAGATGGGATGGCGTATCGCTGCAGAATGCTGTGGTAGCCATGCTGGTCAAGTGTGCCTTGAATTCTAAATAAATCACCAACAGTGTCACCAGCAAAGTACCCCCACACCATCACACATCCTCCTCTATGCTTCACGGTGGGAATCACACATGCAGAGATCATCCATTCACCTACTCCGCGTCTCACAAAGACACAGCGGTTGGAACCAAAAACCTAAAATTTCGACTCATCAGACCAAAGGACAGATTTCCACTGGTCTAATGTCCATTGCTCGTGTTTCTTGGTCCAAGCAAGTCTCTTATTATTATTGGTGTCCTTTAATAGTGGTTTCTTTGCAGCAATTTGACAATGAAGGCCTGATTCACATAGTCTCCTCTGAACGGTTGATGTTGAGATGTGTCTGTGACTTGAACTCTGTGAAGTATTTATTTGGGCTGCAATCTGGGGTACAGTTAACTCTAATGAACTTATCCTCTGCAGCAGAGGTAACTCTGGGTCTTCCTTTCCTTTCGCGGTCCTCATGAGAGCCAGTTTCATAATAGCGCTTGATGATTTTTGCAACTGCACTTGAAGAAACTTTCATAGTTCTTGAAATGTTCCGTATTGACTCACCTTTGTGTCTTAAAGTAATGATAGACTGTCGTTTCTGTTTGCTTATTTGAGCTGTTCTTGCCATAATATGGATACCACCCCTACCTTGTCACAACACAACTGATTGGCTCAAACGCATTAAGAAGGAAATCAATTTGACAAATTAACTTTTAACAAGGCACACCTGTTAATTGAAATGCATTCCAGGTGACTATCTCATGAAGCTGGTTGAGAGAATGCCAAGAGTGTGCAAAGCTGTCATCAAGGCAAAGGGTGGCTACTTTGAAGAATCTCAAATATAACATATCTTTTGATTTGTTTAACACTTTTTTTTTAATTAAATTTTAATTAATTAATTAATATGCCATTTAGCAGACACTTTTATCCAAAGCGACTTACAGTCATGAGTGCATACATTTTTGTGTATGGGTGGTCCCGGGGATCGAACCCACTACCTTGGCGTTACAAGCGCCGTGCTCTACCAGCTGAGCTACATGATTCCATATGTGTTATTTTATAGTTTTGATGAGTAGGTGTGTCCAAACTTTTGACTGGTACTGTATATATATATTTTTTAACCACATTTTTTCCTCTCCTCCATAGATTATATTTCTGTGTGCTGCTGCTATACCTTGCTGGCACCTTTCTATGTGTGCTCATTTGCTACAACCCCTTGCTTGTTTCAGCACATTATTAAGAGTCCATGTTACCACAGAAACGGACCCAACCCCATGAATGCCAGTGTCCGTTTTCAGTCAACTGTTCTTTCAACAACAACAAAAAATGGTTTACATGTTTATGAAGGTTATTTCATTTTCATGACCGTCTTCATCCATACCGTTGGTTACACGGTTATATGGTAATTGTGCCAGCCATAATACAGAACTTTTTGTACTGGACATGTATACCCTTACAAAAATGTACCATGGTAGCAGTGGCGGCTCCTGAAAAAATTCTCAGCGGGGGCAATTTTTCTGATGATTTAGGTGACCTACACACATTTAAAAAAAGATATGTCCAGCAACAACATGAAGACAGGGGCAGCATATAAGTCAATACTGATATACACATTACTTGCTTCAAAAAGGCCTCATGGTTGAATTGGAAATATGTGCACCTGAGCATAATTCACAACAAGCAAGCAGGAGCTTTTGATAGAGGCTACTGAAAACATTGATGCAAGTTATTGGTAATAAGACATTTTTATAGACTTCCATATTCTGCCCTTTTGTATAGATTTGTGAAAATGAACAGTGATAGACATTTTGCCTGAAAACAGAATTTGAAAATAATTTATAGAAAAGGTAAACACAGCTATCTGTATGGCTTTGTAAAAATGAACAACCATATTCTGGCCAATTGTATAGATTTGTAAATATGATGATGTCTCCTTTCATGCATACATTTTCAAATAAATCTCTGCTTTGAGAAAGATCGAATGATATTGTTTAATCTTACCTTATGGCCTGCACACTGCTTGTGAAGCTGTCGAGGGCACGTTTGATGAAGACAGCATCGATGTCCTTCTTCTGTAGCTTCTGGTACAGAATGTCGACGTGGGGCATGATTTTGTGAAAAAGCCCCAGGAAAAAAATTAAATCTTCTTGCTATCTATGTACCTCAGCACAAGCACCAGCTGTGTCTGTGTAGAAACGTCCGTGGTCTCGTCAGCTTGGATAGCTACGAAGTTCGCCGACTTCACCTCCTCCACAATATGTTCCGTCATGACCGCTAGCATACACTCCAGTAGCTCGTTTTGAATGGTCTTTGATGTGCCCTTGAAAACTTTAGCATTTTTAAGATGGTCATCAAACACCTCATCTAATTGTGCCACAAAGTTGACAAGTCCAAGAAAAATACCAGGGTTGGTGGAGCCCTCACTTTCATCTTTGCCTCGCAAAGCTAACTCAAACACTCCGCAAAACTTCACACACTGGATTAGCCGGCTGAGGATGTGGCGGTTCTTGCTAACCTCATCGTTGTGGCGGCGGACAGCTAGCCTGTATCCCTCATCCAGTTGAGTGGCAATGTTCACTCTCCCCAAAGCAGACAATCTCAAACAGCTATCCATGTGGGTCTTTGACAGCTCATGTTTCTTAATCTTTTCTGAAAGATGGTGCATGTCCGTTACACCAGTCGCTGTCCAAGCGGTGCTGTCTGCCGTGCCGCCTTCAGGGTGAAAGAGTAAGCAGGGGTAGCAGAAGACTGCATTAGCTACATCGCAGCCTGCTAGCCAGGTTTTTCGTTCGTACCAATTTTTGGAAAATCCTCGGGTGTAGGACTTTCCCCCTTTAGTAGAAACCTGTTGAATTATTAAATTTGGTCTGGGAGGTCCTAATTGTTTCGTTGCCAATTTATCTTGATTTGTTCGCAGACAAAAATGAACTTCTTTCAAAGAGACAATCGAGTTGCACTGAACGCTAGCAATCTTGACAGTAGTACGTGAATTGATTGACGCTGCTACCCGCTCTTTTCTTAGTTATGTTCATGGTTATGTTACGTATGACGAAAGCGCGTAAGTGCAAGCCCTCCCGGAACACATAGAGATTGTATTGAAAGCTCTGATATTTGAAAAAAAAAAGATTTTACATGAGAGTCTGAAAGACTTCTGGGGCGATTTTCAACCTGACTGAAATCGCCCCAAAACGGGCGGGGCCATTTGAAGCACGACTTTAGCCTGATTGGACATTTAGTGGCAGATCAGACGTCTAGATTAGAACACTGAAAACTACTGTTGCCGTGATATAATTGATTAGAAAAAAAATCCCTTCCTTTTCCCGTTTGGCAGTGCGTCGCCCATATCGCCCTAATGAACACACCGCCCCTGCATGGTAGTATAATGAAAGAACTACCATGGTACTATCATGTTTTTTTGGTCACTACCATGGCAGGAAATTACCATGGTACTGGTAGAAATACCATTGTATTTTCCTGCCATCGTAGACCAAAACACATGAACCAAGGTAGTACAATGAAAAAAATACCATGTTTTTGTACTAGCAGCATGTAGTGAAACATGAACGCATGGTAGTTGTTTACAATGTATTATGATGGTCTGTGTCCCACCGTTTTTTCGGGAAAAGTCACCAAAACATTGTAATTTATGGTACTGACATAATGCAACATTGACTACTCGCTCTGCAATGGCAAAGCGTAGGCCTAGTACCCCTTTAGCTCATAGTGAAAAACCACAACACACATGGTCTAGTAGTGTAGTGTACCCTCTTAAACATTGGGACCTGGATAGAGTATGGTGAGAAGAATGAAGGGAGTCTGAAACCTTGAAGATTTAAAATAGTTTATCTGGTGCTTCTCTCTTCAATACAGTTTAAAGTTGGCTCTCACTCATTCAACTGACTTGGCTACTCTTATATAATTCTAAATAGCCAACATAAAACAAAACAAAAATTGTAAAAAGGTATTAATTATCATCTTATCGCATAGATACATTTTCATTATGTAATTCTCAACCTGTACCTAAAAACAGCAAGTTACAACGTTTCCCTTTGTTTACACTGTGTGAACGTTCGTTGGTCCTATCGCCATGACGACAGGCTAGCTTGACTGGAGCTAACTTTAGCCGGCGTTAGCTTCTATGCTAACGGACTTTTATAAATGAATTAAACTATCAAAACATAATCAAGAAATAACAACAATTATATCATCACACTCCGTTTAACTTGGTGTTTCATATCCTATGCTTTATAACTCGCTCACCATGATGATAACGTTTAAAATATCTCGTTTATCTGGTGCTTCTCTCTTCAGTTTTTAGTTGGTTTGGCTCTCTCATTCAACTGACTCACCTGACAAGGCAGGCTAGCGCGAGAGCCAACGTAGAGAGCGCTTGAAGCAACCACTAGATCGAGCGCAACACCTCTTGACTATAAATAGTGTAAATGATTACAAAATGCCAAAGATTAGGCTACCATATATCTCACATTCTCCCACATTTCAGGTCTACAACACAGGGAACCCAAACATGAGCAAAAAACGATACTATACAGAAAATATGACCCGTTTTTCACAGTAACTATTTCCCTTTTTCTTTAATGCTACAGACAAACTAGGACCAACAATAGTAGCCTGCATCTGACTTTATCAGAAAGTTGCCCATACTGGTATATAAATTCATCAATATAATACCAATCAACCTCTTTTGACCTTGGGGGATTTCTTTATTTAATGCATTATACTGCCATTGTACTGTACCCACGGGGGGCCAGTATGAAAAATGTATGCACTCACTAACTGTAAATCGCTCTGGATTAGAGCGTCTGCTAAATTACTAAAATGTAAATGTAAAATGTACTGCCATTGTACCCACTTCTGACACCAATGTAATGAAACAGGCAGGGAGCAGGTCTCGAACTCTCAACCTTCTAGGCCGAAGTCCAGCTCGCCATCGACCGTGCCCCAAAACCATGCTCCCGTCCTAGAGTCGATAGTGCTTATAAACCCAAGGTCGTTACAGTACTATGGTAACGCACAATTAATAAATGCATAATTCATAAAATGATAATTTTTGGTACCATTTATCATAATTGTACGTTACCATGGTAGAATGCATAATGCAGGTTAAAACCATGATATTTCCATGATCCACATCTATATCATGGTAAAAATGATGCAATACCATAGTATTATTTAAGTGCATGGCAGTAACATAATAATAATATGCCATTTAGCAGACGCTTTTATCCAAAGCGACTTACAGTCATGCGTGCATACATTATACATTATTTTTTTTGTGTATGGGTGGTCCCGGGGATCGAACCCACTACCTTGGCGTTGCAAGCGCCGTGCTCTACCAGCTGAGCTACAGAGGACCACAACATCATACCTCAATGCTAAAACCATGGAACATTTCCATGATTCAAACTATCCCATGGTATAAGGGAAAGTACCATAGTGGTACCATGGCATGAATGAAATTACCATAGTAGTACCATGGTCAATTTTTGTAAGGGTAGGAACAATGACTCAAGGTCTTGAATAAGGTGTTTGCTGAAACTGCTCCCACTGTTTTCTGAAAGACAGCCATCTGTAGTACATGGCACCTTACTGCCATCTAGTGAGTGAGTGACTGCATTAAATCTTGTACAGCTTCAAAGCCCATGCCTGAATGATTGCGCCTAGAAATGGTTTCCATACATTGTAGAGGAATAGGTGGTTCTACATTTGATTTACGGGTGTCTGCATGAGGACGGACCTTTTTAGCCTATGTTTATGTTGGTAAAAAATATTCCTGGGCAGGAGGGGATTTGAATTGTATTCATACAAGCTGCCTATCCCAATAAAATGTATTTAAAGGTTAACAGGCACTCCCCTTCTTTTTCAGCATTATGTTCAGAGAAGTACATTATTGTGGTTTTCGGAATTATCACTGGCACGGTGGTTTACAATGTCAATTTAGAGGTTCTCAGGACAGCATGTAGCTTAGCCATTCCGCTAGGCATTATTTGATTCATAAGTAAATTTACTAGATTTAATCAGGACACCAAAGTTTGGTTTGTTCCCCCAAGAATGTACTTGGCTCTATTTTTCCTATTTCGCGTGCGTCAGAGTTTGCGTCGCCCCTTCACATCCGAGTTACCCTTGGGCGCATGCGTATATTTCTCCGAAGTCGACGTCATCTTTTAGAACATACGTGGCCTTTACATAGAGCAGTCACAAAAATAGGTATTCAGAAGAGAACTCCGGTAAGTCAACTAGAATTACCTATTATCTATTTTTGTGTTGTTAATAGTGTTCTTTAGAAGTTGCATCAAGACATGCATTGTAAGAACAATGTAGCTAACTTTCATTGGCTGAGTTGCAGTATCGGCTACATTTTAACACGATTGTAACTATTTCAATGTCTTCACGAAATGTTAGACATTGTGACAAACCAGTGTGTTGAAGTATTAAGGCTACCCAAGCCTGAGGTTTATGGTACTGGAGGGTTACACTGGTGTATAGGCTACCGAGCTACAGCAAAATGACACTAACCTAAAAGCTTATACTGTATTAGATGTATATATGCTGCTGAGTAGACCTACACATTAATTTATTAATTGTATTTATTGTTCACCCATTAGGATCAAAACCTTTCAAACATGGACCAAGTAATGCAATTTGTGGAGCCCAGCCGGCAGTTTGTGAAGGACTCTATAAGGCTTGTGAAGAGGTGTACCAAGCCAGACAGAAAAGGTCATCTATTTTATATCATAGTTATTTATCCTTATTACGAATGGCCCCCTTATGGCTGGCTGTTTGGCTGTTGTAAATGGTCAACGTTTTCTTAGACAAAACACGGTACCCTTATACAGTAAATAAAATGAAATGTATTGCCTTTAAGGAATTCTCACAAGCCTCCCTCCCTAGCATGATGTCATTATAGGTGCATAGAACTGACTGGGCATATATTTCTTTGCTGAATACCAACTATCCATCACTTAGTTCATGTATTTTCAGGTAGAGATACCTCATGAAGCAACTGCACTCTATCCCTCTCGTTCGCGCATTCTTCTCCTCTCGTGTCTCTCTCTCCATGTCTTCCCCACACAAACCTAACATAGCAGGCAAAGAAACACAGACCGGACAAGTAGGCAAGCAATGGATTATCGTCATTGTAGTTAATTACCACGTTTTCTTCACAAAACTATGTAGAATATTGGCCTGTTGTGAACTACAACTCACTACTACATACATCACATCTAGCCAGGGCTGTGTGATCTCTAGAGAAACTGCTCAATGTGCGCATTAAGCACACAGAAATAAAATGAACAAAATGGAATTCAAATAATGTTACTGATGTCGGTCAATTAGCTAAAAAATAACCAACATTTTGGTTAATCGCTTTGCACTAACAGAAGGTAGCATACAACATTGTTTTACAATAACAATATTGTACATGTATTGATCAATGATTTGTTAGCCTCTGGTTGACCTAACTTTGTAAGGTGGCAGCTAACTGAATTTGGTCATGTAAAATCTGATTAAACTTTGTTCTTTTTAATTTCAGAATTCTCAAAGATTGCAATGGCCACAGCGATAGGTTTTGCTATCATGGGCTTCATTGGTTTCTTTGTCAAACTCATCCACATCCCCATCAACAACATCATTGTGTAAGTATTAATCAATAGTAGCCTAGTATTACTGTAAATCAGTCTATTCAACTATACTTTTGTGGTTGCATGGGGCTGGACATTTTCCACATGCAATTATTCTTCAGAAGAACTCTATAAAATAAAAACAACGCACACACCATATAAAACAACTAAATCTTGCTGAAAATAATTAGGTCATTTTTTAATCCTTTGAAAACGAAGCATTTTGTCTTTATTGCCCTATCACAAAGATAGTGATAACATGGACCAGCAGGCTATTTGATGCTCTATATTATAAAACAAAAGTGTACAAATTATTTTAAAAACCTTTGAATCTGGCCTTATTGCCATTATCTCAATAAAAGTTAGAAATAACACATGAAGATATAGCAATCCGGTAGCCTTATTCCACAGGAAGTATGCTTTGAATTCATTTTTCACAGTCATTAGCAGGGCCGGGACAATACTAGTATCGCAATATTTTTTCCATGGCAAAAATGAAAACACGAAGCAGACCGGCTGTATGTAAAATATTGTGTGCTATAGCTTGGGAAATAAATAAAAATGACTCTGGATGACAACATAATTATGTTTGTTTCCAAAAATAGGGATGTTTTCCTAAAGAAGTTTCTTTGCCACAATACTAACGAGTATCTCCCGAGTGGCGCAGTGGTCTGTGCCACTAGAGATCCTGGTTCGAATCCAGGCTCTGTCGTAGCCGGCCGTGACCGGGAGACCAATGGGGCGGCGCACAATTGGCCCAGCGTCGTCTAGGGTAGGGGAGGGAATGGCCGGCAGGGATGTAGCTCAGTTGTTAGAGCATGGCGTTTGCAACGCCAGGGATGTGGGTTCGATTCCCACGGGGGTATGAAAAATTTAAAAAATAATGTAAGTCGCTCTGGATAAGAGCGTCTGCTAAATGACGTAAATGTAAATGTAAATGAGTATCGTGATACTGGTATCGTCCCGGCCCTAATTATTTTCAAAGCTATAGAAGTCCTAGTTATTATGTCCGTCTTTTTTCTCATACTTCCTTCTAACAAGTCCTGCTTACCTTGTGAGCATCATAGAGGGAAACAGAAGGCGTGTGTTCCTGAGACGCTTAGCTTTCAGGAATGGGGTGATAATAGATCCTATAGTCCAAACCATTCTAACGCTAAAGCAAAATTCATAGGAAGAAAAAAATATCAACAATCCACATTAGCGCTAGAAACTACACTAATAGCGCTAGTAGTATTTGTCATTTTGGCAATAAACATCCGATTTTTGCGGGGATTTTCCCCCATAAAAAAAATATTATAATGTTCTAGAACTGATCAAGGGTCCAGTGTAAATTGATAAAAGGGCACGATCTGGACCGGGCCGGCAGTTGAATAGCCCTTCTGTAAATCAATGACTGCACAATGATGATAGATGGCAGTGTTCCTTAATGGCGATTGCTTTTTCATATTTAAAAACATTCTTATCTCTTTATATTAATGAATTGCAATCTTGTCTTGCAGTGGTGGTTGAATATCTCCCCGGACTGACTGACTAGCTGCAACAGGAAATGAGATCAAAGTGCCGAAGTGTTTATTTTTCTTTTCTTTCTATATTATAATTATCTTCAGTTCATATTTGTTTGCTCTGTAAATAAATTTGGCTTAATAAGATTTCAAATCTCTGGTATTCATTTCCTCTAAATAACTGAAAATATGAACTCTGATCAAGAGTGTTGAAATTCAGTGTATTGTTTTGATGAACACATTATGAACGCATCTGGTGGGCCAACGCATCGAACTTGGCCTTCGCATTGTCTTAATCGGCTTAATCTACCAACCAATCATCTCCTACAACACCTTCCCCCTAACCCTCCCCTGTACGTGTCTTGTGCACCTCTGTTTACGGAGTTATACCTTGCAGTCGTGTGATTCGCTAAAATGAAACGAAAAATACTTTACTCAGTAAGGTCACTCCCATAGAATTCTATGTTCACTGTCACTAAGGCCAACTTTGAATCAATGATGTCCCAGGCTTATATGCGCTGTGTGCAATAGCCTGGGGACAAGGTTATATTTCCTCTAAGGAAGGACTAATGCTGTCTTCCATTACTGATATGATGACATTACACCCTGAATGGACTGATTAAATCAAGTTCATTATCTTCTGTTTTTCATTTAATTCTAACATCAATCTCTGTTATGTACATACAGTGGGGAGAACAAGTATTTGATACACTGCCGATTTTGCAGGTTTTCCTACTTACAAAGCATGTAGAGGTCTGTAATTTTTATCATAGGTACACTTCAACTGAGAGAGACAGAATCTAAAACAAAAATCCAGAAAATCACATTGTATGATCTTTAAGTAATTAATTTGCATTTTATTGCATGACATAAGTATTTGATCACCTACCAACCAGTAAGAATTCCGGCTCTCACAGACCTGTTAGTTTTTCTTTAAGAAGCCCTCCTGTTCTCCACTCATTACCTGTATTAACTGCATCTGTTTGAACTCGTTACCTGTATAAAATACACCTGTCCACACACTCAATCAAACAGACTCCAACCTCTCCACAATGGCCAAGACCAGAGAGCTGTGTAAGGACATCAGGGATAAAATTGTAGACTTGCACAAGGCTGGAATGGGCTACAGGACAATAGGCAAGCAGCTTGGTGAGAAGGCAACAACTGTTGGCGCAATTATTAGAAAATGGAAGAAGTTCAAGATGACGGTCAATCACCCTCGGTCTGGGGCTCCATGCAAGATCTCACCTCGTGGGGCATCAATGATCATGAGGAAGGTGAGGGATCAGCCCAGAACTACACGGCAGGACCTGGTCAATGACCTGAAGAGAGCTGGGACCACAGTCTCAAAGAAAACCATTAGTAACACACTACGCAGTCATGGATTAAAATCCTGCAGCGCATGCAAGGTCCCCCTGCTCAAGCCAGGGCATGTCCAGGCCCGTCTGAAGTTTGCCGATGATCCAGAGGAGGAATGGGAGAAGGTCATGTGGTCTGATGAGACAAAAATAGAGCTTTTTGGTCTAAACTCCACTCGCCGTGTTTGGAGGAAGAAGAAGGATGAGTACAACCCCAAGAACACCATCCCAACCATGAAGCATGGAGGTGGAAACATCATTCTTTGGGGATGCTTTTCTGTAAAGGGGACAGGACGACTGCACGGTATTGAGGGGAGGATGGATGGGGCCATGTATCGCGTGATCTTGGCCAACAACCTCCTTCCCTCAGTAAGAGCATTGAAGATGGGTCGTGGCTTGGTCTTCCAGCATGACAACGACCCGAAACACACAGCCAGGGCAACTAAGGAGTGGCTCCGTAAGAAGGATCTCAAGGTCCTGGAGTGGCCTAGCCAGTCTCCAGACCTGAACCCAATAGAAAGTCTTTGGAGTGAGCTGAAAGTCTGTATTGCCCAGCGACAGCCCCGAAACCTGAAGGATCTGGAGAAGGTCTGTATGGAGGAGTGGGACAAGATCCCTGCTGCAGTGTGTGCAAACCTGGTCAAGACCTACAGGAAACGTATGATCTCTGTAATTGCAAACAAAGGTTTCTCTACCAAATATTAAGTTCTGCTTTTCTGATGTATCAAATACTTATGTCATGCAATAAAATGCAAATGAATTACTTAAAAATCATACAATGTGATTTTCTGGATTTTTGTTTTAGATTCCGTCTCTCACAGTTGAAGTGTACCTATGATAAAAATTACAGACCTCTACATGCTTTGTAAGTAGGAAAACCTGCAAAATCGGCAGTGTATCAAATACTTGTTCTCCCCACTGTATAAGAGCTATTCAGGCAGTTCTTTTTGCACAACTTCACATCATAGTCAGATAAGATAAGCTTGCAGAGCTGCTGCTCCACAACTTTTTTTCTATTGACTATGTTCACTTGTGTAGTCCTTGTTCCCTTCTTATAAGGCTAGCAGCAAACATGACCCCTGTACACTGCAAAATCTTGAGAATCAGAGAGTATCTCTAGGGAATTCTAATTATGTGAGCCTGTGTGTTCCATATTATATGGCTTGAATTTTCCTCCCCTCTTACTAACCTTTTACTGCTGTAAATATTGCAACACACACGAGGAAAACAAGTAGAGCTGAAGGAAATGAATTTGAAACACTGTGGAAAGGTTCAAAGCCCGAGTGAGTGAATGTTCTATTCAGGCTTATGGATTTTAGGGCCAGAAGGGATTACATTTTGAAGAGGTGAGTAAAATCGTAAGCTTCATGTAATAAAAATCATATCCAAGTACTGTATGAATCATTGATGCTGAGGTTGCTGCAACATTGCGCTACTGTGAGGTTTGTTTCAGAGCAATGGTGTGGAAAAGACCAATAAGATATTATATTCCCAGAAAATAAAATACCATTGACCTATTCTTCTATTGAGAATAGGTCATACAAGCTGAGAGGTACAGGGAAGAGATGATCACACACTTCACAAAGATGAACATTCACAACATTCACAGTAGGTGTACTTCACATATGGTGTAAGTTTTCTCCAGTGAGACAGATAGGAAAATAAAAGTGCTGGATGTAGGTCTTACCTTTGAACACAAAAGAGCTTGTTTATGTTTGCAGCATATAACTAAGTCATATAAGTAGGCCTATATAATTAGGCCAAGTCAAGTTTAATTAATGATCTGATGAGGTAAAAATAAAGTCAGAAGATTGAGTATGGCTATTGTAGTTTTCTTTCAAGTGTGTCCATCCACTGTTTGACTAAATTACACATATTACTCATATGGATAATGGATGAAAACCTCCTGAGGCAAAAACAAATTAAACATTCAAATTAGAATTCTCCTTCACGTTAGTGATTAGTCTGTGGCTCTGGATGAATATTTTAAGTAGTATGGGGCGAGACTGTTATTCCTAACACTTTTCAACATTCCACCTTTTTGTAGGCAGACTGCTGTAGCCCTCAGACCAGAGGCGTCATGCCCCTGTGCCCCCTCAGATTTGTCTTGTTTTATACGTATATACACCGTGGCCACTTTATTAGGTACACCCATCTAGTCCCTTTGCCTTACAGAACATCCTGAATTCTTCGGGGCATGGAAATGTTGCTCACTTGGTATCAAGGGAACTAACATGTGCCAGGAAAGCATTCCCCACACCATTACACCACTGCCACCAGCCTGTACCGTTGACACCAGGCAGGATGGGGCCATGTATTCCTGCTGCTTGCTCCAAATCCTGACTGCCATCAGCACGACGCAACAGGAACCGAGATTCGTTGGACCAGGCAATGTTTTTCCACTCCTCAATTGTCCAGTGATCGCGTGCCCACTGGAGCCGCTTCTTCTTGTTTTTAGCTGATAGGAGTAGAACCCGGTGTGGTCGTCTGCTGCAATAGCCCATCCGTGACAAGGACCAACGAGTTGTGCGTTCCGAGATGCCGTTCTGCACACCACTGTTGTACTGTGCCCTTATTTGCCTGTTTGTGGCCCGCCTGTTAGCTTACAAGATTCTTGCTATTATCCTTAGAAAATGTCAGGCTATCAATCAAGTTAGAGTAGCTAGCTTGTCTAACTACTTTAGCTGGCATGCCTGCTGGCAAGGTTTGTAGACTCTAGAACAGCAAGCAATAACTAAATGTACTAAATAAGACTTACATTCTTTTAAATCTTTTACCCAGATTTGAGCAGAGATGTAGAAAAGTATATTTAGTTTTTTTTTTTTTTAAGAACCTCTAGTCAGGAGCATACAGATGGCTCACGAGGTATGCTTAGGTGTTATTCATGTGGTAGACTATACATGTTTAGTTATATAGTTGCAGTAGGCTATGTTCAGAATTATTCAGTGAAATAACACACACACACACACATATATATATATATATATATATATATATATATATATATATATATATATATATATATATATCGAGCGCCCTTTCAGGTGGCAGGTGCTCAAAATGACACCACCACCCAAAATGGCACTTTGGAGACTGGAAGGGCAAAGGGGCATGTGCTCTGCACAGGTAGAGCCCTATGATTCAGAGATAGCTGTGTTGTTATGGAAAGGAATCGCGCGTGACGGTAAAGGGGTATAGAAAGAACCGCCTGTAATTTCATGTCACCGAAGCGTGTCCCCTTGTGTATGTTTGGTGGACCATACCATCATCACAGAAATATAGGGGAACAGCAAGGCAATTTCTAATTCAGCACCTGGCAGCGATTCTTCTGTATGGCCTGTCATAATTAGGAAGCTAGTATCCGACAATGCAGTTAGAGGTAATGGGGCAGTGCGGTCAAAAAACATGTTTCGTGAGGATATTCTTTGAAAAAGAGGACCGTTTTTGTAAAGCGTTCAGTTTTGCTGGGTGACACACGAGAGGTAGCAAATATTGCGCACCAGCGTGTGAGCGAGCCGCTTGGTAGCAGCCACTTTCTATATAGCAAATAAAGCCTTATCTGGATAGCTGTCTTCAGCTTGCTTCTGCCTGTAGAGGCGGGTTACGAAACATCGATAGGCAACGGAAAACACAACTTGCCACAATTTGCTTTGTTTCAAGCTTTAATTAAAGATGCTTCCTGGACCGGAGCTAACGTTACTGCTCTGGATCTTCAGTCGCATCAGCAGCCTCAGCGCAGCATCTTCAGCAACCCGTAAGTAGGCTATTAACACACACTGTAGCCTATATGGCATGCGCTTAGCTACGTTGCTTTGTGCTCTTCTTGTTCAGGACCAGGGCATTGCAGACTAAGTGTTATGCGTCAAAGTGTTTACCACTTCGGCATCAGACCTGCTTAAAACACATGGCAGTAGAATAATTACCGGTGTTTTCAGTAACAGAGAAACGTATGTTATTGTATTTATTAAGGGGGGTGAGGCTATTCAGTTTATAAGCTACCTATGACCTGCCTCCTTGTTTCGCTCATAGCCTAGATCCTAGATGATGCTGAATGGCAGGCTACAGTAGGCTGTAGGCTACGTTTGGTCGGTGTCAAAATTATTTCTCCTTGATAGATGTTTCTGAAGTTTTGTTTCTGTACAGTGCGGTTCGTATTACAACGCACTGCAAGATTGTTTCTTTTTTTAAATGAAGCCAAATTTGAGTCTCCAAAAAGTTTAATTAAAAATGCAATTATAACAGGCTAGATTAGGACACCTACTGTGTTCTTATATGATTGATGAGTGTAAATGAATAAGCTTGAATGCACAAAAACATAAATAGGCTATGATTGATATGATCATCATACATGTTTTAGGAAGTAGTCTACCATTGTTTTCATGCTTTACTCTTTATGCTACCCTGTACAACACAGGACTGAAACAGATATAGTGATGGCTGGAAGAGAGTACTGGTCCCATGTGACAGGCACTTTAGATGCCCCTGTTAAACATTAAGACCTATTGACCTACAAGCAAAGTAATTATTTAATATATACACTACCGGTCATTCAAGGGTTTTTCTTTATTTTTACTATTTTCTACGTTGTAGAATAATAGTGAAGACATAAAAATTATGAAATAACACATATGAAATCATGTAGTAACCAAAAAAAAGTGTTAAACAAATCAAAATATATTTTATATTTGAGATTCTTCAAATAGCCACTCTTTGCCTTGATGTGCAAAGCTGTCATCAAAGCAAAGGGTGGCTAATTGAAGAATCTCAAATATAAACTATATTTTGATTTGTTTAACACTTTTTTGGTTACTACATGATTCCATATGTGTTATTTAATAGTTTTGATGTCTTCACTATTATTCTACAATGTAGGAAATAGTGAAAAATAAAGAAAAACCCTTGAATGAGTAGGTGTACTAAAACTTTTGACCGGTAGTGTATATATATATATACAGTGCCTTGCAAAAGTATTCATCCCCCTTGGCGTTTTTCCTATTTTGTTACATTACAACCTGTAATTTAAATATATTTTTATTTGGATTTCATGTAATGGACATACACAAATAGTCCAAATTGGTGAAGTGAAATAAAAAAAATAACTTGTTTAAAAAAATTCTAAAAAATAAATAACGGGAAAGTGGTGCGTGCATATGTATTCACCCCCTTTGCTATGAAGCCCCTAAAAAAGATCTGGTGCAACCAATTACCTTCAGAAGTCACATAATTAGTTAAATAAAGTCCACCTGTGTGCAATCTAAGTGTCACATGATCTGTCACATGATCTCAGTATATATACACTGTCCTGAAAGGCCCCAGAGTCTGCAACACCACTAAGCAAGGGGCACCACCAAGCAAACGGCACCATGAAGACCAAGGAGCTCTCCAAACAGGTCAGGGACAAAGTTGTGGAGAAGTACAGATCAGGGTTGGGTGATAAAAAAATATCAGAAACTTTGAACATCCCACAGAGCACCATTAAATCCATTATAAAAAAATTGAAAGAATATGGCACCACAACAAACCTGCCAAGAGAGGGCCGCCCACCAAAACTCACGGACCAGGCAAGGAGGGCATTCATCAGAGAGGCAACAGAGAGACCAAAGATAACCCTGAAGGAGCTGCAAAGCTCCACAGCAGAGATTGGAGTATCTGTCCATAGGACCACTTTAAGCCGTACACTCCACAGAGCTGGGCTTTACGGAAGAGTGGCCAGAAAAAAGCCATTGCTTAAAGAAAAAAATAAGCAAACACATTTGGTGTTCGCCAAAAGGCATGTGGGAGACTCCCCAAACATATGGAAGAAGGTACTCTGGTCAGATGAGACTAAAATTGAGCTTTTTGGCCATCAAGGAAAATGCTATGTCTGGCGCAAACCCAACACCTCTCATCACCCCGAGAACACCATCCCCACAGTGAAGCATGGTGGTGGCAGCATCATGCTGTGGGGATGTTTTTCATCGGCAGGGACTGGGAAACTGGTCAGAATTGAAGGAATGATTGATGGCGCTAAATACAGGGAAATTCTTGAGGGAAACCTGTTTCAGTCTTCCAGAGATTTGAGACAGGGACGGAGGTTCACCTTCCAGCAGGACAATGACCCTAAGCATACTGCTAAAGCAACACTCAAGTGGTTTAAGAGAAACATTTAAATGTCTTGGAATGGCCTAGTCAAAGCCCAGACCTCAATCCAATTGAGAATCTGTGGTATGACTTAAAGATTGCTGTACACCAGCGGAACCCATCCAACTTGAAGGAGCTGGAGCAGTTTTGCCTTGAAGAATGGGCAAAAATCCCAGTGGCTAGATGTGCCAAGCTTATAGAGACATACCTCAAGATACTTGCAGCTGTAATTGCTGCAAAAGGTGGCGCTACAAAGTATTGACTTTGGGGGGGGGGGGGGTGGGTGAATAGTTATGCACGCTCAAGTTTTCTGTTTTTTTGTCTTATTTCTTGTTTGTTTCACAAGAAAAAATATTCTGTGTCTTCAAATGATACAAATCCATTTTAATTCCAGGTTGTAAGGCAACAAAATAGGAAAAAGGGTGGTGAATACTTTCGCAAGCCACTGTGTATATATATATATATATATATATATATATATATATAATAATAATATAATAATAATAATAATAATAATATATGCCATTAATAATAATAATAATAATAATAATAATAATAATAATAATAATAATAATAATATAATAATAATAATAATATGCCATTTAGCAGACGCTTTTATCCAAAGCGACTTACAGTCGTGCGTGCATACATTTTTTTGTGTATGGGTGGTCCCGGGGATCGAACCCACTACCTTGGCGTTACAAGCGCCGTGCTCTACCAGCTGAGCTGGTGTGTGTGTAAGTATCATTCACGTGTACATGTACGCGTGCAACAGAGACATTGCGATGCCCTGAAATGCCGTGAGATGAGTCCCAGGGCAGCAGTAAATAAACAACCAACTGAAATAAAACAAAAAAATTGATAATTCACCCATTATCAGGACTGTTTGGAATTACATTTGGCTATTCGACTATTTTTAACAGACAATACATAGTGGCAAACTATCTGATAATTGTAAGTGACTAATGGAACATTTAGAAAAACATTGACTATGCCCAGACTCAGTGAGCACAGCCTGACCAATGACCATTGTGACTGGCCTTCACAGGCAGACCTGACTGCAAGCTGTGCTCACTGAGGAAGAGAGACGTACTAACACACTCATACTAACACTGTGGGGAAACTATTCCATATGAGGTTCGAAGAGTGAGAGATACAGGGGGAGAGAGAGGCAGAAGGAGAGTTTGTGCTTTTGTGTCGGAGGTGTTTGTATCTAACATATCTACTGAACACATTATTGAATTGCTTTCCTCCAGCCTGCACAGACCTTTCACTACTTGTATGAGTGGAGAGGCAGAGATTTAGATTCAGGTTTAATGGGGGTTTGATTTCAGCTTTCTGAATGTCTCAGATCAGATTAAGCTGTAAACCTCCTGGTTACCTTATCTACATATGTATACTGAGTGTGTTAGACTAGATCAACAATGAAAGCCAAATGGTGAACTTCTATGGAAATATTACTGGATTTCTATTGTAGCTGTTTTCCTGACCGATTTTCAAGTTATGGAAGTGACTTACCTGGTTAAATAAAGGTTAGTAAGTTAACATGGTACAACCAGATTAGTGCTTTTGATAATGCCTTGTGTCAATGACAAGGGAAGCCAGGGGCCCATCAGCCTTGACTTCTGTTGATGTCTCTGTGTTGACCTTTGGGATCTATAGTTACCTCTGGGACATAAAGACAGACTCATTGTGGTCAGGTGGCCTCGTGCCACATTTGTGTCTCAAGGATTTTATACAGAAAGATTCCCTTTAAAAAAGTGTAAAAGTTATTGATCAATATAACGGGCGATATATAGTATAAAGATTTTAAAGATCACGTGTGAAATTAAAGCTTACAATGAATCACGTAATTCATGAGACTCAATAGACTTTCCCTGGCTAAAGGATTTAGATAAATCAAACTCTGAGTAATACAATTTGGCCCACTAAAAGGAAATACATTTGAAAAATGAACCCAGTCAACCCTCACTAAAGTAGCTCAGAGACCTGCATGGAGAAGCCATAGGGAATAGACCAAAAACAAATCAGGTCTCTCTGTAGTTCACCAAACTAACTATAAAAACAGACTCATCATGCACATTTGGAGCATAATGCACTGTAATATACACATTTGGCACAATAGAAAGATAACTATTACTGTGTGTGAAAGAGAGACTACTCCTTACAAATGCTGTATGGATTTTTAACTGTGCTCTGGTGACTCTAAAGAACAACATGTTTCCAATAATATTGAACTGAAGCCGTTGCCTGGGTCATGTAAGTAGGGAAATAATGATTGCGTTTCCAGATAATAATCTTGCTGCATATCCCCCTGTTTGAGAATGAACCTCTAGATTGGTGTTTTTTTGTTAGGTAAATGAGAAAGCTCATTAAGATTCTGGACACCTGCCATCCTGACTTGTCAAACCATGTGCGCCCTTACCGTGACCCTCCCCCTATTCTACAGGCTCCTCCTTTTGTCCACTTCTGATGGACACCTCCAGAACAAAGACCTGCCCAAAATCAGACCCCAAAATATAAAAACACAACCAACCACACCATATCACTGATAAAATGTTGGGCTGTTTTTTTGCCACGGTCACTGGTGTTGCACATATGGTGACAGCTTGGCCTCTATACATGCGTATCTGAAGAGATTACGCATTTATCCCATTGTTGTTTGCAGTTGAATTGGGATGTGAGGCGAAAATAGTAGGAAACACACTCCCAGTCACAATGTCTTGCCATGGCTGATTGCCGGTCATAACTCTCTGCGCGTGATTGTGAGGGGAATCATTGGGGTTTCTGAGTCCCAGAAAGAGCCGATTAAAAAGGAAACACTTGTGCACTCGCTTTCAGGCAGCAGACCTCCCCCGTGGATCACTAGCTTTTGTGAGCGTCGCAGGCAGATGTTGTGTTCAGTCTGATTGGGTCGAACAAAGAGAGGGAGCTGAGGAGGGAGCCATTCAAAGTCTAGCTCAGTCATTACCACTTGAATGGGGCTGTGGGTTTGAGAGGCATAATTGACAGCGTTCACAACAAAAGTAATCACCTGTATTGACTCACAACATTTGGAGTGTCAGTCAGTCCGACTCTCAAGATTACTCCTAACACTGGAATCGGAGATTAAAATCATGTAGCTTTCTAACAACGTCATCATTTTAGGAGGTTACATTTTTGTTTACCACAAATTCTTCAGGGGCTTAACTTAAAGCCTTCTCCTCCTGTGAATGGAGTAATCCAAAAACATCGCCTTATATGAAATCCATTATTAAATATAGCATACACGATACATGCACAATGATGTAGTCCCATATTGTATTTTGAGCTTCGTTCTGTATTAAACATGATCCTATTCTATGTGGGGATAGTTGAGTGTGTTTGAGTTTGGCCCCATTGCCTCTAAATTAAGGAGGTCCGTATGGGACTAACCCTGTCTCTGACACAGATCTTCAGCCACAAAACTCTGTTAAAAGCATCTGCTCTGGTTTACTGTTAAAGAACCTGTCTCATTAATTAATCCTTGTCCCCTTTTTATTGCACATTTAAACCAAATGTTTTTCATACATGTAGCAGCAGTATGGTGGTATAATGTATAATTGTTAAATGATGCATACAGATAATTATACGAGAAGATGGCGTTAAGAGTTCACATCTAGGATGGGATGGGCAAAACATTTGTCTTTTTAAACAAACCATTTTCATTGAGCTTGCAAGACATATCCCTGAGGAGACTTGACTGTACTGTAACTCTCAGATGCAATAACAAGCATTCTGTGATTTAAGATACTTAATACAGTCGTGGTCAAAAGTTTTGAGAATGACACAAATATAAATTTTCACAAAGTCTGCTGCCTCAGTTTTTATGATGGCAATTTGCATATACTCCAGAATATTATGAAGAGTGATCAGATCAATTGCAATTAATTGCAAAGTCTCTCTTTGCCATGAAAATGAACTTAATCCCCCAAAAACATTTCCACTGCATTTCAGCCCTGCCACAAAAGGACTAGCTGATATCATGTCAGTGATTCTCTTGTTAACACAGGTGAGAGTGTTGACGAGGACAAGGCTGGAGATCACTCTGTCATGCTGATTGAGTTAGAATAACAGACTGGAAGCTTTAAAAGGAGGGTGGTGCTTGAAATCATTGTTCTTCCTCTGTTAACCATGGTTACCTGCAAGGAAACACGTGCCGTCATCATTGCTTTGCACAAAAAGGGCTTCACAGGCAAGGATATTGCTGCTAATAAGATTGCACTTAAATCAACCATTTATCGGATCATCAAGAACTTCAATGAGAGATGTTCAATTGTTGTGAAGAAGGCTTCAGGGCACCCAAGAAAGTCCAGCAAGCGCCAGGACCATCTCCTAAAGTTGATTCAGTTGCGGAATCGGGGCACCACCAGTGCAGAGCTTGCTCAGGAATGGCAGCAGACAGGTGTGAGTGCATCTACACACACAGTGAGGCGAAGACTTTTGGAGGATGGCCTGGTGTCAAGAAGGGCAGCGAGGAAGCCACTTCTCTCCAGGAAAAACATCAGGGACAGACTGATATTCTGCAAAAGGTACAGGGATTGGACTGCTGAGGACTGGGGTGAAGTCATTTTCTCTGAAGAATCCCCTTTCCGATTGTTTGGGGCATCTGGAAAACACCTTGTCCGGAGAAGACAAAGTGAGCGCTACCATCAGTCCTGTGTCATGCCAACAGTAAAGCATCCTGAGACCATTCATGTGTGGGGTTGCTTCTCAGCCAAGGGAGTGGGCTCACACAATTTTGCCTAAGAACACAGCCATGAATAAAGAATGGTACCAACACATCCTCCGAGAGCAACTTCTCCCAACCATCCAAGAACAGTTTGGTGTCATACAATGCCTTTTCCAGCATGATGGAGCACCTTGCCATAAGGCAAAAGTGATAACTAAGTGGCTCGGGGAACAAAACATCAACATTTTGGGTCCATGGCCAGGAAACTCCCCAGACCTTAATCCCATTGAGAACTTGTGGTCAATCTTCAAGACAAAAACCCACACATTTTGACAAACTCTATGCATTGATTATGCATGAATGGGCTGCCATCAGTCAGGATGTGGCCCAGAAGTTAATTGACAGCATGCCAGGGCGGATTGCAGAGGTCTTGAAAAAGAAGGGTCAACACTGCAAATATTGACTCTTTGCATAAACTTAATGTAATTGTCAAAAAAAGCCTTTGACACTTATGGAATGCTTGTAATTATACTTCAGTATACCGTAGTAACATCTGACAAAAATATCTAAAAACACTGAAGTAGCAAACTTTGTGAAGACCAATACTTGTGTCATTCTCAAAACTTTTGACCACGACAGTACATAAAAAGATGACTACTTAGTGTGAACCTTGTCATATTCCTCTATTCAAATTAGCTTTTTGATTAACCTTTCCTCGTATTCATTCAGACTCATATTCACTGATATCATATCTCCCCCGGCATTACGTTCGAGGAGGAGTTCATATTAGGTTTAGACCCACCCACCCAATTTATGTCTGCGATTATAACATAATTATTTCCCTGGTTATTCCAGTTCTTGGATGGCATCTATTATTGATCAATGTCACATCTTTCTCTGGCAGAATAGCATATGTAATGACCTGTGATTTGGATGAAGAGTTTCCCTCATCAACTTATCGTAAGGATGCCACACCAAAGACTGTAGGCAGGGATAAATAACTATATAGCAGCAGTTAACAAATACAGATCTAACAAATGCATTACCACAACAACAACAAAAAAGTCCTGTGTCTGAATTGGCAATGATCAAGTGCTGTTTGTGCATCTAGCAATGTGGTGGTAAGAGCCAGCTTCTCGAGAGTTATTTAAACACTCAAAAAGCCTCAAATATCCATTTGCTATGAAGGACAGGAGGAGGTGGAGAGAGCGTGTTTAATTTTATGCTTGGCTGCTCTCTCCGCAAATCTCACAGGGAAGGCTTCTAAGAGCTTGTTGCTTTTGTTAATACTAATCTAAAGGCAAGGAAATGTAAATAAACGTCAATTTGACTGACATGTAAAACATGTAATTTGAAGCAGAATTGCTTCTCTGTGAATAAGAATTAGTCAAATTCTGATTTGCTACCACATCACACAATTTTTCTCCCTGTTCTCTGATGTTTTAATGTGTTCTACAGTACAGTTCAACATTCAAACATCACTCTATCAAACTTCCCAGCGGAATAAATGATTTAGCTTCTTTAATTTTCCGCTCAGAGGGATAAGACTTGGTGCTCAATGAGTAGTGGGCAATTCATTGTCACAGCAGAATGAAAGTACAGTAATGGTCCGAATGAGAATAATTATTCTTAGAGCTTCATTTGCTGATAGAGTGAAGTAAAACTGTTCCGACTAACACTTTATTTTTCTACTTTTAGATTAATCCTGTGAGCAAGTGTCCTTGCGACACTGATACAAAATGTCCTTGGCTTTTCAGGGACCTACTGTTTAGTATTGTCGGCACGTGTGGTGTCATAGAGCCATTCACTTATTAGTGTTGAAAAAATAACAGGTGAAGAGAAGGACAGCCTATAGACAGCAAATTTCCAAATTCTTCCCATTTGAGTGTTCCTCTCTCTCTCTCTCTCTCTCTCTCTCTCTCTCTCTCTCTCTATATCTCTCTCTCTCTCTCTCTCTCTCTCTCACCCCTCTCTCTCTCTTCCTGGAACACAATCAATATTAAATAGCTACATAGTTCGACTCAGGAAAATATTCAAACAAGGTCAATACATACAGCACATACTCAATGTATAGCTCGTAGTTCCACATCATTAAACACTAACATTGAAGGTGACAAAACATGCCATTCCATTAGTTTAAGCTCCGGTCATGCTCCAATAACAGCTAGGCTTCAGCCAAGGCTCAGACTGTGCTAATAAGGCCCAGAAAGCCAGAAGCTCCACAGTGGCAGATTGATTCTAACCCATTACTTATGTGTCCCGGTGTGAGGCCAGCGAGCAGACTGATTAACATGCCACACTTATCAGTATAGTAGCGACTCTGCCATCGGGCTCCCGAGTGGCGCAGTGGTCTAAGGCACTGCATCTCAGTGCTTGAGACGTCACTACAGACCCCCTGGTTCGATTCCAGGCTGTATCACAACCGGCCGTGATTGGGAGTCCCATAGGGCGCCGCACAATTGGCCCAGCGTCGTCCGGGTTTGGCCGGTGTAGACCGTCATTGTAAATAAGAATTTGTTCTTAACTGACTTGCCTAGTTAAATAAAGGTTAAAAAAAAAAAAAAAAATGTGTCACTGACCTTAGCGCAGCAAATTAAAGGAGCATGGTGGACCCAATTCATTAGCCTATCCCCATCAACATTGTGTTGCCTATTTAGGAGGCTTCCGGTTCTAAATTGCTTTATAAAATGAAAAAATTACATGTCTGACTATAGGCCTCAGGCCTAACTTGATGACAGCTAGTAGGCGTGTGGCGGTAGTCACAAGTAACCACATTACCACTGCTCAATGAGGTAGCGCTTTTCCACCCACTAACGTTCTGTGTAAATAGATATGGTATTGTATTATAGTTCCATGTCATGTAACTATAACAAACTGCCTACCGGTATTCTACACTAAAACACAACTCAGCAGCTAATGCACTGTTAGACAAGAAATGAGCAATTAGGAAAAGGTGGCGATGTACAGAATAACCAGCTGCCATTTTGCAACATTAGCTCCCCTCTAGACATTGCGCTCAATTAATTTGTTTTCGTGTAACCCCAGTGTTTGTTGATGTTGTGCTGCGGGAGCCTCAAGGCTGCTGGAATGATTGTCACTGCGTTTAAGGAAAATGTGTACAGCCAGTCTCAGACATGACATGAGTGGGTGATGTTGTAGCTGATGATGTCGAAGGTCTTCGTGCTCTTAGTGGAAATTAGGCTATCACAGGAGACTGCACTCAGGCGCTATGGCCAAATCAATAATGTCGGGCTGTCCACATCTGAGATGGGGAGATCTAGGCTCAGCCCACAGCTACAGTAGATACACAGCAGTGAGAAATGAGCTGTCAGCTTTTCTAAGCCATGCCTTTATGCACTGAGGAATTCATCTGGTTCAGTTAATGTATGTTTTTAACCATCTGGGACAATCTCACTACAATAAACGATCATGATGCAAGGCTCAACTCGACAAAGGTGTGTGTGTGTGTTTTGAGTTTTAATGTCACATGCACAAGTACAGTGAAATGCCTTTCTTGTAAGCTCTAACCTCAACAATGCAGTAATCAATAACAATGTAATACAAAAAATAACAAGATAGAACAAAAACACACAAGATATAAAAATAAGAAAGAAGAATTAAGAAGAACACGATAAAGTAAGTAAGCATATATACAGGGTCAGTTCCAGAACCATATTTACAATGTGCAAGGATACTGAATCGATAGAGGTAGATATGTATAGGGGTAAGGTTACAAGGCATGAGTATAATGATAAACAGAGTAGCAGCAGCGTATATGATTTACATTTACATTTAAAATTTTTGTCATTTAGCAGACGCTCTTATCCAGAGCGACTTACAGTTAGTGAGTGCATACATTATTTTTTATTTTTTTCATACTGGCCCCTCGTGGGAATCGAACCCACAACCCTGGCGTTGCAAACGCCATGCTCTTCCAACTGAGCTACATCCCTGCCGGCTATTCCCTCCCCTATCCTGGACGACGCTGGGCCAATTGTGCGCCGCCCCATGATGATTGTGTGTGAGTGGGTGTGTGTAGAGTCAGAATAAATGTATGCATATTATGTGTGTGAGCAAATGATGGAGTGAGTGTTTGTGTGTGGGTTGGAGTATCAGTGTGCGTAGTGGGTAGGGCCCTGTGAGTGTGCATAGAGAGTGCAAGAATAAGAATAAAATACAAAGGTCAACTCATATAGTCCCTGTAGCCATTTTGTTAGCTATTTAGTAATCTTATTGCATGGGGATAGAAGCTGTTCAGGAGCCTGTTGGTGTCAGACTTGATGCACCGTTACCTCTTGCTGTGTGGAAGCAGAGAGAACCGTCTATGGCTTGGGTGGTTGGAGTCTTTAATGATTTCCCAGGCCTTCCTTTCATACCGCCTGATATAGAGGTCCTGGATGGCAGGAAGCTCGGCCCCTGGGATGTCCGCACCACCCTCTGAAGCACCATGCGATCAAGGTCGGTGCTATTGCCATACCAAGCAGTGATGCACAGTCAAGAGGCTCTAAATGGTACAGCTGTAGAACTTTTTGAGGATCTGAGCCCCCCCCCCCCATTTTCCTGTAGTCCACGATCAGCTCCTTGGTCTTACTGACGTTGAGGGAGAGGTAGTTGTTCCGGCCCCACACTGCCAGGTCCCTGACCTCCTCCCTGTGATCAGGCCTACCACACTGTGTATGAGAGAGAGTGTGAGTGTGAGCACACAGCACAATATTTGCACACAGATGATGAATAAAACTCAGTCAACACTCAGCAGATGACAAATCTGGTGTGAAGAAGACGTCCTAATGCCACAGCTACAGTATCGTGATTAACGTTCTCCTTGCACTTTAAAGTGCTGCTCTCAAAAAGTTGTTGACAAAATGTGTCTTGGAAAGTAGTGGGGTATTTTCTGGCAATGTTTTTCAACTCCCTTGGGTCCAAAGTTTTCATACGCAAAGAATTGTCTGATTTCTTGGGTCTTAGAAAGTGTTTGTTGTGTTGATACCTTATTTTATGTTGTGAGGCACTACAATCCCTCTCCACCTGTCAAAATACAAACAGGAAATTACTTGTTTGTTCTTTCATGTTTCCATCAAATAGCAAGCATTCCTTCTTTGTCAGTCAGGGCAGACACATTGATAGAGGCAATTTTCTGTTAAATGTTCACCGAGGCAAATAAAGGGACAGTAACAAACAATCTATGTCAGCTGTCCAGCAACATTATTAATGCAGGTGATTCAGTTCCCCACAATCACATTGGTCCCATGTCTACTGGTCATTTCATAGTCTGTGATTGCACAGGGGAATATTGACACAATTCCTGCATGTTATTTACCAAGCAGTTGGTTTGTTGTATAGGGACAGTTCAGGAATTGTTATACAGAGGAGTTATATAGAAAGTTCTAATATATGAAGTTAGGAGGTAGCTACATCATTAAAGTTAGTGAGGGAGCTGTGTAACCTTTCCTGAAGTCTATAAAATGTATATGGCTTATGGCAACAGATTCAAGAGTGCTAATTGACTTTTGGAAATGATGTTGACCTCCACAGCTCCATTTAAACATGAGTGGTGCGTGTTGATTTGGAGGCCTCTAGTTAATGAGATTGTAGAGAGTGTGAAGAGAGCTTTGAAATGTAGCCCCGAAAACTAACCCTTGACCTCTGTAGCCAAGCAAGATTGAGTCTTCAGCACAAATTGTGCTAAGAGTCTGTTGGAGTCTATGGAAAGTTATTCATCAAGATTGAGTGTGTTTATCAATCATGGTCGTAAGTGTCTACCAGGAACATAACAGGCTGAAGGTTAGATGCTAAGCTATTCATGTATTGCTATTGATGTGTTCAATAATAATAACCAAAACAGTCAGGAAACCAGACAGAAATTGGCCTTGCCATATTCAATGGACAGACATATTGTACTTATATTTAATGGCCTTTGGCTTCCAATCATTACCACCAAGGAATTGCTATTGAAAAGGGTGTGAATGGGAAGATGTCTCATGGACGGATTTGATCTACCATGTGATAGTCTCTCCAATACATATACTGCTCTCTGTATATGGTTGAGCAGTATATGAAGTAATGTAAAATACAATTATAAGGAAGAATAGAAAACTGAATCAAATAAATTGTTAAAACATGCTGAAGTGTCATTTTATGGGACAATGACTCATTCTTCCCTTGCCTGAATCTTGTGTTTTGTGTTGCCCTCCAGGGAAATGTGATGAAGCGTTGGCCACACCACTCTCCCACACTGCTTTCACCAGCTCTTCAGTTTACTCCCTTGGATATGGGGCTGGATACGCAAAGCTCAACAGGAGAGGAGGTATTAACAACTAAAACCCTAAGCTTTTATTCTGAATATTCTGAATATGTTTCTTTGGTGATTATTTTAATCCTTGGTCTCATTCACTTCACTCACATATTGTTTACCACATAAGAGGAGAGGATACTGATGTTTCTATGTGATATAGTTTAATATTTTTGCGTGTGAAAAATACATGCAAATTAATTGTTTTGCAAGTAGGTTATAGTTGGCAATACAAGGTTATGGAGCTGGTTTGATTGTCTCGCTCAACCCTAGGTGCTGGTGGCTGGTCTCCTGTGGACACTGATCATTACCAGTGGCTGCAAATGGACCTGGGAACCAGGAAGCAGGTCACCTCCATCGCCACACAGGGCAGGTACAGCAGCTCTGATTGGACAATGCAATACAGACTCCTGTACAGTGACACAGGAAGGAACTGGAGACCATATCTGCAAGATGGCAACATATGGGTGAGTCAATGATTTGAACCAAAGTGAAATAACAAAGCTTTTAGTTTAAAGAGAGAGTCACACCTATCCTTTGAAATTAGTCCATTAAACATTCATGATGTATCAAAGAGGTACACTACATGGCCAAAAGTATTTGGACACCCCTTCAAATTAGTGGATTCGGCTATTTCAGCCACACCCGCTGCTGACAGGTGAACAAAATCGAGCACACAGCCATGCAATTTCCATAGTCAAACATTGGCACTAGAATGGCCCGTACTGAAGAGCTTAGTGACTTTCAACGTGGCACCGTCATAGGATACCACCTTTCCAACAAGTCAGTTCGTAAAATGTCTGCCCTGCTAGAGCTGCCCCCGTCAACTGTAAGTGCTGTTATTGTGAAGTGGAAACGTCTAGGAGCAACAACGGCTCAGCCGCGAAGTGGTAAGCCACACAAGCTCACAGAACGGGACCACCGAGTGCTGAAGTGCGTAGCGCGTAAAAATAATCTGTCCTCGGTTGCAGCACTCACTACCGAGTTCCAAACTGCCTCTGGAAGTAACGTCAGCACAAGAACTGTTCGTCGGGAGCTTCATGAAATGAGTTTCCATTGCTGAGCAGCCGCACACAAGCCTAAGATCACCATGCGCAATGCCAAGCCTCGGCTTGAGTGGTGTAAAGCCTGCCGCCATTGGTATCTTGAGCAGTGGAAACGTGTACTCTGGAGTGATGAATCACACTTCACCATCTGGCAGTCCGACGGACGAATCTGGGTTTGGCGGATGCCAGGAGAACGCTACCTGCTCCAATGCATAGTGCCAACTGTAAAGTTTGGTGGAGGAGGAATAATGGTCTGGGGCTGTTTTTAATGGTTCGGGCTAGGCCCCTTAGTCCCAGTGAAGGGAAAACTTAACGCTATAGCATACTGACATTCTAGACGATTCTGTGCTTTCAACTTTGTGGCAACAGTTTGGGGAAGGCCCTTTCCTGTTTCAGCATGACAATGCCCCCGTGCACAAAGCGAGGCCCATACAGAAATGGTTTGTCGAGATCGGTGTGGAAGAACTTGACTGGCCTGCATAGAGCCCTGACCTCAACCCCATCGAACACCTTTGGGGATGAATTGGAACGCGGAGTGCGCCCAACATCAGTGCCCGACCTCACTAATGCTCTTGTAGCTGAATGGAAGCAAGTCCACATACTTTTGGCCATGTAGTGTACCTACTCATTCAAAAATGATAAGTTAGGCTTCAGGATATGGAACCTAAATATTCTGTTTCTGTTTGCTTGCCCAGGCATTTTCAGGCAACTCCAACAGTGAAAGTGTGGTCCGCCATGATCTGCAGCATGCAATCATAACGCGCTATGTCCGCATCATCCCACTGGAGTGGAGCGAGGAGGGGAGGATCGGCCTACGAGTGGAAGTCTATGGCTGTTCTTACTGTGAGTGAACAGCAGACATCCATGTGCACTCTCATGCTACTGTATTAGTTTATTGCAATCCTTTATTAACCAGAAAAACGGAACATGGAATCTCTGAACAGGGAATCTCTTTGAAAAGTTACTTTATTGCGTGCAGTTCGGATCATTTCTGTATGAAGAAAATATTAGAATAATCAGGTGTTGGCCAAAATGGGCTTAATTAATATGTAAGACTGAAGGTCTTGCTCAGCGTATTAATATGCTCAGTAAATTAGATTAATTGAGTTGAAATAATTAGATTACTGATCTCCATGCCAACAACCGAATTCACAGCTACAGGTTTTTGATAGAGTAGGAGATAGAGAACAGCTGTTTACCTTGGCTGGTTTCTGTTGTTACCTTGTACCACAAAAAAAACAAGTTTGACTGATCAATTCCCTCCTTCAAAGCTTGCGCCTGCCACGCTTTAAATTGTCACCTGCCACACCACCCTTTGCTGTATCCATCCCAGGCTGTATTACAGACTGTTGAAACTAATAGACAGGAAAAATGGACCGTGATAAACTTGTTTGCCCTAGTCCTTGACCAGTCCAGTTCCCTGTGGCCACTTGTCCTTACTGCAAATACTCCAACCATGCCTGTAAGATTGAACAGCAAATAGATGTAACCGAGCAGGGCCCTCTCCTGCCACCTCGCCGATAGGGCTGGCTTACAGGACTGTCAGTGTTCTGAGCCCCCTGACCGGTTAAATCAGGGTAAAGAGATGAAAGCACCTTTGAAAGGAGTGAGTTGCCGCAGGGTGATATCACAATGCCGATATGCTGCTGTCTAGGCACGTAAACTGGCACATCTCAACAGACAGAATAGTCTTTGCAGCCAGAGTTATATGTCTTAAAGCCTTTGAGTAATTTCTCACTCAGTTGTTCTGTTCCTCCAATTATAAAAAGAGAAATCCGTATAAGCTGCCTTACCTTTTTTACATTGCTTGCGATTGCAGTAGGTGATCTCAAAAGGACTTTTCTTCTTCTCATTAACACCCCTCTAACACATCGTGTGAAAAGCCTTGACACAGGACAGTAGAGGTACAGTAATTTAGGGGATATTAAGCTCTGTATCCTTTATCACCGTTCGGTGACCTCAGGGGCGGATGTGATCAACTTCGAAGGCCAGGGTGTGATCTCCTACCGCTTCAAGATGAAGAAGATGAAGATCTTGAAGGACGTCATCTCCCTGAAGTTTAAGACCACAGCCAGTAACGGTGTGCTCCTGCACGGGGAGGGACAGCAGGGAGACTATATCAGCCTGGAGCTGAAGAGATCCAAACTACTGCTCATGATCAACCTGGGTAATGGACCATTTCCGATCCTGTCTATGGGATACCTGTGTGCATCCAAAATGGCACCCTATTCCATATTTAGTCCTCTACTTTTGACCAAAAGTAGTGCATGATATAAGGAACAGGGTGGTTTTTGGGATGCACACCTAGTGTACTATAATCGCTGATAATTTAGCTTCTTATGGTAGCTACTTAGGTCAGTTGATGAAACTTGTTAAGATTCCTGCATATTTGCTAATATGGCTGGCCCTTATGCATTATGCATTATACATCTTCTATTTCTATTTGATGGATTTGAATATTGGTTGTTGTCAGCAAGATAATTATTCACCACAGTAGCCTTCACAAATTAGAATTTATACTATTTCTATCTCACTATGTCAGACTGTTGTTTATTGGAAAATGTTTCCCTTAAGCATTTTCTTAATAAAGTCGATCTGTTTATGTCTTGTAAACTTCAGGCAGCAATCAGTACGGCTCCATCCTCGGGCACACCTCTGTGACAAGCGGAAGTTTATTGGATGATGACCACTGGCACTCCGTAATTATCGAGCGTTACCGACGGAATGTAAACTTTACCCTGGATCGCCACACACAGCACTTCCGCACCAACGGTGAATTTGATCATCTTGACCTGGACTATGAGGTAGGCTACAGTTATGTTGGATATTGTCTTAGTGATTCCTCTCTTCGCATCCCTCCCTATCAGGGTTGTGGTCAATTAAAATTCCAGTCAAGTCAGGAAGTACACTGAAATTCCAATTCTCTTCAATATTTTTCAACAAGGAAAAATCTGGAATTGGAATTTGGTTTATTTCTGAATTGACTGGAATTGGAATGGAATTGACCCCAACCCTGGTTTATATATAGTTGTATTGTACTGTATATATTGTCTTAGTTCATTTCTTCATCCCTCCCTATAGAGTTGTATGTATTGTCCATGTTCCTCTCTTCGCATCCCTCCTTACAGTATATAGTTGTAATATATACAGTGGGGTCTGAAATTATTGACACCATTGATAAAGATGAGCAAAATGACTATAAAATAAATACTTCAAATACTGAGCTATATTGTATGTTCAGAATGTTTACATTATTTTATACTAATACAATTGCTCAGAGAAAGAGATTTTGTTTAACGAATAATACTTTTTTTCACAAAAAGGTAGGGGTCAAAATGATTGACACCCCTGTTTTCAATACCTTTCAATACCTCACCTTGCGAGGATAACGATACTGAGCCTTTTTCTAAAATGTTTTATGAGTTGGAGAACACATCGGGAGGGATCTTAGACCATTCCTCCATAAAGAATCCTTCCAGATCCTTGATATCTTACATCTGAGCTTATGGACTGCCCTCTTCAATTCAAACCACAGGTTTTCAATGGATTTCAAATCCAGAGGCTGAATTGGCCATTGCAAAATGTAGATTTTATGGTCAATTAACAATTTATTTGTGGATATTGATGTGTGCTTGAGGTTAGTGCATTGCTGAAAGATCCATTTGAGGCCAAGTTTCAGCCTCCTGGCAGAGGCAACCAGGTTTTGGGCTAAAATGTCCTGGTACTAGGTAAAGTTCATGATGCTGTTGACCTTAACAAGGGCCCCAGGATAATAGTTATGACTGAAAACACTTTACTTAATTTATACTGGATGTGTTTAAGTACTATCTATTCAGATGTAATGTATATCAAATAACGATATTTTCGCTACGTAACTATTTTTCGCAATGTATGTCAAATGTGTGTAGAATGTATGTGGGGTGGATGGAAGCAAAATAGACCCATAACATCAAAGATCCACCACCATATTTCACAGTAGATATAGGGTTATTTTCTGCTCATGCATTCTAATTTCGACGCCAAACCCAACACTGGTGTGCATGGCCAAAGAGCTCTATTTTCATGTCATCCAACAAATGTAAACACCTGGAGTTTGCTAAACGGCATTGGCACTTGGATTGGAACTGGTGCTTTGGTCTGATGTCATGAAAATAGAGCTCTTTGGCCAAAAACCTGGTTGCCTCTGCCAGGCTGAAACTTGGCCGCAAGTGGATCTTCCAGCAAACAATAGCCCCAAGCACACATCAAAATCCACAAAGAAGTGGTTAATTGGCCACAAAATCAACATTTTGCAATGGCCATCTCAGTCTCCGGAATGGTCTAAGATCCCTCCCAATGTGTTCTCCAACTCATTAAACATTATAGAAAAAGGCTCAGTGCCATTATCCACGCAAGGTGAGGTATTGAAAGGCATTAAAAACAGGGGTGTCAATAATTTTTATCCCTACCAAGTATTACTTGTTAAACAAAATATTTTTCTGAGACTCCCCTGTGATTACAGAACTTAGCTTTTAGGTTTGTCTGTGTAATTATCAGTGTCATCAGTGGAAATGACTTTGCCTCCGCAAGGAAGGAGGAGGGAAAAGACACAACACCATACACTCATTATAAAGTGGAGATTAATGCAATCAGGCACAAGCGAAAACCAATATATTCCCTGAAGGGATGTATGCTGCTGTATTGATTTGATTCAAGCGACAAATGGCTCTGAGATGTGGCTCCTGCTGCTGAGCCTCTTCAACTAAAACTTGACCCCTTTTCCTCTTCTCCTTCTGTGTCCTCCAGATCAGCTTTGGAGGCATGCCTGTCTCTGCCAAGCCCAGCTCGGGAGGCAGGGAGAACTTTGTTGGCTGCATGGAGGGCATCACCTACAACGGAGATAATATTACCAACCTGGTCAAGAGGAAGAAAATTGATACTTCAAGTTTTGTAAGAACATTTCTATGTCATATTTTGTATATCTGAGTGGCATCTTTACTACGTGGTTTGTGATTCACTAGTATACCTTGAAAACATAAACGGCAGGAACAGCCATGTTTTTGTTATTACCTACCTGGAAATGCCAGTGACGCAACACCTCACTTCAATACAATTCAATATAATTAGCCTTTTTCACTGAGACGCTAAAAAAACAGGCTTTAGTGCATCTATAAATCACACTCTTAGAAAAAAAGGTGTTATCTAGAACCTAAAATGGTTCTTTGGCTGACCCCATAGGAGACCCCTTTGAAGAACCCTTTTGGGTTCCATGAAGAACCCTTTCCACAGAGGGTTCTACATGGAACCCAAAGGGGTTCTGCTTGAAACCAAAAAGGATTATCCTATGGGGACAGCCAAACCCTTTTTTCTAAGAGTGCAGAAGTGAAGAAGCTCTTACCTTGTGGCAATGATGTCGGAAAACAAATGAATTTCTTAGAAGTCATATGCTGAATAAAATAGTATTCCATGCAATGGGATTGAACCTATTGAACCTTATTGATTTCAACTTGCACATGTGCCTCTTAGCTTTCTTTTTCTGTGAGCAAATGGGTTTACCAAACTGTGGGATAGCCACTAAGTGACTTGCTGTTGGATTGCATGCTTTGCTTTCAGCACAAGTGGAAGGAGAAAGATCAGCTTTGATGAGGAGAGCAGACAAAAACGGTTTTAGTCAAGTGCTGTATGATGACTGTTTTTCTGTAATGCAGGCGCTTGCATTTTCCAATACATTAAACCCCAACATTTACATCTAAAAAGCACCTTAGGTTTTCTGATGTATCTCTTATGCAAAATACAGTTGAAGTCGGAAGTTTACATACACTTAGGTTGTAGTCATTAAAACTTGTTTTTCAACCACTCCACAAATGTCTTGTTAACAAACTATAGTTTTGGCAAGTCGGTAGGACATCTACTTTGTGCATGACACAAGTAATTTTTCCAACAATTGTTTACTTACAGATTATTTCACTTATAATTCACTGTATCACAATTCCAGTGGGTCAGAAGTTTACATACACTAAGTTGACTGTGCCTTTAAACAGCTTGAAAAATTCCAGAAAATGATGTCATGGCTTTAGAAGCTGTACATCTGTACAAACAATAGTACGCAACTATAAACACCATGGGACCACGCAGCTGTCATACCGCTCAGGAAGGAGACACGTTCTGTCTCCTAGAGATGAACGTACTTTGGTGCGAAAAGTGCAAATCAATCCCAGAACAACAGCAAAGGACCTTGTGAAGATGCTGGAGGAAACAGGTACAAAAATCTATATCCACAGTCCTATATCGACATAACCTGAAAGGCCGCTCAGCAAGGAAGAAGCCACTGCTCCAAAACCGCCATAAAAAAGCCAGACTACGGTTTGCAACTGCACATGGGGACAACGATCATACTTTTTGGAGAAATGTCCTCTGGTCTGATGAAACAAAAGTCAGTCAGGAAGGTAAAGCTTTATTTGCAAATGGGTCTTTAAAATGGACAATGACCCCAAGCATACTTCCAAAGTTGAGGCAAAATGGCTTAAGGACAACAAAGTCAAGGTATTGGAGTGGCCATCACACATTTGTGGGCATAACTGAAAAAGCATGTGCGAGAAAGGAGGCCTACAAACCTGACTCAGTTACACCAGCTCTGTCAGGAGGAATGGGCCAAAATTCACCCAACCTATTGTGGGAAGCTTGTGGAAGGCTACCCGAAATGTTTGACCCAAGTTAAACAATTTAAAGGCAATGCTACCAACTACTAATTTAGTGTATGTAAACTTCTGACCCACTGGGAATGTAATGAAATAAATAAAAGCTGAAATAAATAATTCTCTCTACTATTATGACATTTCACATTCTTATAATAAAGTGGTGATCCTAACTGACCTAAGACAGGGAATTTCTACTAGGATTAAATGTCAGGAATTGTGAAAAACTGAGTTTAAATGTATTTGGCTAAGGTGTATGTAAACATCCGACTGTATATGCTAAACAAAGGAGGCTGCTGGAAAGAGTTAGGCTGGTGGGAGGAGCTATAGAAGGACGGGCTCATTGTAATGGCTAGAATGGAATAAATGGCTCATTACAATGAGCCCGTCCTCCTATAGCTCCTCCCACCAGCCTCCACTGATGCTAACTATGTTTATATGGTTGTGCTAATGTCTTGAGCTGAAATCAAGAGGGAGAAGCTGCCTTAACTTGTATAACTGTTTGGTGTCATACTTTCAATCCCCCTTACAGAGGAACCTGACGTTCTCCTGCAGCGAGACGCACTCCTTCCCCGTGTTCTTCAATGCCACCAGCTTCCTGCGTCTCCCGGGGCTGCAGGAGAGCGACACCCTGTCGGTCAGCCTGTCCTTCCGGACGTGGAACCCCAGCGGCCTGCTCTTCTACACGGCCCTGGCTGACGGCGTGGTGGAGGTGGGCCTCACCGAGGGAAAAGTCACCGTCTACATCAACGTCACCCAGAAGAAGAACACGCGTATAGACATCTCCTCAGGTATGGTCTAGTTAGTACGACCATGCTGGCTAATGCACTAAAGTAGACGTGTTCATTTAGCCCGAAGACCCTCCCCTCCCTTCATTAATTAATTATCTCTATCGATTTGGTTAGGCCCTCCCCATGAGGGTCTTCCGTAGCTGAATCTCTGTCTTTTAGGCCCTGTGTTCTCAGTCTTTCTCTGAATTTCTTGTTGTTTTTCTGATGTTTCAGTAATTGCAGTTGTCTGCTCATCACCCACCTTGACTGATTCATGAAGCCATATTGTTCTGTCTGTGGTCACTGCTCAGGTTCGGGGCTCAACGACGGCCAGTGGCACAACGTCTACCTCCATGCTCTGGAGAACTACGCCATGCTGACCATCGATGGTGATGAGGCATCCACTGTCAGAACGGTTATTCCCATTCAGATCAGAACAGGGGGACAATACTACTTTGGAGGTACTTACAGAGATGGCTTATAACAGAGCCATATACAGTACATGTATCTCTGTACCAATATATGGCTCTGTTCTATAATGTATAAGCCCTTGTAATGGGCGTTGGTACATACTTATTCATTATTACATTTTCCTTAATTCAGTCTGACAAACACTATTGTGATTAGTTGATTGTACATGTGTTTTTTTGTGTTTGAATGCAGGCTTTGTCAGAAAATCCTATTTTTGTTACTTTTGATTGGTTGCCTTTTTGTTGTCTTTGTGTTTTGTTTGCCTTTTAAGTACTGTAGTTGCCTTTAATCAATCAATTTTATTTTATATAGCCCTTCTTACATCAGCTAATATCTCGAAGTGCTGTACAGAAACCCAGCCTAAAACCCCAAACAGCTAAGAGGGTGTCTTGAATATTGAATGAAAGCTCCCTAATGTTTCAAACCAAAACACAACACTCATAGAATTAATATTGCTTAATACCTGAACAGTGTCTGTGAACTTTACTTTTCAAACAGAAAGCTCTGTCTTGATCATATGGATAACTCTGGTACCTTTTTCCTGTTGTCCTCCTGTAGGCTACTTCCTGCGTACCAACACGCCCCCTGCCCAGCGCTCCTTCCAGGGCTGTATGCAGTTAATCCACGTGGACGACCAGCTCGCTGACCTGGTGGCTGTAGAGCAAGGCAACAAGGGAACCTTTGAGAATGTCAGCCTGGATATGTGTGCCATCATAGACAGGTAATATTTTATACCATTCCCCATAGATCTTGCTTAGCTGACTTATTCTAACTAGCCTTTTTTCTTTGCTGTTGATCATGAAAGTAAAAGTATAAACGCGTGCTATAACGTTACCTAAGGGGCTATCAGCTTCTTGGGCATACATTGCACTGTCTATTCACAAAGGCGGCATGCATCCCACCAACTGCACCATCATGTGGACCAAGAGGCTTTGTCTCTCAGTGAGAGGTGAGTATTGGGTATGAGTACAAAGACCAAGCAGGCGTCTCACACAGGGAAAATGAAAATGAAAATGCCACACGCTGCTGTTCATGCTCCCAGGTGATTTTATTGATACATTTCGACACCTTAAGTCTCACACATGGACACAGCGAGAGGCAGGGATCATCGGATCACACAAGGGTTTGGTATAGGATGTCTTAGTGTGCAATCTCTGTGTTCCTGCTGGTAAATGCACGTGTACACAAGCACACAGCCACACAGGCGCACATCCCTAAAGCTAAGCTCATTAAAACCATGAAGTGGAAAATCTTCTGCTCCTCCTGAGATATGGAAATGCAATTTCACCGAAAGGTTACTCAAAATATGGATATGCGCTAACATTCTTATCCGGATAAACTAATTAAATTCGTTCTCACAGTATGTGGGTTCACTCCAACACATGGTTCTGGTTCATAAATGGAATCTTATCTCTGTTGCTTATTCTCCGCTAGTGATTAGGAGTCAAACTGTAGATCCCATTAATCCAACCTTATGTTCCGGAATTGTTAACGACACCCTTTGAAATGTCAGAGTGAGACATTTTCAAAAAAAGTTAAAGAAAGTCATGCGAATTTGTTTTCCTCTTGCATCCGTTGCAGTGAAACTTTCACGTCTGTGTGTGAAATTACAAAGACATGACTTCAAACAACAACCACTGTTTTATTCCCTGAGACATCATTGCTCCTCACTGCACGCGCGATAGAACAGCATAGTATGAAGAAATATATGTATATTACGTTGCTGAAAGCTCATATCCTACTTTTCAAAAACAAAACAATAACAAATGCACCTGGGGCGCTGTTTCGCCTAATGTGGATCTCAGCTTTAACATCATAAGTCAAATCAAACTTGATTATTATTCTAGGGAGATTTGTGTAATATGTACGTATGATAGATCCATTTATGGCTGAAAACTCTTGATGGCCAATACATTTGACTTATAAGTAATTGGTAACGCTAATCCGATACACCAGATTTTCTCTCCCATTAAATAGGAATGTTCCAACATCTCTGGCCTGTGCATATTTATAGAATTGTGGTGATGATATCCTCAGTCTAAACAATGCTACCGGGGGGAATTCAACTATCTTCAATGGGAACTTCATGTTACAACAGCCCTTTGATCACACTAGCAGGTTTAATGCTTTTAACGCTGGGCATCTGGGGAGACACTGTGACCCGACACATAGCTGTAGGGGGTCCTGCACTGGAAATGAACTAATACAGTGATAGAGTGATACACCCTACCATTCACCACACTGTGGTATCAAACATAAATTAAACAAAGGTCACAAACCCCCTCACAGCTCTGCGGGGTGGCTGATTACTGTCAGGACACAGAGACACCACAGTGATATTTAACCTCCATTGTCTCACTAAGGTCAACGTATTTCAATTAGATGGCACTTCTTGGTCGTGTGAATATGATTTGAAGAAGTACCAAATGTATGCATCCTCAAATACATTAGTTTTTTAGGGTAGATGATATTTGCTGGATGCACTCTAGGAAAGTTATTATCCCTACGATGTCCTATCTATCCTTTGCTGTCCCATTTGTCATTTCTACTTTGACATTTCAGACATGATTATCCCTTACGAAAAATGTATCAACCCCTACAAAAATGTCCATTAATTATAATCCACATAATAATTCACATTTCCTGTTGCTGCATGATTCTTTTCCTGCTGTAGCAAACTGCCTCAAATTAAGATCCTACATCTGTAGTTTCACAAAGGTCAAAGTACTTCAATTATCTTCTGCTTCTTTTTCATGTGAACTACCCCCCCCCCCAGATGTGTCCCTAACCATTGTGAACATGGAGGCCGCTGCTCTCAAACCTGGGACAGTTTCAGCTGCTCCTGTAATGGGACAGGCTACACCGGGGCTACATGCCATACCTGTAAGTGTCCTCCCCTTCCTCCTCCTCAGCCTATCAAGACATCTTCCTGTTCATACAGTATATGGACATCTTCATCTATGGTCTCTCATTATTCATACCCTCAGAGACCCATCTGAAACATCAGTAACATTTTTGCACATTCACCTCACTGACATTAAAGCCACATGGGGAAACTCCTGGATTTATAATGATGAATAAGTAATTCTGCTGTAATGTCAGCTCCATAATACATGTGGTTTCCTCTCTCGCGTGTGTATTCCTCCTCTCCAGCCGTGTATGAACAGTCCTGTGAGGAATACAAACATCTTGGTAAAACATCTGGCACGTACTGGATCGACCCTGATGGGAGTGGTCCCGTAGGCCCCTTCAAAGTCAACTGCAACATGACTGGTAAGAGTACAGTACCTCCCAAACCTACCGAACAGAAAATCCACTTTACCATTACTGCATCAGATGATTTTGTCCCATCCCAGTGGGGAAATCTGGTTGAAATGACATCATTATAATCAGATTACAACAAAATCTGGTGTTAGATTGTAATTTGGGGTGGCAGGTAACCTAGACGTTAGAGAGGTGGGCCAGCAACCGGAGGACTGCACTTTTCTGTGGACTGCAAGGAAAATGGATCAATAAAGTATTGTTCTTCTTCTGGTTGTTATAACGTCATGGCAACCAGTTTTGACCACTGGGATAGCTGACCTACATTTCATTCCTCCCCTGTAAGTATTGGTCACGGCTGACTGGTTCTTGATGGTGTTGTTGACTGTGTTGCAGAGGACAAGGTGTGGACGACAGTGAGAAACAACCTGTCTCCCCAGACCTCAGTGAGTGGCTCAGACTTGGAGGGGAAGGCTTTGCTGCAGCTCAACTACAACATGTCCACAGAGCAGGTGACCTTACGACCTTATTACCCTATGACATCATCACCCATTGAATTATTCATGATGGAACCAGCTCAATGGGAAAGAAACATGGATTTTATGGGCAGGTTTAATGGACACGGATTAAGTCTAGTTTTGGACTGAGAACCATGCTCAATGGAGAAACTCCATGGTTACTTTTTGCGTAGAGAAACCAGCCCTATGTGTATTTTAAATGCATTTTTATGTTATTGTCGATGGCAATAACTGTATTTTCACTCAGCTCCACTAATATCCTCAATTACTAAATGTTATGCATTCTGCTTTGCTCAAGCCCTGCTTTCTCTCCCTGTGACAGGTGACAGCCATCACGAGCAGTGCAGAGTACTGTGAACAGCATGTAGCCTACGCCTGCCGAATGTCTCGACTGCTCAATAACCCAGGTAAAGAGGACATTGTCTGTTTTTTGGTGTTTGTATGTGTCTTTTTGTGTTCATATGTACATCTGAGAAAAGGTTGAGGATCTGTTTCTAATGGGAAATACTAATATTTCCAACAAAGACACACTGTAATTTATGCATTTGTAGAAATAATATGCCAAGAATATGCCGTCTTCTCTTTTCCCTTCCCAGTGTTTGTTTTTGATGAATGTCCATTTAAGTGTTGTCAGATTGTATAACAGATGGTTATTAGCATTTGGGCAACAAATGAAGAATATTCTTATCTATTTGATTTGACAAGTGTTTCACAAGATGTGAAGGCAAGCAGGCGTACATAAGATAGCGTCACAGTAGTTGTCATCCCTTGTCATTACTCATAGAATTGAGCCGAGCACTTATTGCAGTGGCTCTCTTCCCATCACATGGAGAGGAGTCGGAGGAATATTATCTGTGACAACTGGAACTGTTTTATTCCCTCAAGCCAACTACAGGGAATATTAAAACTGAAATTCCATGACAGCCACAGAAACCCAAAGGCTCTTCAGTGTCTTCCAACAATCTAGTGTTGTTTTGTTTGCTGTTTTTTTACCTTGTTTGATTTTCATCTCATCTGGCGATATCAAGCAACAGCTGTTCCCCCTGAGGGTCCATAGAGTTTTGCCAGCAGCAGGGTAGTCCCAGCTCCCAGCCTGTAGAGTAGACGCTGATTTGTGCATTCACTCAAAGTATATATGAACAGCATAACAAGCTTTCATCAAATCCTTTGGATGTGTTAGGATCTGAGACCATGGCCTGACTGACTGGAGATGTTGACAGATAAAACCCACACATCATTAGTGTTCTGGTGAGCTCTGTACACCTCACCTTTTAGACAGACGTTTAGCATGGTGAAAGGGAGTGTGTTGGTTGGCAGCATCAGTGAGCTGAAAGAGATGAGGGGTCAGACATTCCTGGTCAGAAGACTGCCTGGCCGTACTATTTCTCCCTCATTTGGTAGTCTTATTGTGTTGGCCCCAGTGGTGCCCATTCAACCAGTATTGACGAGTAGAAGCCTACTCTACCTCCCATTATCCCCCTGCTGGTGTGCCTGTCCCCTCTTACTCAACGGGGGAACGCTTGGCCTCCAGGCCCTCAGCCTGTCTCCCTCTCATCACCATAAAGAACCTGAATTATTGATTATATATCCAGGGAATACACAGCACCGTCCACACTGCTCCCCCCAATCTCGCTCTACTCTCTCTCTATCCAGCCCCCTCTCTCCATCCAACCCCCTTTCTCTGTGTGTGTGTGTCTCTCTGTCTCTCTCCCCCCTCCCTCTCTCTCTCTCCATATGCCACTCCATGTCCCACTCTCCCCTGCATGTGGGAACCAGTGTGGAACATACAGTGCCTTGCAAAAGTATTCATCCCCTTTGGCGTTTTTCCTATTTTGTTGCATTACAACCTGTAATTTGAATGTTTTTTTTATTTGGATTTCATGTAATGGACATACACAAAATTAGCCAAATTGGTGAAGTGAAATGAAAAAAATAACTTGTTTCAAAAAATTCTAAACAATAAATAACGGAATAGTGGTGCGTGCATATGTATTCACCCCCTTTGCTATGAAGCCCCTAAATAAGGTCTGGTGCAACCAATTACCTTCAGAATTCACATAATTAGTTAAATAAAGTCCACCTGTGTGGAATCTAAGTGTCACATGATCTCAGTATATATACACCTGTTCTGAAAGGCCCCAGAGTCTGCAACACCACTAAGCAAGGGGCACCACCAAGCAAGCAGCACCATGAAGACCAAGGAGCTCTCCAAACAGGTCAGGGACAAAGTTGTGGAGAAGTACAGATCAGGGTTGGGTTATAAAATAATATCAGAAACTTTGAACATCCCACGGAGCACCATTAAATCCATTATTAAAAAATGGAAAGAATATGGCACCACAACAAACCTGCCAAGAGAGGGCTGCCCACCAAAACTCACAGACCAGGCAAGGAGGGCATTAATCAGAGAGGCAACAAAGAGACCAAAGATAACCCTGAAGGAGCTGCAAAGCTCCACAGCGGAGATTGGAGTATCTGTCCATAGGACCACTTTAAGCCGTACACTCCACAGAGCTGGGCTTTACGGAAGAGTGGCCAGAAAAAAGCCATTACTTAAAGAAAAAAATAAGCAAACATGTTTGGTGTTCGCAAAAAGGCATATGGGAGACTCCCCAAACATATGGAAGAAGGTACTCTGGTCAGATGAGACTAAAATTGAGCTTTTGGCCATCAAGGAAAACGCTATGTCTGGCGCAAACCCAACACCTCTCATCACCCCAAGAACACCATCCTCACAGTGAAGCATGGTGGTGGCAGCATCATGCTGTGGGGATGTTTTTCATCGGCAGGGACTGGGAAACTGGTCAGAATTTAAGGAATGATGAATGGCGCTAAATACAGGGACATTCTTGAGGGAAACCTGTTTCCAGAGATTTAAGACTGGGACGGAGGTTCACCTTCCAGCAGGACAATGACCCTAAGCATACTGCTAAAGCAACACTCAAGTGGTTTAAGGGGAAACATTTAAATGTCTTGGAATGGCCTAGTCAAAGCCCAGACCTCAATTTTGCCTTGAAGAATGGGCAAAAATCCCAGTGGCTAGATGTGCCAAGCTAATAGAGACATACCCCAAGATACTTGCAGCTGTAATTGCTGCAAAAGGTGGCTCTACAAAGTATTGACTTTGGGGGGGGGGTGAATAGTTATGCACGCTCAAGTTTTCAGTTTTTTCTTGTCTTATTTCTTGTTTGTTTCACAATAAAAAATATTTTGCATCTTCAAAGTGGTAGGCATGTTCTTTAAATCAAATGATACAAACCCCCCAAAAATACATTTTAATTCCAGTTTGTAAGGCAACAAAATAGGAAAATGCCAAGGGGGGTGAATACTTCGCAAGCCACTGTAGGTACCTCGCAGGGAACAACCAGTGTAACAGCCTTTGTTCTTTCCCTGGAGCCTCACCACCTCACTATGTGTCCCCCTGGCTATTACTGAAACAATTTGGGGAGATATCTAGGAAGGCGTGTGTGATGAACAGACCACCCCAGTTGCTAGAAACAGCAGTCCCATTATCCTTCCAATATTATTTCCCCATTGATGTAAACACTGCATAAATGTTTCACCGTCCCCTTCAATAATGTACTACAAACCTATTATTATTTTTCATTCAATTATTATTTGTCATTCACTGGAGGGCAATTTTTGTCAGGTGCTGCTGATAAGTAACAATGACAAGATGGAAAGTGCCTAATCGTTTGGCTCTATTTAAATAACACTTTCTTGTCTTTTGCAAATTACTGTAAACAATGTTTTTGTTTAAAAAAAATGTTTTCCCACTGCTTATTGTTATGGCAGACATGATCATTGTCTGATTATTCTGAAAAATAGGAAAATAATTCAGCGCATAATTCACATTGTAAACAGCCAAACACAAGAGTGCTTTTAAAAGTTTATAGAGATGATACAGTAGTCAGTACACAACACAAGGATGGTGGAGATGTTGAAGAAGAACAAACACCCTTGGGAGTGTTTGCCTTGATAAATGATCTTGTTTGTCCATCTATAGAACAGACATTTCCACTTGATGTGATTCCTCACACCAGTTCTTTTCCCATTCCCTAGAGCGAGTCATTTTTTATTACCTGGAGTGCTGAATAAGACTATCTGTCTGTGCTGCTGTTGGTGCGGGGGTGAAACAGGGTGAATAGCTGATTAATAGACCACATAGCTTCTCTCAATCAATAAAAAGTAAAGTGTCAAATGGAGTGAGGGAAAACGGATCATCTGGTAACACTTGTGCTGTACATAAGGATCTATACATACTCTGGGCTTGTACATAAGCATTTTATGGTGTCTGACGTATTCATACAATAGACCCATCTCAACTTCAATGCTATTTGCCATGAAAGCTTGACATCAACAAAGGTAGCATTGTATTATCTGTCTTCTACTGGTATACAGATAATACAATGCTACCTTTGTTGATGTCAAGCTTTCATGGCAAATAGCATTAAAGTTGAAACAGCTTAGACTATGGTAATTTGTTTAGATAATAATGTAGCATTTACATTTACATTTACATTTTAGTCATTTAGCAGACGCTCTTATCCAGAGCGACTTACAGGAGCAATTAGGGTTAAGTGCCTTGCTCAAGGGCACATTAACGTCATTTAGCAGACGCTCTTAGCCAGAGCGACTCACAAATTGGTGCGTTCACCCTATAGCCAGTGGGATAACCACTTTACAATTTGGGGGGGGGGGGGGGGGGGTTAGAAGGAACACTTTATCCTATCCCAGGTATTCCTTAAAGAGGTGGGGTTTCAAATGTCTCCGGAAGGTGGTGAGTGACTCCGCTGTCCTGGCGTCGTGAGGGAGCTTGTTCCACCATTGGGGTGCCAGAGCAGCGAACAGTTTTGACTGGGCTGAGCGGGAGCTATGCTTCCGCAGAGGAAGCGGAGCCAGCAGGCCAGAGGTGGATGAACGCAATGCCCTCGTTTGGGTGTAGGGACTGATCAGAGCCTGAAGGTACAGAGGTGCCGTTCCCCTCACTGCTCCATAGGCAAGCACCATGGTCTTGTAGCGGATGCGAGCTTCAACTGGAAGCCAGTGGAGTGTGCGGAGGAGGGGGGTGACGTGAGAGAACTTGGGAAGGTTGAACACCAGACGGGCTGCGGCATTCTGGATGAGTTGTAGGGGTTTAATGGCACAGGCAGGGAGGCCAGCCAACAGCGAGTTGCAGTAGTCCAGACGGGAGATGACAAGTGCCTGGATTAGGACCTGTGCCGCTTCCTGTGTAAGGCAGGGTCGTACTCTCCGAATGTTGTAGAGCATGAACCTGCAGGAGCGGGTCACCGCCTTGATGTTGGCGGAGAACGACAGGGTGTTGTCCAGGGTCACGCCTAGGCTCTTCGCACTCTGGGAGGAGGACACAGCGGAGTTGTCAACTGTGATGGCGAGATCATGGAACGGGCAGTCCTTCCCCGGGAGGAAGAGCAGCTCCGTCTTGCCAGGGTTCAGCTTGAGGTGGTGATCCGTCATCCATACTGATATGTCTGCCAGACATGCAGAGATGCGATTCGCCACCTGGTTATCAGAAGGGGGAAAGGAGAAGATTAGTTGTGTATCGTCAGCGTAGCAATGATAGGAAAGGCCATGTGAGGATATGACAGAGCCAAGTGACTTGGTGTATAGGGAGAAAAGGAGAGGGCCTAGAACTGAGCCCTGGGGGACACCAGTGGTGAGAGCACGTGGTGCGGAGACAGCTTCTCGCCACGCCACTTGGTAGGAGCGACCAGAAAATGTAGAGAGGAGGGAGTGAAAAGATGCCAGGTCGGCAGGGAGTTTAGTTTTCTTCCATTTCCGCTCCGCTGCCCGGAGCTCTGTTCTGTGAGCTCGCAATGAGTCATCAAGCCACGGAGCTGGAGGGGAGGACCGAGCCGGCCGGGAGGATAGGGGACACAGAGAGTCAAAGGATGCAGAAAGGGAGGAGAGGAGGGTTGAGGAGGCAGAATCAGGAGATTGGAGGGAGAAGGATTGAGCAGAGGGAAGAGATGATAGGATGGAAGAGGAGAGAGTAGTGGGAGAGAGAGAGCGAAGGTTGCGGCGGCGCATTACCATCTGTGTAGGGGCAGAGTGAGTAGTGTGGGAGGAGAGCGAGAGAGAAAAGGAAACAAAGTAGTGGTCGGAGACATGGAGGGGAGTTGCAGTGAGATTAGTAGAGGAGCAGCATCTAGTGAAGATGAGGTCAAGCGTATTGCCTGCCTTGTGAGTAGGGGGGGACGGTGAGAGGGTGAGGTCAAAAGAGGAGAGGAGTGGAAAGAAGGAGGCAGAGAGAAATGAGTCAAATGTGGACATAGGGAGGTTGAAATCCCCCAAAACTGTGAGGGGTGAGCCATCCTCAGGGAAGGAACTTATCAAGGCGTCAAGCTCATTGATGAACTCTCCAAGGGAACCTGGAGGGCGATAGATGACAAGGATATTAAGCTTAAATGGGCTAGTGACTGTGACAGCATGGAATTCAAATGAGGAGATAGACAGATGGGTTAGGGGAAAAATTGAGAATGTCCACTTGGGAGAGATGAGGATTCCTGTACCACCACCCCTCTGACCAGATGCTCTCGGGGTATGCGAGAACACATGGTCAGACGAGGAGAGAGCAGTAGGAGTAGCAGTGTTTTCAGTGGTGATCCATGTTTCCGTCAGCGCCAGGAAGTCGAGGGACTGGAGGTTGGCATAGGCTGGGATGAAGTCAGCTTTGTTGGCAGCAGAACGGCAGTTCCAGAGGCTGCCTGCGACCTGGAACTCCACGTGGGTGGTGCGTGCAGGGACCACCAGGTTAGAGAGGCAGCAGCCACGCGGTGTGGTGCGTTTGTGTAGCCTGTGCAGAGAGGAGAGAACAGGGATAGGCAGAGGCATAGTTGACAGGCTGTAGCAAATGGCTACAAAAATGCAGAGGAGATCGGAATGAAATGAGCTAAGCATCTGGGAGCGGAGAGAGCAGGGCCTCCCTCACCAAAAACGTCTACCTCAGAAACTAAAATTGTTTCACTGAACCACCCGAACAAAAACTCTCCCAACTTCCGCCTTTAGAAATCAGAATTGTTGTGAACCACAGCGGTTCAATGTTTAAAGGAATAGACTCAACCCACTTTATTCAGCTAGCCAACTATGACACCATAGCTAACTAGCAAGCTAGCATCCAATAACAATAACACACCGTTTAGCACCAACACTTGGTCACAACAAACCACCAATAGTGTGATAACACACTAAGCAGATCATTCGTGTCTGTGTCAAGTTCCTTTCATGACGCAGCAATGATTAGACGTTGGCTAGCTAGGACAAGTATATTGTATTTAGCTACTACCGTACAGTTAGCTGGTCGTGTTGGGTAGCTAGCAATGGCCACTGTGTTGACTTTGTTAGAAGAACGGCTAGCTAGCTAGCTTCGTGCTACACCCGGCACACAATGGCTATTGTGTTGACTCTGACTCTGTTCGAAAAAACGGCTAGGTAGCTCGCTTCGTGCTACAGCCGGCACTGCCAAGACACAGTAACTACACACAACAACCCACGATGCCTAGCTATGACGCCGTAGCTAACTTGCAAGCTAGCATCCATTAACACACAATTTAGCATCAATACTTGGTTACAACAAACTGCCAAGAGTGTGTTAGCACACTAAACAGATAATTCAAGTCCGTGTCTAGTTCCTTTCATAACGCATAACGCAGCAAAAAATTTAACGTTGGCTAGCACTACATTAACATTGGAACCAGCTCTCCAGCGTTGCTAATCGTTACCAGTAGCTACCCGCTAGCTAGCTAGCCTCGTGCTTCGATACTAACCTACAATTACCTACGGAAACCTACAATAACAACAATACTAACCTATAATAAATACAATACCTAACTACGGCTAACTACCTACCTACGATCTAATACATGGTTAAGCAAAAATTAAACGTTGGCTAGCACTACATTAACATTGGAACCAGCTCTCTAGCATTGCTAATCGTTACCAGTAGCTACCCGCTAGCTAGCTAGCCTCGTGCTTCGATACTAACCTACAGTTACCTACGGAAACCTACAATAACAACAATACTAACCTATAATAAATACAATACCTAACTACGGCTAACTACCTACCTACGATCTAATACATGGTTAAGCAAAAAATTAAACGTTGGCTAGCACTACATTAACATTGGAACCAGCTCTCCAGCGTTGCTAATCGTTACCAGTAGCTACCCGCTAGCTAGCTAGCCTCGTGCTTCGATACTAACCTACAATTACCTACGGAAACCTACAATAACAACAATACTAACCTATAATAAATACAATACCTAACTACAGCTAACTACCTACCTACGATCTAATACATGGTTAAGCTTTACTCAACACCATATGAGAAGCTTACCTCCTGCTTACCTCCAGCTAGAGAAAAACACGACCTCTCCCGACAACCTCTCCATCATTCTACATCATGCTAATGTATTGGGTATTTGGTTGTTTTAGTATGTTCTGTGCTGATTCATGCTGTTATTTTGCAGAGGGATCCCCATTCACATGGTGGGTTGGCAGGGCCAATGAGAGGCATTATTACTGGGGTGGTTCAGGACCAGGAATCCAGAAGTGTGCCTGTGGAATCGAGAGGAACTGCACTGACCCCAAGTATTACTGCAACTGTGACGCTGACCAAACGCGGTGGTGAGTGACTCCACTATGAACAACACTAGAGATGAAATGCTACAGTATGGAAACGTAAGCTAGATGTAGCGGGTGATTTGGATGGAGTCAGGTCAAGAGGGTAAATCACAGAGTAAATGGTTTATTCGGCAGATACAGCGGTACGCAGCAATGCGTAAAACACTACAGTGTGGTATAACGGCGCACTGGAGAAAAACAAAACACACGGGTGAATATCCCGGCGATACAATACAATAAAGCTCCACCGAGCTATCATCACCTCTACATGAAAACAATCACACACAAAGACATGGGGGGCAGAGGGAATACTTATATAGGTACTGATGAGGGGATATGAACCAGGTGTGTTTAAAAACAAGACAAAACAAATGGAATGATTAGCTGAGGAGCGGCAGTGGCTGGAAGGCCGGTGACAACGAGTGCCGAAGCCTGCCCGAACAAGGAGAGGAAGCAGCTTCGGAGGAAGTCGTGACAGTACCTCCCTTTGACGCGCAGCTCCAGCAGCACGCAGACACCGGCCTCGGGGATGGCCAGGAGGTCGCGGTGCAGGGCGAGCCGGATGGCGACGGTGGAAATCCCGCAACAGGGAGGAATCGAGGACATCTCTCACCGGGACCCAGCACCGCTCCTCCGGACCGTACCCCTCCCACTCCACGAGGTACTGAAGGCCCCCCACCCGACGCCTTGAATCCAGGATGGAACGGACAGAGTACGCCGGGGCCCCCTCGATGTCCATAGGGGGCGGAGGGACCTCCCGCACCTCAGAATCCTGGAGCGGACCAGCCACCACTGGCCTGAGGAGAGACACGTGAAACGAGGGGTTAATACGGTAATCAGGAGAGAGTAGTAACCTATACGTAACCTCGTTTACTCTCCTCAGGACTTTGAACGGCCCCTCAAACCACGGGCTCAGCATCCGGCAGGGCAGGCGGAGGGGCAGGTTCCGGGTCGAGAGCCAGACCCGATCACCCGGTACAAAGACCGGGGCCTCACGGCGTTGGCGGTCAGCGTTGGCCTTCTGGCGGCACACGGCGCGCTGGAGGTGGACGTGGGCAGCATTCCACGTCTCCTCTGCGCGCCGAAACCAGTCATCCACCGCAGGAGCTTTGGTCTGGCTCTGATGCCACAGTGCCAGAACCGGCTGATAACCTAAAACACATTGAAATGGAGATAGGTTAGTGGAGGAGTGGCGGAGAGAGTTCTGGGCATATTCGGCCCATGGCAAGAACACCGACCACTCCCCCGGCCGTAGGACCGCAGGAACCTACCCACATCCTGATTCACCCATTCCACATGCCCATTGGATTCGGGGTAAAACCCAGAGGTCAGGCTGACCGAGACCCCCAGATGTTCCATGAATGCCTTCCAGACCCTGGACGTAAACTGGGGACCCCGGTCAGACGTGAGTAAACAGGGCTTCCGCAGTTTGCAGGGCCGTGGGGAGACCAGGCAGAGGAAGGAGGCGGCAGGCTTTAGAAAAGCAGTCCACAACGACCAGGATGGTGGTGTTACCCTGAGAGAGGGGAAGATCAGTTAGGAAGTCAATTGATAAGTGGGACCATGACCGTTGTAGAACTGGTAAGGGATGTAACTTACCCGCTGGAAGGTGCCTAGGTGCCTTACTCTGGGCGCACACCGAGCAGGAGGACACATACACCCTCACGTCCTTAGCCAAGGATAGGACAGCGCCTACCCCTACCTCGGACGCATCCACCTCCACTACGAATGACAATGATGGATTGGGATGGGCCAGTACCGGGGCTGAGGTGAACAGAGCCCTCAGGTTACTGAAAGCCCTGTCAGCCTCAGCAGACCAGCGGAGCCGGGACGGCCCACCCTTCAACAGATAAACAAATAGTAATTGGCAAAGCCAATGAAGCGCTGCACCTCCTTCACCGTGGTTGGAGTCGGCCAATTACGCACGGCTGAAATGCGGTCTCCCTCCATCTCCACACCTGAAGTGGTGATGTGGTATCCGAGGAAGGAGACGGACTGTTGGAAGAACAGACACTTTTCTGCCTTGGCATATAGGTCATGCTCCAACAGTCGGCCCAGCACTCTGTGAACCAGGGACACATGCTCGGCGCGAGTAGCGGAATACACCATAATGTCATCGATGTAGACCACCACACCGCGACCAAGCATGTCCCAAAACACCTCGTTCACAAAGGACTGGAAGACTGATGGAGCATTCATCAACCCGTACAGCATCACCAGGTATTCATAATGCCCCGTAGTTGTGCTAAAGACTGTCTTCCACTCGTCCCTTTCCCGGACACGCACCAGGTTGTACACACTCCTGAGATCTAATTTCCAGAAGAAGCGCGCCCCATGCATTGATTCGATAACAGAGTAGATGAGGGGTAGAGGGTAACTGTAGCGAATGGTAGTTTGAATAAGTGTACAATAATCAATGCAAGGGCGCAGACCTCCGTCTTTCTTCTTCACGAAAAAGAAACTCAAGGAGGCGGGCGAAGTGGAGGGACATATGAACCCCTGACGCAGGGACTCGGAGACGTATGTCTCCATAGCCTCCGTTTCAGCCTGCGACAGGGGATATACATGACTCCTGGGAGGCACAGCGTCTAACCGGAGGTTTATCGCGCAATCCCCCGCCCAATGGGGTGGTAATTTGGTCGCCTGCATTTTGGAAAACGTGTGCGCCAAGTCGAGGTATTCGGGGGGAATGCGCACGGTGGAGGTAGTGTCTGGACTTTCCACCGTGGTTGCACCAACAGAAACAGCTAGACACCTACCCTGCCACTCTCGCGACAAATCCCGTGAGAACCCTCTGCAGCCATGAAAAGGTGGGATCGTGTAGTGCTAGCCAGGGAAGGCCCAACACAACAGGGAAATCAGGGTACTCAATAATATAAAAGGTGATTTGCTCCCTATGGGTCTCCTGCATAATCATCGTGACTGGTGCTGTAACCTCCCTAACAAAACCTGACCCTAATGGTCGACTGTCAAGTGCTTTGATGGGCAATGGAATGGGTAGGGGAACCAATGTAATACATAGACTATTAGCTAAAGACCTGTCCATAAAGTTCCCAGCTGCGCCTGAATTGACCAGCGCCTTACACTGGGGAACTACCGTGTGATCAGGGAAGTGGACGTGGATGGTGAAATGCGCAGCAGAGGGCTCTGAATGAGTGTGGGTTTGCGCTACCTGGGGTGCCCTGCCTGCCGCCTCCAGACCCAGAAGAACTCTGACGACAGTGTGTAGCAAAATGTCCTCTCTTTCCACAAGAGTGACCCTGGATCTGTCGTCCTCCGTTCTCCCGGATCGCTGCACCACCCAGCTCCATCGGAACGTGATCCGGGTTGAGGGGGGGTGAAACGGCAGGCCCCTTCCAGGACGTCCTCTCGAAGCCAGCAGGTTCTCCAACCGGATGTCCACCAGTTGGTTGAAGGTCAACGTGGCATACCGGCAGGCTAGCTCCCTTCGGACATCCTCACGCAGACTGCATCGGAAGTGGTCGATGAGGGCCGCTCGTTCCACCCGGACCCTGCCGCTAGAGTTCTAAACTCCAGGGCAAAGTCTTGCGCCGTCCTCGTCCCCTGCCTCAGATGGACAAGATGCTCGCCCGCCTCTCTTCCTTCAGGGGGATGATCGAAGATTGCCCGGAAGAGGCGAGTGAACTCCCCGTTGTCCAACGCGTCTCCTCCTTCACTCCAGACCGTGTTGGCCCACTCCAGGGCTTTCCCCGAGAGGCAGGAGACGAGGGCGGACACCTTCTCCCGATCCAATGGAGCCGGGCTGATGGTGGAAAAATAGAGGTCCAGCTGCAGGAGGAAACCCTGGCAGCGGGCCGCTGTCCCGTCGTATTCCCTCGGTCGAGACAGGTGAATACCTCTGGGCGCTGGGGTGTGGGTGGCTGGATCCGGTCGCTCAGCTGGTTCAATCGCTTCTCCCAAGCTGGCTAACAACTCCAGGTATATAGTCCGCTCCTGCTGACTCCATGATGTTGGGTGTGTGATTCTGTAGCGGGTGATTTGGACAGAGTCAGGCGCAGGAGGGTAAATCACAGAATAAATGGTTTATTTGGCAGATACAGCAGTACGCAGCAATGCGTAAAACACTACAGTGCGGTATAACGGCGCACTGGAGAAAAACAAAAGACACGGGTGAATATCCCTGCGATACAATACAATAAAGCTCCACCGAGCTATCATCACCTCTACATGAATACAATCACACACAAAGACATGGGGGGCAGAGCGAATACTTATACAGGTACTGATGAGGGGATATGAACCAGGTGTGTGTAAAAACAAGTCAAAACAAATGGAATGATGAGATGAGGAGCGGCAGTGGCAAGAAGGCCAGTGACGACGAGTGCCGAAGCCTGCCCGAACAAGGAGAGGAGGCAGCTTCGGAGGAAGTCATGACACTAGATCTAGTTATCCTGAAATGTATCAAGTAATGCATTGTAACATTTTATTTGTGCTACAATCTTATTGTTGTGCCTTTTGTAGTGAAAATATTCCTCTGTATTTCATATAATTTGGTGATTTATTTTTTCAGGAGAGAAGACGCTGGTCTCCTGGTGTATAAAGACCATTTGCCTGTGAGTCAGGTGGTAGTTGGTGACACCAACCGTGCTGGCTCTGAGGCTAAGTTGACTGTGGGTCCACTGCGTTGTCAAGGAGATGGTGAGTTTGTTATCATTTCCAAACCTTAGAATGCCAGTCAGTAATGTAGACAGGAAACACACTGTGAGTTATTCTTGTTTCCTGTCTGTTTCCCAGGTAACTACTGGAACGCAGCATCCTTCAACATGCCGGCATCTTACCTGCACTTCCCTACCTTCCAAGGGGAGACCAGTGCTGACATCTCTTTCTATTTCAAGACTTCCTCCTCGTATGGCGTCTTTCTGGAGAACCTTGGCAACGCTGACTTCATTCGCCTGGAACTAAAAGGTGAGTGTACTACTACTCAGTAACAGGTCGATATACACTACCTGTAGACCTGTATTATGGATGTGTGTGCAGTTCAGTATCAAAGCTCTACCTCCACATCTGCAAAAAAAATTTACCATTACAATATATAATGTATAGATGGAGGGAGTATAAATGCAGTGGTTTTGACAGTGTTAGTGAGGCTCATTCACAGTAGATATCGACCTAGACTTTCCACTAAGACTTTCCTCTAAGTCAAAAAGGATCATGTCTATCTTGCAGCCACAAAACAGGAATCTCTTGTTCCTACTAAAAAACAAACCACCAGCCACTAAGCAAGTGTCACCTGCCATGTTCCCTGAGAGCTACTGTAAAACACCATTCAGTTCTTAGTAAAGCTCCACAGTCAGCTCTTGGGGACTGTAACAAGATGGTAGAATGAATTTTGGGGCACCAGTATGTGTGTGTACTGTAGAGTCAGAGAACATTTTAGAAGACAAACCCTCCCAAGGTACCTCTAGGGCTCTCCATAAAGGCTGCCATTGATCTCATCGATCGCAGGCCATACTTCTGTCATTTTGTCATCAGATATTAAACTTTTGCGCTTTAGAAATGGCTGGAAGTCAGTATTAACTTAAAGTTCACCAGCACAGTGGGAACCCTGTTTGGAAATGGTATTGTTAGATCAAATTGGTTTCCAGTGACATTTAAGCATGATTTTTGAGCTGGTGGGGGAGCAGTTTCCTTCCGCTGGGAAAGATCAATGGTCAGAAATATGTTTGAGCTGCTTCCATCGCCTCAGGCCCCATTTGTTATTGTTTCTGACCCCTTTTCTCTGGCAGGTTTGAAGCTTTACTGATGCCATCTTTTGATGCAATGAGTTGACAGTATTTGAGCAGGGTCCCGTGTAGCTCAGTTGGTAGAGCATGGCGTTTGCAACGCCAGGGTTGTGGGTTCGATTCCCACGGGGGGCCAGTATGAAAAATTTATGCACTCACTAACTGTAAGTCGCTCTGAATAAGAGTGTCTTCTAAATTACTAAAATGTAAAATGTAAATTATTACAGTGATTCAGTTGCTCTGTAGAAACAGTGTCTCTTCTTTGGAGACACAGACAGACAATATTCTGTAAAACATTTCATATTTAATAGTTTCCCCCCATTTTAATATTCACAAGGTACAGTATTAGTCTGCCAAGGGAAATGGATTTACTAAGCCCCTCGTAAGCTTTTGTATTTTAAACACTTTTTCACTCAAAAATGCAGGACTATAGAGTACCTTTATGCATTTGAATTTCTCTTTAGAGATTGTTTTAATGAGACTTGGCCCCCCTCCAAAATGATTCTCTGAGCTTCAGGGGGTTCTCTGCCAGTCCTGCAAGCCGATCATCTGCTCGGAACAGGTGGATCTATGATTGACAGGGCTCCCCTATGTCATCTCCACAGCTTCGGTACATGCTTTGAATGGAGAACAAATGTAATCAGACAGCTCCCTTCAATATAGATCTATTGAGTTGGTTGGGAAATCAAATCAAATAATGATTCTCCCAATGAAAGGTGGTCCAGGATGAGACCTCTGGTTAGTGGAAAGCGCTCAATTACAATCCCTGTGAAATCTCATTACTCGATGGCAACTTGGAGTCTCTATGATTGATGTGGATTAAACAATCAGAGAGGATGTTGAGTGATTACAGACAGGTTGTCGGTATGTGGCGTATCTCTCGGTGGAATTGGACCCAACAGGGGGTATGATGACACTTGTCAGCAGTGTTTCAATAAAGTAAATTATGATTGACAGAGGGGAAAATGAGCGAACTGTGCCGCTGTGAAGGGGAGATCTATCTCACTGCTGGTGCTGGAATATTTGTCTACCATACGCATTTATAAGTGTCATGGTCTGATAGGTACTTGTCAAAAACACATCTAGAAAATTATACATTTTTCAGAGCTATGAATGCAATAGTGTCAGTCTTTCATGTTTCAAATCATCATGATTCCAGCAACAATATATTTCAAAGTGTAAATTGTATGACAGCTTACTTCACATTCATGGGAAAAGTCAATACTGTATGTAAGCAGACCAAGGTTAGTATTTTAAACTAAAACTAATCAATAATAACCAATTTAGTCAACCGAAATCAAATACTGTAATTAACAAACCTGTTTGAAAAACTAAAACTATGCTGAAACTATTATCTTTGACTCCAAAACTAAATAAAATAAAATAAAAACCATCATGAATTATGTTCTGTTTTATACTGAACAAAAATATGAACACAACATGTAAGGTGTTGGTCCCGTGTTTCATGAGTTGAAATAAGAGATCCCAGAAATGTTCCATACGCACAAAAAGCGTATTTCTCTCATATTTTGTGCAAAAATGTGTTTACATCCCTGTTAGTGAGCATTCTCATTTGCCAAAATAATCCATCCACCTGACAGGTGTGGCATATCAAGAAGCTGATTAAACAGCATGATCATTACACAGGTGCACCTTGTACAGGGGACAATAAAAGGCCACTCTAAAATGTGCAGTTTTGTCACACAACACAATGCCACGTGTAATTGGCAGGCTGACTGCAGGTTTTGTCCACCAGAGCTGTTGCCAGAGAATTTAAATATGAATTTCTCTACCATAAGCCACCTCAAACGTCATTTTAGAGAATTTGGCATTACCTCCAACCAGCCTCACAACCGCAGACCACGTGTAACCACGCCAGACCAGACCTCCACATCCGGCTTCTTCACCTGCGAGATCATCTGAGACCAGCAACATGGACAGCTGATGAAACTGTGGGTTTGCACAACCGAAGAATTTCTGCACAAACTGTCAGAAATCGTCTCAGGGAAGCTCGTCTGCGTGCTCGTCGTCCTCACCAGGGTCTTGACCTGACTGCAGTTCGGCGTCGTAACTGACTTCAGTGGGCAAATGCACACCTTCAATGGCTACAGGCACGCTGGAGAAGTGTGCTCTTCACGGATTAATCCCCAGATGGCAGACAGCGTGTATTGTGTTCTGTGGGCGAGCAGTTTGCTGATGTCAACATTGTGAACAGAGTGCCCCATGGTGGCGAGGGGTTTTTGGTATGGGCAGGAATAAGCTACGGACAACGAACACAATTGCATTTTATTGATAGCAATTTGAATGCACAGAGATGCACAAAAGTTAAGAGAAAAAAGCTTTTTATGCGTATAGAATATATATATATATATATATATATATATATATATATATATATATATATATATATATATTATTTCAGCTCTCACTTTACATGTTGCTTTTATATTTTAGTTCAGTGTAAAATCTAGTTGTTGCAAGCCTAAATTAGTTCAGAATAAAAATGTGGCTTATCAAATCACATAATAAGTTATATGGACTCACTCTGTGTGAAATAATAGGGGTTGACATGTTTTTTAAAAGAATACCCCTTCCTCTGTCCCCCATACATACAACATATGTAAGGTCCCTGAGTCAAGCACAGATTCAACAAAGACCAGGGAGCTTTTTGAAAGCCTCATAAAAAAAGGCAGTGATTGGTAGATGGGTAACAATAACAAATGAGACATTGAATATATTTTTAACCATTGTCAAGTTAATAATTATGTTGTGGATGATGTATTAAACCTCCCAGACACATCAAAGAGGCAGTCATCCTTCTGAACTGAGTGGCAGGACAGGAAGGAAACTGCTTAGGGATGTCACCATGCCATAGGTGATTTTAAAACAGCTACAGAGTTCAATGCCTGTGATGGGAGAAATGGATGGATCAACAACATTGTAGTGACTCAATAATGCCCGAAATGACAGTGAAAATAATAATAAAAATATACAGAATAAAAAATATTACAAAACATGCATATATACAGTGGGGAAAAAATGTATTTAGTCAGCCACCAATTGTGCAAGTTCTCCCACTTAAAAAGATGAGAGGCCTGTAATTTTCATCATAGGTACACGTCAACTATGACAGACAAAATGAGAAAAAAAAATCCAGAAAATCACATTGTAGGATTTTTAATGAATTTATTTGCAAATTATGGTGGAAAATAAGTATTTGGTCACCTACAAACAAGCAAGATTTCTGGCTCTCACAGACCTGTAACTTCTTCTTTAAGAGGCTCCTCTGTCCTCCACTTGTTACCTGTATTAATGGCACCTGTTTGAACTTGTTATCAGTATAAAAGACACCTGTCCACAACCTCAAACAGTCACACTGCAAACTCCACTATGGCCAAGACCAAAGAGCTGTCAAAGGACACCAGAAACAAAATTGTAGACCTACACCAGGCTGGGAAGACTGAATCAGCAATAGGTAAGCAGCTTGGTTTGAAAAAATCAACTGTGGGAGCAATTATTAGGAAATGGAAGACATACAAGACCACTGATAATCTCCCTCGATCTGGGGCTCCACGCAAGATCTCACCCTGTGGGGTCAAAATTATCACAAGAACGGTGAGCAAAAATCCCAGAATCACACGGGGGGACCTAGGGAATGACCTGCAGAGAGCTGGGACCAAAGTAACAAAGCCTACCATCAGTAACACACTACGCCGCCAGGGACTCAAATCATGCAGTGCTAGACGTGTCCCCCTGCTTAAGCCAGTACATGTCCAGGCCCGTCTGAAGTTTGCTAGAGTGCATTTGGATGATCCAGAAGAGGATTGGGAGAATGTCATATGGTCAGATGAAACCAAAATATAACTTTTTGGTAAAAACTCAACTCGTCGTGTTTGGAGGACAAAGAATGCTGAGTTGCATCCAAAGAACATCATACCTACTGTGAAGCATGGGGGTGGAAACATCATGCTTTGGGGCTGTTTTTCTGCAAAGGGACCAGGACGACTGATCCGTGTAAAGGAAAGAATGAATGGGGCCATGTATCGTGAGATTTTGAGTGAAAACCTCCTTCCATCAGCAAGGGTATTGAAGATGAAACGTGGCTGGGTCTTTCAGCATGACAATGATCCCAAACACACCGCCCGGGCAACGAAGGAGTGGCTTCGTCAGAAGCATTTCAAGGTCCTGGAGTGGCCTAGCCAGTCTCCAGATCTCAACCCCATAGAAAATCTTTGGAGGGAGTTGAAAGTCCGTGTTGCCCAGCGACAGCCCCAAAACATCACTGCTCTAGAGGAGATCTGCATGGAGGAATGGGCCAAAATACCAGCAACAGTGTGTGAAAACCTTGTGAAGACTTACAGAAAACATTTGACATGTGTCATTGCCAACAAAGGGTATATAACAAAGTATTGAGAAACTTTTGTTGTTGACCAAATACTTATTTTCCACCATAATTTGCAAATAAATTCATAAAAAATCCTACAATGTGATTTTCTGGATTTTTTTTCTTCTAATTTTGTCTGTCATAGTTGACGTGTACCTATGATGAAAATTACAGGCCTCTCTCATCTTTTTAAGTGGGAGAACTTGCACAATTGGTGGCTGACTAAATACTTTTTTCCCCCACTGTATGTATGCAGCAAGGCACTAAAGTAAAACTGCAACAACAAAAAAACATTGCAAAGCATACACTTTTTGGCCTAAATGCAAAGCGTTATGTTTGGGGCAAATCCAACAAAACACATCAGAGTTACTGCCTCCTTATTTTCAAGCATGGTGGTGGCTGCATCATGGTATGGGTATGCTTGACATTGGCAAAGACTGGGGAGTTTTTAAGGATGAAATTAATGTGATGGAGCTAAGCACAGGCAAAATCCTATAGGAAACCTGCTTCAGTCTGCTTTACACCAGACACTGAGAGAGGAATTCACCTTTCAGCAGGACAATAACCTACGAAACAAAGCCAAATCTACACTGGAGTTGCTTACCAAGAAGACAGTGAATGGTCCTGAGTGGCCAAGTTACGTTTTTGACTTAAATCTGCTTGAAAATCTATGGCAAGACTTGAAAATTGCTGTCAAGCCATGATCACCAACATCTTGACAGAGCTTGAAATATGTTGAAAGAATAATGGACAATACAGGTGTATAAAAACTCTTATGAAATTACCCAAGAAGATTCACAGCTGTAATCGCTAACAAAGGTGTTTCTAACATGTATTGACTCAGGGGGGTGAATACTTATCTAATCAAGGTATATTAGTGTTTTATTTTTTATTAACCTTTAAAAAATTGAATTTTTCTTCCACTTTTGACATTACATATTATTTTGTGCAGATCGTTGACAAAAAATGACAGTTAAATCAATTTTAATCCCACTTTGTAACATAATAAAATGTGAAGAAATTCAAAGGAGGTGTAGACTTTGTATAGGCACTTAAATAAATGACTACAAAAATAAATGACTACAAAAATAAATGACTTCAAACATGATACATTATCGGTCATGTAGAGACTCCATGTCTTTCACATGCATATGACAAACAAACCTGACGAGAGCATTGCAACCAACGTCTAATGGGTATAACTTAACGTGTACTGAGTCGTTCAATGAAAGGAGTCTTTTTGCATCCTTTTGATATGTTAAGTATAGATTATACACCAATATTGAATTTTTATATAGACCACATGGATAATTCAATAAATCTGATTTTCAATATGAATAAGCACTTGCTAAAGTGCCCAAATTCACAAGCTTTTCACACACTGTTGCTGGTATTTTGGCCCATTCCTCCATGCAGATCTCCTCTAGAGCAGTGATGTTTTGGGGCTGTCGCTGGGCAACACGGACTTTCAACTCCCTCCAAAGATTTTCTATGGGGTTGAGATCTGGAGACTGGCTAGGCCACTCCAGGACCTTGAAATGCTTCTTACGAAGCCTCTCCTTTGTTGCCCGGGCAGTGTGTTTGGGATCATTGTCATGCCGAAAGACCCAGCCACGTTTCATCTTCAATGCCCTTGCTGATGGAAGGAGGTTTTCACTCAAAATCTCACGATACATGGCCCCATTCATTCTTTCCTTTACACGGATCAGTCGTCCTGGTCCCTTTGCAGAAAAACAGCCCCAAAGCATGATGTTTCCACCCCCATGCTTCACAGTAGGTATGGTGTTCTTTGGATGCAATTCAGCATTCTTTGTCCTCCAAACACGACGAGTTGAGTTTTTACCAAAAAGTTATATTTTGGTTTCATCTGACCATATGACATTCTCCCAATCCTCTTCTGGATCATCCAAATGCACTCTAGCAAACTTCAGACGGACCTGGACATGTACTGGCTTAAGCAGGGGGACACGTCTGTCACTGCAGGATTTGAGTCCCTGGCGGCGTAGTGTGTTACTGATGGTAGGCTTTGTTACTTTGGTCCCAGCTCTCTGCAGGTCATTCACTAGGTCCCCCCGTGTGGTTCTGGGATTTTTGCTCACCGTTCTGGTGATCATTTTGACCCCACGGGGTGAGATCTTGCGTGGAGCCCCAGAACGAGGGAGATTATCAGTGGTCTTGTATGTCTTCCATTTCCTAATAATTGCTCCCACAGTTGATTTCTTCAAACCAAGCTGCTTACCTATTGCAGATTCAGTCTTCCCAGCCTGGTGCAGGTCTACAATTTTGTTTCTGGTGTCATTTGACAGCTCTTTGGTCTTGGCCATAGTGGAGTTTGGAGTGTGACTGTTTGAGGTTGTGGGCAGGTGTCTTTTATACTGATAACAAGTTCAAACAGGTGCCATTAATACAGGTAACGAGTGGAGGACAGAGGAGCCTCTTAAAGAAGGACAGAGGAGCCAGAAATCTTGCTTGTTTGTAGGTGACCAAATACTTATTTTCTACCATAATTTGCAAATAAATTCATTAAAAATCCTACAATGTGATTTTCTGGATATTTTTTCTCAATTTGTCTGTCATAGTTGACGTTTACCTATGATGAAAATTACAGGCCTCTCTCATCTTTTTAAGTGGGAGAACTTGCACAATTGGTGGCTGACTAAATACATTTTTTCCCCACTGTATTGTGGAGCATTGTACGATGTATAGTTTTTGTTTTAAAATAAAATAAAAGAATAAAATAAAAGAATAATGCATAAATTATTTTCATGATTTAATTAAGTTGAATAGTTTTTTTTTTAAACCTCTTGATATGGGAAAACAGGTTTTTTTTAAATGAAGAATGCTAAAATTAGGTGAAATCAACAAAAAATACTCACCATCACAATTTTAAATTATGTCACTGCCAAAGTTTTGTCATGGTGGCCCAAAAAATGATATTCATTGATCAATACATAGTCATTAAAGAAGCCGAATTAGGAACCACTTTGTGTGGACTAGATGTCATAGCCATGCATTTCTGGAATATTGTCAGGCATTACATGCAAATGTATCTATATGTATTTGTAATATATTTTACGTGATGTTAAATATATTGAAATGTTTTTCTTTTCCATATTGGTGATATAAACAAAAACCTTAAACTAAATAAAAACTAGTAAAGTAGATCTGAAAACTAACTGAAACTAAATTGAATTTCAAATTAAAAATCGTGGTCCTCTGTAGCTCAATTGGTAGAGCATGGTGCTTGTAACGCCAGGGTAGTGGGTTCGATCCCCGGGACCACCCATACGTAAAAATGAATGCACACATGACTGTAAGTCGCTTTGGATAAAAGCGTCAGCTAAATGGCATATTATTATATTATTATTATATTATAAATAAAAACGAATATAAAAACACAAAACTATAATAACCTTGAAGTGGACGTTCAGTTTCCCTAAAAATGCTTGTTAGCTTTTCAACCACTCCTAAACAGACGAAGGTCTCTCAAATCTCCTGTACGTATAGCCCCAGCCTAATTTTTGTTTCAAAAACTACCTCCTTGACAGATTTACACCTCCTAATTCAGCTGTTTCTCACCGAAAGCGTACTTATCCCCACTGGTTCATAAGGCAGAGACAAGACCTCTCCACTTCTGAAGATCCAAAGCCTGTTTGGCAGCCTCACCCAAAACCTTATCTGATGCCTTGCCCTCTTTCCTCTCCTGCCCAGCTGCCACGGTGGTGTCCTTTTCCTTTGATGTGGGCAACGGTCTGGTGGAGCTGAGTGTGAGGTCATCCACTCCTCTAAATGATGACCAGTGGCACAGGGTGGTGGCTGAGCGCAACGTGAAGGAGGCTGTGCTGCAGCTGGATGGGCAGTACAAGGAGGTTCGCCCTGCGCCCCCACAGGGTCACACTCGCCTGGAGCTTTACAGCCAACTCTATGTGGGTAAGACATCCTTCCTACCTGCCTCCCACCACATAGGGTAATGATGATCAGGTTTATATGTCTATGTTTGTAAGACAACTGGTGCTCAGCTCGTGGTGTTTGGACCTGACTTATATAGGCCCACACAGTTTACACATTACACACAGCAACAATGTCAAAAGCATTAGGATATCAAGTCAACAACTAACAAGTAAAAAAAACTTGAGTTGACCAGTTTTTTTTATCAGAAGTGTACTTTGGTTTATAACAACAAAGCAGTTGTTGTAAACCAAAATGTCTAATAAGACTTTTTGTTTTAAACGTTATCCTTCAGGTGCATCGGGTGGCCAGAGAGGCTTCCTAGGATGTATCCGTTCCTTGAAGATGAATGGTGTGACCCTTGACCTGGAGGAGAGGGCAAAGGTCACCCCGGGGGTGAAGCCTGGCTGCTCTGGCCACTGCACCAGCTATGGGCAGCACTGCAGAAACGGTGGCCAGTGCATGGAAAAATACAACGGTTACTCATGCGACTGCACCTTGACTGCGTATGACGGGCCCTTCTGCACTGAAGGTAAAATACAGTGACAGTCATGTGAGAGAATGGTAACTCTAAATGTGTCCGTTTTATTTCAACTTCACACTGTTACAACTTTAACTTTACCATGTGCTTTAGAGTGGCTAATATAGATTCGCTTGTCAGTTTCTTAAACGTCTGCTGATGTTTTGTATTTCTGCCTTGTGTCTCCTGTGTGTATCAGACGTGGGCGGCTACTTCGAGAGCGGAACACTAGTTCGTTACGACTTCCTTCCCAAGGGCGGCCTTCCAGCCATCAGGGATGTGAAGAGCCTGTCTCCCCTACTGCCCACAGAGGGCAACCTGACCCAGGAGGAGCTGGGGTTCAGCTTCAGCACCTCCAACGCCCCCAGCATCCTGGTGTACATCAGCTCCAGGACCCAGGACTACCTGGCTGTGGTGCTCAGACACAATGGTAAGAGGGAAAATGCTCAAAGGGTTTAAAATGCTTGAGAGAATGTGAGAGCAACCCTGGCCATCCGTTTAAAGGGCTTGAAACGCTTGGACGATGAAGTTAATGGTTTAGTCAGCAAAGAACCGCGGAATGTACTGTACATTAGCTCAATAGCTAATTAAATGGTGCAACACACAGGTTGGGCATGGTCCGAGACAGATGCATGAATAACTGAAACAGCAGAAAGAGAGAGTGATGGTCAATTTAGTATTTTTGCAATGTAAAGCTTAATTTAAAATACAGTGAGGGAAAAAAGTATTTGATCCCCTGCTGATTTTGTACGTTTGCCCACTGACAAAGACATGATCAGTCTATAATTTTAATGGTAGGTTTATTTGAACAGTGAGAGACAGAATAACAACAAAAAAATCCAGAAAAATGCATGTCAAAAATGTTATAAATTGATTTGCATTTTAATGAGGGAAATAAGTATTTGACCCCTCTGAAAAACATGACTTAGTACTTGGTGGCAAAACCCTTGTTGCCTTTCACAGAGGTCAGACATTTCTTGTAGTTGGCCACCAGGTTTGCACACATCTCAGGAGGGATTTTGTCCCACTCCTCTTTGCAGATCTTCTTCAAGTCATTAAGGTTTTGAGCCTGACGTTTGGCAACTCGAACCTTCAGCTCCCTCCACAGATTTTCTATGAGATTAAGGTCTGGAGACTGGCTAGGCCACTCCAGGACCTTAATATGCTTCTTCTTGAGCCACTCCTTTGTTGCCTTGGCCGTGTGTTTTGGGTCAATGTCATTCTGGAATACCCATCCACGACCCATTTTCAATGCCCTGGCTGAGGGAAGGAGGTTCTCACCCAAGATTTGACGGTACATGGCCCCGTCCATCGTCCCTTTGATGCGGTGAAGTTGTCCTGTCCCCTTAGCAGAAAAACACCCCTAAAGCATAATGTTTCCACCTCCATGTTTGACGGTGGGGATGGTGTTCTTGGGGTCATAGGCAGCATTCCTCCTCCTCCAAACACGGCGAGTTGAGTTGATGCCAAAGAGCTCGATTTTTGTCTCATCTGACCACAACACTTTCACCCAGTTCTCCTCTGAATCATTCAGATGTTCATTGGCAAACTTCAGACGGGCCTGTATATGTGCTTTCTTGAGCAGGGGGACCTTGCGGGCGCTGCAGGATTTCAGTCCTTCACAGCGTAGTGTGTTACCAATTGTTTTCTTGGTGACTATGGTCCCAGCTGCCTTGAGATCATTGACAAGATCCTCCCGTGTAGTTCTGGGTTGATTCCTGATCATTGAAACTCCACGAGGTGGGATCTTGCATGGAGCCCCAGGCCGAGGGAGATTGACAGTTCTTTTGTGTTTCTTCCATTTACGAATAATCGCACCAACTGTTGTCACCTTCTCACCAAGCTGCTTGGCGATGGTCTTGTAGCCCATTCCAGCCTTGTGTAGGTCTACAATCTTGTCCCTGACATCCTTGGAGAGCTCTTTGGTCTTGGCCATGGTGGAGAGTTTGGAATCTGATTGATTGATTGCTTCTGTGGACAGGTGTCTTTTATACAGGTAACCAGCTGAGATTAGGAGCACTCCCTTTAAGAGTGTGCTCCTAATCTCAGCTCGTTACCTGTATAAAAGACACCTGGGAGCCAGAAATCTTTCTGATCGAGAGGGGGTCAAATACTTATTTCCCTCATTAAAATGCAAATCAATTTATAACATTTTTGACATGCATTTTTCTGGATTTCTTTGTTGTTATTCTGTCTCTCACTGTTCAAATAAACCTACCATTAAAATTATAGACTGATCATTTCTTTGTCAGTGGGCAAACGTACAAAATCAGCAGGGGATCAAATACTTTTTTCCCTCACTGTACAATTGCCACTTGAGTTTGATACTCTAACCATGTTACAAAGCCTGTGAGATAATGGGCGGACAACCATATGAATAAGATTAAGACACATTAGGACTGACTGGCCATTCCATCTCCCTCTGTCAGGGACACTCCAGATCCGCTACAGCCTGGGAGGCCTGAGGGAGCCGTTCACCATCGACCTGGACCACCGCAACATGGCCAACGGGCAGCCCCACCACATCAACATCTCCAGGCAGGAGAGGAACATACGGCTGCAGGTGATAATAATGATGACGTTGCATTATCTATCTATGGAGCACTTTTCAGCTGCAGTTCCAGTATGATCCTAGGGGGATCTATCACACAGTGGGAGTCATGAAATTCAACAAAATATGGATTTTCTTTTCCCTCTCAGACTACATTAGGCTGCAGGTAAAAATCATAACAATGATGTAGCTTTATCATTTTCATCAAGCAGTTGAAAGGTAGGACTCTAATGCTCCGCTTGAGTCCCAGGGAGGGCACCACTCTCAGTGAGAGATTTGATGATGTCATTCAATCCAACAGTCCTCTCAGACTAAATTAGGCTGTTTGATAGGTACATAGACTATAGATATAGCACTTTTCATAAAGCAGTTCAAAGGTAGAACTCTAGTGCTCTGCTATCTGGAAGGGAGGACACCATTCTCAGTGAGAGGGATTTGCTGATGCCATTAAATCCAACAGAAGACATATTTGTTCTGTGTCCTCTCAGACTGCATTAGGCTCTTTGCAACACACCTGACCCACCTTTCCTGTGCAAATGGTTTATAGTGCATTATGCTTTTTAGCACTTTTTTTTTCTGTTTGTTTATCTGATTTCGCTAATGCACGATAAGCTGCTAGCATCAGCTAGGATTTCCAGGAATATGCTGTTTCAAATTCACCACTAGGGAGTAGTAATTAACAATAATAAAAATGCTGGCTGTTGGGTTTATAACTGACTGCAATATATCATGATTCATGACCATATCATTATGTTATTTTCCAGTTGGACCATTACCCCCCAGTCAGCTACACTCTACCTGATGGCTCTGACACCCAGTTCAACCTGGTCAAAACTATATTCCTGGGGAAAGTATTTGGTAAGTGCAGATATAATCCATGTATTACTACTGGAGTGTAAATATAAGGAATGCTGTCTATCATGCATGGAATCATTTACATTACATTTACATTTACGTCATTTAGCAGACGCTCTTATCCAGAGCGACTTACAAATTGGTGCATTCACCCTATAGCCAGTGGGAATCAATGTATTATTTACACGGAAGTCAGAGTTACTTGCATTGATCTCTTTGAATTTGGCCCTAAGTGATTTTAGGACTTTGGTTCTGTGTGTTTCTGATAAAACACAAAACCAGAATTATTGTTGCCAATCCATGGCTGAGTGATTCTTGTTTAGTACTGGTTTAGTCTAGGTGTATTAATATATGGAAAGAGGGCATCAATATAGCTGGTAATGGTGATGTTGCCTTGACAGAAAAATCGTGCTTTCTTGATATAAAGACATGTACATCCATTTTAGTGCCCAAATTGAGCAATGTTACAATAGGCCTTGTCCAGGCCTTTCCTTTGTCTTTGTCTGACTGACAGTGGCGACCCGTCATTCAGGGCAGGGGAGGCATGTTATTTTGGCATTAATAAGTGTCACATATCAGATTTACATTAGAAGTGCCCATGTAAGAAGGCTCAAGGTCATTTGCCACAGATAAAATGACGTCAAATCATGTTATATCTACCGTAGCTTTGATTGGACTGATCATGTCAACATCATACTTTCAAAATCTTAGCTAGCAAGCTAGAGAAGCAGTCATCATCATGAATTACGTCAACAATCTACTGGCAAATCCTTTTCAATCCTTGTCATATGAAGATAAATTATAGATAAAACGTATCGGTGCTCATCGGCCATTGGACATAAACATTACACAACAAGTTGGAAATCGCAAATTCAACAATGAGTGGTTTGGAACGAATCAGTTGCTAACTGCAAGCCTTGCAAAGCAATCACTATTTTTCTTCCTTGTCTGCTATTCGGTGGAGAGGGTGTGTGGTCCAAGTCTGGGTTTAAAGGTACTTTTCCAAGCTTAAAAGGATAAACATTCTCACGCAACACCATGGGCCAGAAAAGGTTGAATACATTGGCCATGCTGTCAACCCAGCATAACTTCTGCCGCGTTCAAGACAACTGGGAGCTCCAACTGGGAAAATACGTTTTGAACGGTCATCCAACTCAGAATTCCAAGTCGGGAACTCAGGCCTCTTTCTAGAGCTCTGACCTAAAGATCACTGACGTCATGATTCAACCTTGTTTTTTTACGAGTTCCCAGTTGTCGTGAAAGCACCATAAATCCAGAGAATGCCAGACTTTGATGACAAAGTTTCATGACACAATTTGCCCACAAGAAGGACCGCCGCGCCACCTTCCTGTTCAAGTGAGCACAGCACAACAACGGGGAGGCCAAAAATTTATTGTATGCTGCTGCATAAATGATGTAATATGACAGGGAGATATGTAGCTAAGAAAGTAATACTAAGTTTATGTTGTGTAGTAAGCTGTTAGTAACCCATGTGCCTCACCCTAATAATTTGGTCCCTTTCCCCCTCATAACTTAGCCAACTGTTCTGACTTGGTGGTGCACATGTAGCCTATAGCCTGTTTTAGAGAAATTTAATAATTGAATATTGTAAGAGCTTTCATTGTCTGCTTATATGCCCCCTTTATTTATCCTACAGTTCCAACTTGGTGTACAGGGAGAATACTGTAAGAACGGCCCATGTTCTGAATTCTGTCGTTGTACATTTCAAAAGTGCTGAACAAATAGTTATATTGACTACGTCCATCTCAGCTCGCTCATTAATGTCTTAATCAAAATTACGGATTGCCTTTTATCCGCTCGTCATCCCCTTATTCCGTAGTTTGTACATCTCAATTGTCAGTAGAAACCACATTTGTTTAAGCAAGTCAGCCATATCAGCTATGTTTTTTTAAAAGGCAGTAAATTAACTGTTTCGCTGCCAGACAAGGCTCTCCTGATAGCCAGGTGTAGCAGTGGTAATGATTCACTCCATGGTGCTGAAAAGAAAGCTCTGCTGTTGGGACAGCTTTATGTATGCCCTAACAGTTTGCGGGCACCATTTGGCACCGTTATATAGTGCAATTAATGTATTGTTTAGTGTAGTGTTGTGTTGTGTAGTGGCTTTGATGGCATGCATAAAAAATAAAAATAAAAGAGTTTGCCCCTGCTAGATGTACATGCTAAAATCGCCACTGCTGACTGATATAGTACACCTACACAATTCAGATAAACGCAATGTAAAAAAGTCTGGATCATAGGGCCATCAGGAACCATACCACTGCAGCACACAACATGTCAGTATAGAGGAGGGGTAGAATAGAAAACAGAATCAAGTGATGTGCGCATGGCATGGTGTGTTTGATTTCCGCTAAGGGAGGGAGCAGCACCGTGATAGCAGGAGTCAGACACCAGTACACTGGTCCTGTTCTGAGAACAGTAGAATGCCCCATTGTGTCTGGCTGGTAAAACCTTACAACTTCCCAGAGTGCTTTGCTGATGCACTCGATTAATAAATTAACAACAATCTCTGACATCATCCTCAGGGAGGGAGGGAGCACAATCCCCATCCTGTAATCCTTTACTCACATCCAGGTTTTCTCCGAGCCGCCTCCGTCTGTGAATGTATCCATGACATCATCTTGGATCTCCATGGTTTCCCTGCCTGGTCTGGCTGTAAGGAAGAGAAGAGAAGGAAGGGAAAGGAGCTGGGCTGAATCACTTAGTGTGCATTCACATTCAGAGCTCGCTGACTAACCAAGGCTGCAGGCACATAGACACCCTGGCAGATTTACAGATAGGCTGACAGACAGACAGGTATACACACAGGAAGACAGATAGACAGAGAGATAGACGTATTGGCAGGAAGATAAACAGACTACTAGCAGGCAGGAAGGCAGATACAGAGTCAAATGTATCTGGTGACAGACAGACATACAGACAGACAGACATACAGGCAGACAGACAAGCAACTCTCATAGACAGGCATACAGCGGGCAGTGGTAGCACTGTAGAAGGCAAGGACTTGTGCTCTGGATAGAGGGGCTGCACCGTGGGGGCAGACTCAGAGTTAGCGCTACTACATTCAGGGAGGACAACAGGGAAACCAGGTAATACTCTTCTGTATTTGAGGTGGCATAGTGTTTTCAACAACCTACCTGTAACTACACTGTAAATATGTAGGTATTGGGGACACTTATCGTAAACCTTGACCTTGTTGCAACTCTTTGTTTGATTATTTATATTTTTCGTCATTTCCTTTTCATGCAAAGTAGGCGGTTTGGCCGGGGTAGGCCGTCATTGTAAATAAGAATTTGTTCTTAACTGACTTGCCTACTTAAATAAAGGATAAATACAAATAAAAAAGGCCTATGTTGTTTTTAACAAACATTGTCACTGTAGCTCTCTGACTGGCCTAAGATGGTGAATTCTTTTTCTGTAGATGTTGCGATGTGTTTTCTGAAAAGTAAAGATCATGCATGGCCTAATGTTCCAAACAGGATGTGTTTGTCTTTTCAACCTGGGGGCATATGAAACATCCTTCTTACATATAACTGTGAAATTACTCTTCTTTATCTGCCTTGTAGAATAACATATTGCAATAGAATTGGATACTTTGGAATATAACATATCTGCAGTAGAAGTCTCTACAGTAGTTGCCTGTCTGTAATGTAAGGGGAAGCTAGGGACAGGGAATACAGTATCACCAACCAGAGACTAGGTTCCCGTGAACATAAATCAAACTGGGGAGGCTAACAGTATTGCAATGTGTTGAGTAGTAGTGCATCATGGTTGTAGACCAGTATTAAGTGGTCAGGCAGTATCAGTCAGCAGCTCTACACAAGCAGAAGATGATGAAGCGCAACTGTATATTTCACACAAGACAGGTTGACAGGAATACCATGAGGAAGAACTCCTATCTAATCTAGAAGTGCTGTAATGTTTTTTATTTTGTATTTGTTTTAATCAGAAACTGGCCAGATTGACCCGGTTCTCATAGAGAAGTACAACACCCCAGGGTTCGTGGGCTGTCTGTCCAGAGTTCAGTTCAACAACATCGCCCCTCTGAAGGCAGCACTGAGGTCTGGCATCGTCGCCCCGGTGACCACCGAGGGCATTCTAGTGGAGTCCAACTGTGGGGCGTCTCCTCTCACCATCTCACCCATGGCTGCTGCCAACGACCCCTGGCACATGGACTCAGGTACAGTAAATCACTGTGTCTCAATCTATCCCCTTTGATTGTCCAACCAATGGAACTATTTATTCATATCATGGGATTTTATTCTATTCTATTCTATTGAATTATTTTGTTTTTTTATTTACGTCTTGATACCATCAATACTGCGTTTTTAAAGTAGTCCTTTACAGTAGATAGATTGTCAGTGGTCAACTAGCAGCACCAGCGGTCCACTCAGTCCTCCAAAGAGATTTGACATTTAATTAAAACTTCAAGCCATGATATTTAATAGTGGTATTTTTCTTCTCCAGCTATTGAACCATTTAAACCCATGTGCTGTGCTGTTTAGCTCCTGTGGATAGGTCTACAGGATGGTTATCACTGGGTCAGTGTATTGATCCTGGGTGTGTTCTCTGGACACAAAGGAATGAGCTTTCCAGATACATGAGATATATTGCTGCCCACCCACTCACCCTCTCTTCTCTTAATCTCTCCATTACTGGAAACACAAGATCTATCTCATGCCTACTCTGGGAATGGTCTGCTCTGTACAAGGGTATGAAATGTTATCCCTCAGGGACTCTAAGTGACTATGTTGTATGTTTAACCTATGGAGGCATATAAGGTTTCAATAGGTCAGATAAATTGTTTTAGTGGTACTGCTTTAGTAAGGATTAATATAAACCATTTCAGTTGTCCCACAGCTAGGCCTAATGGGAGTAGTAGGTTGATATTTTCACTTATAGATTGTTACACTACTGATATTGTATGAAAACAAATATGTATGCACTCACTAACTGTAAGTCGCTCTGGATAAGAGCGTCTGCTAAATGACTAAAATGTAAATGTAAATATTCTGACTTTTACTAAGAGAGCTTTGGATGAAAAACATGAGAATAATCTTTTTATCATTTGATCTGAGCCTTGCATAGTGCTCCAAAGGCAACAGATCAGCCTTTGTAAGCTCCCTGTGAGAGGCATCTGTGATCCCTGCTCCACTGTGTGTGTGTGTGTGTGTGTGTGTGTGTGTGTGTGTGTGTGTGTGTGTGTGTGTGTGTGTGTGTGTGTGTGTGTGTGTGTGTGTGTGTGTGTGTGTGTGTGTGTGTGTGTGTGTGTGTGTGTGTGTGTGTGTGTGTGTGTGTGTGTGTGTGTGTGTGTGTGTGTGTGTGTGTGTGTGTGTGTGTGTGGTGTGTGTGTGTGGTGTGTGTGTGTGTGTGTATTCTGGGGGCGGTGATATGTGATGAGGGATTTACACAGATTCTGCAGAATCCATTCAAATGGACTAGAGTGCCACAGAGATGCCAGATGAAAAGAGCAGACTGCTCTTCTCGACTCTTAGCCCACTCCTAGCCTACTTCCCCCCCTGACTCACACACTGTGCATATACTGCATGCTATATTTATCGCCTGTCCTGTTTTTTTAAATAATCAGATGCCAAAGTGTGCCAGTTTACAATTTACATATTCTGTCTCTGTAAAAAATGTGTGACAGCATTTACATTTTTTGAGCATTGTTTGATTATTTTGTGGTTTAGATATTTTGTGGTTGAGATCTGTTTTTGTTTACTTTTTCAGCTGGTGCTGTATTCCCATTCAACGAGGAAAGAGTTAGCCGGGATGGAGTTGATCGGAACGCTGCAATTATTGGAGGTGAATAGGGGCAGTAATCAACTCACCTACTATACTGGGTTGTTGATGTTTTTAATGGTCAAATCAAATCAAATCAAATTGTATTTGTCACATGCGCCGAATACAACAGGTGTAGACCTTACCGTGAAATGCTTACTTACAAGCCCTTATCAAAGTGTATTTGTCACGTGCACAGAGGATACAGCAGGTGCAAACAGTGCAGTGAAATGCTTACTTGCAAGCTCTTCCTCAACAATGCAGTATTCAATATATAAAAAAGGAAAATAAATAGAAAAGTGTCAAATCCAGTAATTTTCAAAAGAACACGGTGTCATGTACCTCATAATGTCCTTTGTACTTGCAGGTATCATTGCTGTGGTCATCTTCACCATCCTCTGCACCCTGGTGTTCTTTATTCGCCATATGTTCCGTCACAAGGGCTCCTACCACACCAATGAGGCCAAAGGGGCGGAGTCTGCGGACTGTGCCGATGCAGCCATCATTGTCAATGACCCAGCCTTCACAGAAACCATTGATGAGAGCAAGAAGGAATGGTTCATTTAATCGGACATTCACATTTTGGTACTGGTCAGAGGTGTGCCCATTGCTCTTCGCACTTCGCTGTGTGAGGGCAAGGCTTTGATGATGATGATGATGATGATGATGATGATGATGATGATGATGAATCATGTGTAAATGGGTGATAGGAAGATATCCCCATGGACTAGATGTGTGCATTGGCTGGCTTGTCTATAATGTATTTACATTGAGTGAGGAGTTGGAGGAGTTTTGTCAACATGATATCAGTCATTCTCATGGAGCCATTATTACAACTACTGCATCACCTGGACTGAGAATGAAAAAAAAAACGATATTACTTTTTTCATTTATTTTTTGCATTACAGTTGATTAAATGTCTTAATGTTTTTAGCTTTGATTGTAGAGATGTTGATGCCTGCATTTAATGTGTCAAGCACATACTGTACACTTCTATTTCCTTTGCTGCCAAATGAGTACCAAATGAGTTGCTTAGAGACAAAATGCTTTGGAAAATAATATCCCTGCACTGATTAAAAACACATTAAGGTTTATGTCACTGACATTTGATTGTATTGCATTGTCATGTATTGGTTTAATTGCACTGCAGTCCTTATTCTGTGTAGAATACAATGGCATGCTACACGATTATGGCAACCCTTCATTGCACCATTCCACACAGTAGCACTGGTATTTCCTCACAAATGTGTCTTTTATCTTGCAGATTATTATTTATTTTGTGCCAAGTTTCCCCGGTCTTGTTACATATGATGATGGCTCTTCTTGGAAAGATTGGTTTCTGGCATGATATGACAGGTTCACATTTGGCGACATTGTGACTTTTGAGAGGGAATTGATATGATATTGTCATGAAAAGGATTATTGTATGAACAAGCATCATATTAGTTATAGTAATGACAATATCCAATGTGCCTTCAGGATTCAGCCACTCTGCTTTCAGTGTTGGACTATTTCATTCTGGGCACACTGACTGTACCCTGAATATTGAACAAAATAAATACTGTATGACCAATAGGGACATATTTATGATGGTGGCTACAGTGAGGGAAAAAAGTATTTGATCCCCTGCTGATTTTGTATGTTTGCCCACTGACAAAGACATGATCAGTCTATAATTTTAATGGTAGGTTTAAGTGAACAGTGAGAGACAGAATAACAACAAAAAAATCCAGAAAAACGCATGTCAAAAATGTTATAAATTGATTTGCATTTTAATGAGGGAAATAGGTATTTGAACCCTCTGCAAAACATGACTTAGTACTTGGTGGCAAAACCCTTGTTGGCAATCACAGAGGTCAGACGTTTCTTGTAGTTGGCCACCAGGTTTGCTCACATCTCAGGAGGGATTTTGTCCCACTCCTCTTTGCAGATCTTCTCCAAGTCATTAAGGTTTTGAGGCTGACGTTTGGCAACTCGAACCTTCAGCTTCCTCCACAGATTTTCTATGGGATTAAGGTCTGGAGACTGGCTAGGCCACTCCAGGACCTTAATGTGCTTCTTCTTGAGCCACTCCTTTGTTGCCTTGGCCGTGTGTTTTGGGTCAATGTCATGCTGGAATACCCATCCACGACCCATTTTCAATGCCCTGGCTGAGGGAAGGAGGTTCTCACCCAAGATTTGACGGTACATGGCCCCGTCCATCGTCCCTTTGATGCGGTGAAGTTGTCCCTTAGCAGAAAAACACCCCTAAAGCATAATGTTTCCACCTCCATGTTTGACGGTGGGGATGGTGTTCTTGGGGTCATAGGCAGCATTCCTCCTCCTCCAAACACGGCGAGTTGGTTGATGCCAAAGAGCTCGATTTTGGTCTCATCTGACCACAACATTTTCACCCAGTTCTCCTCTGAATCATTTAGATGTTCTTTGGCAAACTTCAGACGGGCCTGTTTATGTGCTTTCTTGAGCAGGGGGACCTTGTGGGCGCTGCAGGATTTCAGTCCTTCATGGCGTAGTGTGTTACCAATTGTTTTCTTGGTGACTATGGTCCCAGTTGCCTTGAGATCATTGACTAGATCCTCCCGTGTAGTTCTGGGCTGATTCCTCACCATTCTCATGATCATTGCACCTCCACGAGGTGAGATCTTGCATGGAGCCCCAGGCCGAAGGAGATTGACAGGTCTTTTGTGTTTCTTCCATTTGCGAATAATCGCACCAACTGTTGTCACCTTCTCACCAAGCTGCTTGGCGATGGTCTTGTAGCCCATTCCAGCCTTGTGTAGGTCTACAATCTTGTCCCTGACATCCTTGGAGAGCTCTTTGGTCTTGGCCATGGTGGAGAGTTTGGAATCTGATTGATTAATTGCTTCCCTTTAAGAGTGTGCTCCTAATCTCAGCTCGTTACCTGTATAAAAGACACCTGGGAGCCAGAAATCTTTCTGATTGAGAGGGGTTCAAATACTTATTTCCCTAATTAAAATGCAAATCAATTTATAACATTTTTGACATGTGTTTTTCTGGATTTTTTTCAAATAAACCTACCATTAAAATTATAGACTGATCATTTCTTTGTCAGTGGGCAAACGTACAAAATCAGCAGGGGATCAAATACTTTTTTCCCTCACTGTATATGCTAAAAGGAAAAGGAAAGAACATGGCTTAACTGCAGCTATCTCCATGGACAGTTATACACTATACACACTCTTAACTAATGCCTGAACTTCTATGCCTTTGTTGGTATCAATGTGTATAGTTCTATAGCACAGGAGGCTGCTGAGGGGAGAACGGCTCATGATAATGGCCGAAACGGAGTGAATGGAATGTAACCAAACACATGGACACCATGTGTTTGATGTATTTGAAACAATTCCAATTATTCCGCTCGAGCCATTACCAGGAGCCTGTCCTTCCCAATTAAGGTGCCACCAACCTCCTGTGTTCTATAGGTTATATTTGGTATGTTTGTTTGAGTACAGTTGGGTTGTATGTTTTACGTCTAATCATTTTATTTCCTTATTCATAAGATAACCATTTTCACCCAGTAAGTCAGAATAACCAACAATATTAAACGGTTTTCTGTTAGTCTGTAAGTGCCAACAAGACTATGTCAGCCTTTCCCCATGTTAAGATTCTCATATTCACATCATGTGGGTTGGGAAGTGCTGTGATTCATTCAGCGTTGCATTACACAGACAACACAGTGTGTGCTGAAGAGAGGATTAGGGGAGCTAAGGGGAAGGTAGACAGCATGAGAGACTCTCAAATGAACATAAAATGATTCGCTGTTACTGTTGAAGTCTGTAACAACATTCTTCAAGCAAAATGTATTCTTACATATAATGTTAGTGCCCCACATGCCCACAGCTATCTGAATCGTATGATAAAATCACTGAAATTGCACCACTGAACACATAAGCAAAGCTGTTATTATTAGGTAATTTCTTCACATTGTTTTTGTTGCTATTTTGTCCTGTAGGCTATTGTAATGAATCAACATGTAAAACCTTGTCTACATCTCACAATGGTATATTTTGGTTTATTGTTGTAAACGGGAGCAAAACGTTGGTTGTGCGTCACTGTATGTGCTAATAGTCAAGTTGCAACTGAAACACAATATTCCTTAATATTTTATAAACCAAAATGATCAGAGGACATCCATTTACTGTAGAGCAACACTTTATGACAAAGCATGATCTCACATTTCATTAGAATATCTAACACGTCACAGTTCACATAATGTAATATATAATATTATATTATAGCATAGGATATAATAAAACAGAATATAGCATACTGACATGGAGAATAATTGTTTATTTATGTTGGTTTACCTGTAGCATATCTGTTGCTGATAACCACTTTTGTCAAATGATTGATTATTGTTTTTATTTTCATTAGCAGCATGAAGTAAACTAAAAACAGTACCACATTGCAGTACAATATATTTTACATGAATTCTTTGGAAATATTTTGTACATTTCTTATCTGAGGGATGACATGCAAAAGCCTTTTTATAATATATTTTAATTTATTTCATTGCAATTATAATTAAATGGCAGTTTTCTTTTTGATATTCTGTGTGAAAAACATACATTGTTGAAATTGTCTTTTACAGTGGTTTGAGATCATTTTCCCCAAAATGAAAGATTTTTCAACTTCATTTTGTGTTATTTTAGTTCAGTATTGTATGTCAGGCCTGATATTGCATATGTAATGTGATTTTGTCTTAATATAAAACATTAAACAAGCCTTGCCATACAGAGTGAGGTAGGTTTTTCATCAGATGCCTCCCCATCAGAATGTGTGCCTTCTCTCCTTCTCTACAGTGCATTCGGAAAGTATTCAGACCCCTTCACTTTTCCCACATTTTGTTACGTTACAGCCTTATTCTAAAATTGATTCAATAATTGTTTTCCCTCATCAATCTAAACACAATACCCCATAATGACAAAGCGAAAACAGTTTTTTTAGAAATGTTTGCAAATGTATTAAAAATTAAAAACAGAAATACCTTATTTACATAAGTATTCAGACCCTTTGCTATGAGACTCGAAATTGACCTCAGGTGCATCCTGTTTCCATTGATCATCCTTGAGATGTTGGAGTCCACCTGTGGTAAATTCAATTGATTGGACATGATTTGGAAAGGCACACACCTGTCTATATAAGTTCCCACAGTTGACAGTGCATGTCAGAGCAAAAACCAATCCATGAGGTCGAAGGAATTGTCCATAGAGCTCCGAGACAGGATTGTGTCGAGGCACAGATCTGGGGAAGGGTACCAAAAAATGTCTGCAGCATTGAAGGTCCCCAAGAACACAGTGGCCTCCATTATTCTTAAATGGAAGAAGTTTGGGACCACCAAGACTCTTCCTGGAGCTGGCCGCCCAGCCAAACTGAGCAATCGGGGGAGAAGGGCCTTGGCCTTGGTCATGGAGGTAACCAAGACGACGATGGTCACTCTGACAGAGCTCCAGATTTCCTCTGTGGAGATGGGAGTACCTTCCAGAAGGACAACCATCTCTGCATCACTCCACCAATCAGGCCTTTTTTTTTTTTTTTTTTTTTTTTTTTGTCATTTAGCAGACGCTCTTATCCAGAGCGACTTACAGGAGCAATTAGGGTTAAGTGCCTTGCTCAAGGGCACATCGACAGATTTTTCACCTAGTCGGCTCTGGGATTAGAACCAGCGACCTTTCGGTTACTGGCACAACGCTCTTACCCACTAAGCTACCTTAGCCCGCTTGGAGTTTGCCAAAAGGCACCTCAGACCATGAGAAACAAGATTATCCGGTCTGATGAAACCAAGATTGAACTCTTTGGCCTAAATGCCAAGCATCACATCTGGAGAAAACCAGGCACCACTCATCACCTGGCCAAAACCATCCCTACGGTAAAGCATGGTGGTGGCAGCATCATGCTGTGGGGATGTTTTTCAGCGGGAGGGACTGGGAGACAAGTACAGAGAGATCTTTAATGAAAACCTGCTCCAGAGCGACCAGGGCCTCAGACTGGGGCGAACGTTCACTTTCCAACAGGACAATGAGATGGCCACAGGAGTGGCTTTGGGACAAGTCTCTGAATGTCCTTGAGTGGCCCAGCCAGAACCCTGACTTGAACCCGATCTATCATCTCTGGAGAGACCTGACAATAGCTGTGCAGCATCGCTCCCAATCCAACCTGACAGAGCTTGAGAGGATCTGCAGAGAAGAATGGGAGAAACTCCCCAAATACAGGTGTGCCAAGCTTGTAGCGTCATACCCAAGAAGACTCGAGACTGTAATCGCTGCCAAAGGTGCTTCAACAAAGTACTGAGTAAAGGGTCTGAGTACATATGCTGTCAGTTTTTTATTTTTTAGACATTTGCAAAAATATCTATAAACCTGTTTTTAGCACGAGCTAGCGAGATCCTATTGGCGTGATCTAGCTTGTCTTTGCATATTTCCGTTCGGGAACGCCTACTCTGAAGTGTGAGTGTGCAATAACTCAATTCGCCCTTTCACTCCTTCTAAACAATGCAATTTTTTGAAACTTTGGCAACGGGTAAAGTCTACAAAACTTAGTCCACTCTGTCCGTAACAGATTCTAGTTTTGTGAACAGAAAACTGTATTAAGATCAAATGTTTAATGGATGAGAAAATTAGAAGAATGTCGGCCAAAGTTGAGAGACAGCTATAACTCTGAGAAAGACGTACCGCACCGAGCACCTGGATGACCTGTTGAAAGAGCGAGACGTCTCAGGGAAAGAGAATGGTACCGCTCAGCTTTGAGTGATGCTAGGGGAGGCCTCGAGTGGATGTTGAGCGGGACATCCGGTTGAAAGAGTGAGACATCTCGGGGAGAGAGGGATGTGTACTTTTGTGGATGCAAGGATGTCTCTGTCATGGAAAGCCACTGCACAGCTAGAACAAGGAGCAGAAGTGTAACCAGCTAGAGGCATTCCGTAGTAATTTGCATTTTGCCTGTACATTTCATAATATATATTTTTTTCTAACAGGCTTATATGTTGTTTTGGACGGTTGTTTATGACATTCGTTAAGATTAAACTCAGCTGTTATTGTTGCAAACAATTATTTCTGATGTAACAGTCGTGCTAGCTAGCATGCTAGCTAACCATCATAATGGGTTTGGTTAGCTAGCCAATTTAGCTAGCTAGTGTTGTCAATTAGATCAGCATCTGAATTTGAATTATTTTGACTGTAATGCAGTTGATTAGTGACAATGGTATGAACATATATTGAGCATTATTGAGAATTATAACATGATTATAACCCCAAATAAATGTGGAATGGCATGTATATTTAGACTTTGGCTGGGCTTGCTAATTGCTAAATTTAGCCTGTGGAGCATTGCATGCTGGGAGTCGCATTGCAGTCTGGGAGTCGTAGTATAACTGGTGTTACGGATACAGGTATCCTGTATTTGTTTTTGTGTTTTTCCCTCTCCTTCTGCCCTAATCACAGGTATCCTTTGTGTTCCTGATTGGTGGTCGTTGGGGTGTCCCACCTGTCCGACATCCGTTTGTCTGCTGATTGCTGAGGTGGACCAATCAGTGGACATTCCTCTGCATTGCACCACATCCTCTGCATTGTTTCTGGTTTTTCACTCACACCTCCCGAGTGGCGCAGTGGTCTAAGGCACTGCATCGCAGTGCTAGCTGTGCCACTAGAGATCCTGGTTCGAATCCAGGCTCTGTCGTAGCCGGCCGCGACTGGGAGAACCATGGGGCGGCACACAATTGGCCCAGGGTAGGGGAGGGAATGGCCGGCAGGGATGTAGCTCAGTTGGTAGAGCATGGCGTTTGCAATGCCAGGGTTGTGGGTTTGATTCCCACGGGGGGCCAGTATAAAAAATAAGTATGCACTCACTAACTGTAAGTCGCTCTGGATAAGAGCGTCTGCTAAATGACTAAAATGTAAATGTAAAAATGTTTTAAAAGCCAGTCAGTTGTGTTTGCTGACAGAGACTCTATATGGTAACTATGTTTTCGTTTGTGAGTATGGATACTGTGGTGTCCTGCTTTTTGTGTACTCACTCATTTGCTGTTTACTCTATATGGTAACTATGTTTTCGTTTGTGAGTATGGATACTGTGGTGTCCTGTTTTTTGTGTACTCACTCATTTGCTGTTTACTCTATATGGTAACTATGTTTTCGTTTGTGAGTATGGATACTGTGGTGTCCTGTTTTTTGTGTACTCAATCATTTGCTGGTTACTCTGTATGTTGTGTGTTCCTGGGAAAAGGGAGATTTAGCAAGTTGCCCTTGGGCATACATTACCCTGTCTAAAAATACTAGTTAGCCCTGAGCGGACCACCCACTGTATTTTTGTATGGTTAGCAGTAGCTTAGCGGTTTTTGAGGCAGGCAAGATCAGTTTAGGGTTTTTTGACATTATTGTTTCATTCCTTGGGTCCTGCTCAGCCCTTTTTCCCAAACTTTTACCGTGTGTTCATAATAAACATTTTGTGTTTGAAGGTAGCTTATGGTTGTCGGTGTATTTTTGTTCTCACTGTTTCCGTGTCACGATTCTAATTTGCATGAGTTATGTTACGGGTCTCTTTTCCATCCACCCTAGACTTTTACAGCCACGGGGTTCGTAACATAACGTGGGGCTCATCCGGGATCTATCTCATTCATACCCATGCCACTCATGCAAATTGGTTTAGTGTCTGGTTCAGTGTTGAGCTTGGCAGCTGTGACTAACTGGTTTTGTGTTCAGTATTCGTCGGCTCATGTTGCTAGCTTAAGATGGCTACTTTTGATTTGGATGCCTTTTTGGAAAACCCTAAGTGGGAGGTTTTTGATAATTGCCGTAGAGTGGATCTACAGGCTTTGGCTGACCACTTTTCTGTACCCATACCAAGGGTTTTAGTGAAAGCAGAAGTTAGGAAAGCGGTGTCAGAGATATTATTGAACGAGCGAGTGCTTGAGCTACCGCCGCCTGAGCCTGCTGCTCCTGTAGGGGATGTGGCTGCTGCTCCTGTAAGCCCGTCGGTGTCTGAGGACGAGGCTAAGGCTCCAGCCACATTGCCCCATTTTGACCCACTCTCCCCACTGTCCGACAGTGATGCCAGGATGGATGTCCGCTCGACACGGCTCCAAATGGAGGCGGAAGAGAGGGCACAAATCAGGCGAGAAAAGCTGGAGACGCGTAAGCTAGAGGCAGAACAGGAGACGCGTAAGATGGAACTGGAGATGCCTGGCTAAATGTTTTTCTAGTGTTGTCTCAGTGGAGAAGCTAAAGAAGAAAAACATGGCATACTTCATTGATGGTAATCTCCTCATGCGTAAATGGACATCCCATGTTGACGCTGGTGGAGATTGGAATGCTGTACCAGTGGTCCGGACATCTGGGAGTCACCAAGACTTATGATCGGGTTTTGCAACATTTCTTTTGGCCTGGTTTAAAACAAGATGTGGCTCAGTTCTGTCGGACATGCCACACCTGTCAAGTAACTGGGAAACCGAAACAGGTTATTCCTCCCGCGCCTCTTTGTCCCATACCTGCCATAGGTGAACCATTCGAACATGTGATGGTTGACAATGTATATTACATATAAATATAGTGAAAAAAGCTAGTTTAGTAATTTACATTAATTTAATCATAGTTATTCTTTGTTGTGTTGAACATTTCCCTTTTCCATAGCTAGTTAACGTTAATGTTAGCTACCCTATTCTGACTTCAAGAGTAAGGTGATGTTAACGGACATAGTTAACTAGCTGATGATGATGATAGCTAGCTAGCTAAGTGTCTACTTTCATAAACCACCATGTGTAACTTAATCTATTCAGTTATGCACATGCTGTCTACTGTCTCTCTCTCTCTCTATCTGGATACATTCCTGCTCATGCATTTTCTTGTGTCACTTCTGTCTTTCTGTCTGTCTTTCTGTTCGCCTTGCAGGAACCTGAATCAGAGGGGGGCAGAATCCCTCTGATGAATGAAGCCAGAGCGGGACACCTGTGTACTGTACAGTTCCTAATCAGCAAAGGTGTGCATCTGCTCCCTCTCTGTATAACAACACACAAAACCACAAAGGAGACATCTGACACATTGCGTTAGTGATCTAATATTGTCACGTCTGTTGACAAAGAGTGAACGTTAAACAGGAAGAAGCACCCAGAGCATTGTTTTTCATTGTTCCTCTTGTCCACACACAAGACACATGAACATGGTGTGCTTTTTGTTAGAGGCTGGGGCTGACGAGATGCACACAGCACTCATGGAGGATTGTATGGTACGCACACAGACACAAACACTGGCTGCTGTTGGACAGCGGGTCACAGGTCAAGACTCTTTTGGCGGCCTGTGGGGGACATGTATAGCTGGCTGCCCTGCTGATCGAGAGGGGCGCCAACCTGGAGGAGGTCAATGATGAGGGATACACTCCACTCATGGAGGCTGCAGGAGAGGGCCAAGAGGCGATGGTGGCGCTGCCAGACACTCACCCAGTCCTATCTTTATGTAGCCCCCTGCCAGACACTGCTTTTGGCAAGAGGTATGGGCTTCTCTGTCTGGGTTTGAATTAAACCAGTGCTTTTGTTTACAGATTTTACCTACCATATTGAAGTCAAAGTTCAGTGTTGAGGCAAAATATGAAACCCCTCTTTTGGAAACAAAATTATTAAGTGATATGATTAGGGAGCGGTCGAAATGTATACAATTGTTACCCTGAGGAAAATGGGAGTGGGTCATGCTTTTTCCATTTCAGTCAGGGGGAGGGTTTAGTATTTTTTTTATTTAGTCCAGAGGAGGGTCATATAATTTGTAATAGATTTAATGTCATATTGCTCAGTGTTTGTGAATGAGTTGCTTATTATATCTCGATGTGTGCCTCTCATCCCTTATTCCCTGCTGGGCGCGCAATATCAAGTGTGCCTAGTGTGGTCTCAATCAAATGATCCATAGCCTGTACTATAGGCTATAGGCCTAGGCTATACGAAGACCATGCTCGGAGAAGCACAGGGAAAAGTTATATTTCTAAGAAAATATACTTCCTTCCCGTGTTTTTGCGCTGCTGGGATGGTGTAAAACTAGGCTATACTGTATTACACACGGCAATGGATAGGCTACCCCAATCATGAGCCCTGGCCTGCCCTGCTCTTGCTGATGTAGGCTTAAAGCCTTTTGTGCTGCCTAACCAATGGCTGTGCAGTTGCACTTCAGGAAGGGAGTCAAAGGCTTCTTCAGAAAGAAAAAAAATGTTTGTCCAACAAATTCAATATATGTGCGAGCGGACTAGGCCTACTGATGTCTTGTTCAGTTTTAGCGGGAGAACGCAAAGATGAGAAGGAGGACCGGAGGTAAGCTTGCTACTGCTATAATTTATTTTAATAAAAACAATCTGTTTCGTTGCCCATAATAAAGCTATTTATCAGAGATATTGACTTCACAATAAGCCATATTCGAGTACATACAGTGAGGGAAAAAAGTATTTGATCCCCTGCTGATTTTGTACGTTTGCCCACTGACAAAGAAATGATCAGTCTATAATTTTAATGGTAGGTTTATTTGAACAGTGAGAGACAGAATAACAACAAAAAAATCCAGAAAAACGCATGTCATAAATGTTATAAATTGATTTGCATTTTAATGAGGGAAATAAGTATTTGACCCCTCTGCAAAACATGATTTAGGACTTGGTGGCAAAACCCTTGTTGGCAATCACAGAGGTCAGACGTTTCTTGTAGTTGGCCACCAGGTTTGCACACATCTCAGGAGGGATTTTGTCCCACTCCTCTTTGCAGATCTTCTCCAAGTCATTAAGGTTTCGAGGCTGACGTTTGGCAACTCAAACCTTCAGCTCCCTCCACAGATTTTCTATGGGATTAAGGTCTTGAGACTGGCTAGGCCACTCCAGGACCTTAATGTGCTTCTTCTTGAGCCACTCCTTTGTTGCCTTGGCCATGTGTTTTGGGTCATTGTCATGCTGGAATATCCATCCACGACCCATTTTCAATGCCCTAGCTGAGGGAAGGAGGTTCTCACCCAATATTTGACAGTACATGGCCCCATCCATCGTCCCTTTGATGCGGTGAAGTTGTCCTGTTCCCTTAGCAGAAAAACCCCCCTAAAGCATAATGTTTCCACCTCCATGTTTGACGGTGGGGATGGTGTTCTTGGGGTCATAGGCAGCATTCCTCCTCCTCCAAACACGGCGAGGGAGATTGACAGGTCTTTTGTGTTTCTTCCATTTGCGAATAATCGCACCAACTGTCTACCCATGCCCTAATCGCAGTCAATACAAATCTATTTTGTAACAACAATAACATCGAATAAAATATAATAAATGAGAAAAGGATAGTTTCCCAAATGCAGTGTATAAAGGCCTACCTGATGATTTACAGTTGATAGACAACTTTAAATACTGTTCTAAACTTAGACTATCCTCTTTTTTTAACAATGGCCTGTATAGAAATCAAACATCTCTGATGCTGCAGCATGCGCTCATTCGTTGTCATGCTCTATTATGGTATTAAAAAAGATTGTGTTTGTCTCCAGTCATGTAAAATGACGTAGAATTGCATAAAATGTGTTTATAAAAGGCTTGTTTTTCTCAGACCGCAAATAAGATGCATGCAGTGCTTTTATCTGAGAATCCACAACCTTCTGGTGTCACGACTTCCTCAGAAGCTGCCTCCCCTCCTTGTTCGGGCAGGCTTCGGCGTTCGTCGTCACCGGCCTTCTAGCCACTGCCGCTCCATATCTCATCATTCCATTTGTCTTGTCTTGTCAATTACACACACCTGGTTCATATTCCCCTCATTAGTACATGTTTAAGTGTTCCCTCTGCCCCCTTGTCCTTGTGGGTGATTGTTCATTGTGAGGATTAGTAGCTCGGTTGAGCTTAGTATTTTGTATTGCCGGGGTATTTTCCCTGTGTGCATGTTTGTTCCAGTGCGCCTGTTTTGCACACTGGACTGGTTACGCTGGATTACAGAATAAACTCTGTATACTGTGATTTACCCTCCTGCGCCTGACTCCAAATCACGCATCACAAAATCACCCACCCACTATGGAGACAGCCAGAGAGGAGCGTATGCCTGGAGTCGTGGCACGGGTCCAGGAGCATTCAACAATGCTAGCCAGCTTGGGAAAAGCGATGGATCGGGTTCTCCAGGTCATCCAACACCTGGAGAGGAGAGGACCCGATCTGTCAAGACCAGCTGGGCAACCGGATCCAGCCACCCACACCCCAGCACCCAGAGGGATCCATATTTCCCAACCACAGAAGTTCGACCGGACAGCTGCTCTCTGCCAGAGATTCCTCCTCCAACTGGAGCTCTACTTCTCCAGCATCAGGTCGGCCCCATCGGAGCGGGAGAAGGTGTCCGCCCTCGTCTCCTGCCTCTCGGGGAAAGCCCTGAAGTGGGCCAACGCGGTCTGGAACGAAGGAGGAGCGTTGGACAACTACGGGGAGTTCGCTCGCCTCCTTTGGGCTGTCTTCGATCACCCGCCCGACGGTTGAGAGGCGGGCGAGTGGCTGGTCCACCTGAGGCAGGGGATGAGGACTGCGCAGGACTTCGCCTTGGAGTTTCGGATTCTAGCAGCTGGGTCCGGATGGAACGAGCGGGCCCTTATCGATCACTTCCGGTGCCATCTGCGGGAGGACGTCCAAAGGGAGCTAGCCTGCCAGGACACCATGTTGTCCTTAGTGCAACTGGTGGACATGGCCATCTGTTTGGACAACCTGCTTCTAGCCAGAGGACGTCCTGGAGGGGGTCTGCCCGTTCCAACCCCGGCTGACTTGGATCACGAGCTGATGGAGCTGGGTGGAGCCGTGATCCGAGAGAGCGGAGGACGACAGCGCCAATGTCACTCTGGTGGCACGAAGGGACATTACACCGCATGATGTCGTCAGCGTTCTTTTGGGTCTGCAGGCAGCAGGCAGGGCACTCTCGCATCACCCCAGGTATCGAACACCCACACTTGTTCAGAGCCCTCTGCTGCGCACTGTACCCTACCCATCCACTTTCCTGGTCACATTGTACTTCCCCTGTGTAAGGCGCTAGGTGATTCAGGCGCAGCTGGGAACTTTATGGGCAGGGCATTCTCACACAGTCTAGGCATTTCATTGGTTCCCTTATCTATTCCACTCCCCATCAGAGCACTTGACAGTCGACCATTAGGGTCCGGGTTTGTTAGGGAAGTTACCGCACCAATCACCATGGTTAGCCACGAGACTCATTGCGAGCAAGTCAACGTTTTTTAATCATTGAGTCTCCTGCTTTCCCTGTGGTACTAGGTATCCCTTGGTTAGCACTCCACAACCCCACATTCTCATGGCCGCAGAGGGTTCTCACGGGGTGTTCGCAAGAGTGTCAGGGTAGGTGTCTCGGTGTTTCCACTGGTGCAACCACGGTGGAATGTCCAGACAGTACCTCCACCGTGCGCATTCCCCCCGAATACCTCGATTTGGCACACGCGTTTTCCAAAACGCAGGCGACCAAGTTACCACCTCATCGGGCGGGGGATTGCGCGATAAACCTCCGGGTAGACGCTGTGCCTCCCAGGAGTCATGTGTATCCCCTGTCACAGGCTGAAACTGAGGCTATGGAAACGTACGTCACTGAGTCCCTGTGCCAGGGGTTTATACATCCCTCCACTTCACCTGCCTCCTCAAGTTTCTTTTTTGTGAAGAAGAAAGATGGCGGTCTGCGCCCTTGTATTGATTATCAATCACTGAACAAGGAGACGATACGATTTAGTTATCCTCTCCCCCTCATTCCTTCAGTGATCGAGTCAATGCATGGGGCGCGCTTCTTCACCAAATTAGATCTCCGGCGTGCATACAACCTGGTACGTGTCTGAGAGGGGGATGAGTGGAAGACAGCATTCAGCACAACCACGGGGCATTATGAATACCTGGTGATGCCCTATGGTTTGATGAATGCTCCATCCATCTTCCAGTCCTTTGTGAACGAGGTGTTTCGGGACATGCTTGGTCGCGGTGTAGTGGTCTACATCGATGACATTCTGGTGTATTCCACTACGCGCGCCGAGCATGTGTCCCTGGTTCGCAAAGTGCTGGCCCGACTGTTGGAAAATGACCTTTATGCCAAGGCAGAAAAATGTCTGTTTTTCCAGCAGTCCATCTCCTTCCTTGGATACCGCATTACCACCTCAGGTGTGGAGATGGAGATCTCATTTCAGCTGTGCGTAATTGGCCGACTCCAACCACGGTTAAGGAGGTGCAGCGCTTTCTTGGCTTCGTCAACTACTATTGGAGGTTTATCCGGGGCTTTGGCAAGGTCGCAGCTCCCATTACATCTCTGTTGAAGGGTGGGCCGTCCCGGCTCCGCTGGTCTGCTGAGGCTGACAGGGCCTTCAGTAACCTGAGGGGTCTGTTCACCTCAGCCCCGGTACTGGCCCACCCCGATCCATCACTACCGTTCGTAGTCGAGGTGGATGCGTCCGAGGTAGGGATAGGCGCTGTCCTATCTCAAAGCTTGGGCACGCCACCCAAGCTCCGCCCCGGTGCTGCAGTACGTGCCTGCTCTTATCCGTGACCATCTGATCTACTGGGCACACACGTCACCCTCCTCTGGTCACCCAGGTATCGGTCGCACAGTGCGCTGCCTGACCGGAAAATACTGGTGGCCTACCTTGGCTAAGGACGTGAAGTTGTATGTCTCCTCCTGCTCGGTGTGCGCCCAGAGTAAGGCACCTAGGCACCTCCCAGTGGGTAAGTTACAACCTTTACCAGTTCCACAACGAACATGGTCTCACCTGAGTGTTGATTTCCTTACCGATCTTCCCCTCTCCCAAGGTAACACCACCATCCTGGTCATTGTGGACCGCTTTTCCAAGGCCTGCCGCCTCCTTCCTCTGCCCGGTCTCCCCACGGCCCTGCAAACTGTGGAGGCCCTGTTTACACACGTCTTCCGGCACTACAGGGTACCAGAGGATATAGTTTCTGACCGGGGTCCCCAGTTCACATCCAAGGTCTGGAAGGCGTTCATGGAACGTCTGGGGGTCTCGGTCAACCTGACCTCTGGTTTCCATTCCGAGTCTAATGGGCAGGTGGAACAGGTAAATCAGGATGTGGGTAGGTTCCTGCGGTCCTACTGTCAGGACCGGCCGGGGGAGTGGTCGGTGTTCTTGCCATGGGCCGAATATGTGTCATGAACCCTGCATCCTGAGAGTTTCTGACCGGTATCAGCTCCAGGTGAATCGTCGCCGGATTCCCGCCCCCACCAATACCATCGGAGATAGGGTCTGGTTGGCCACACGGGATCTTCCTCTGCGGACTGAGTCTAAGAAACTGTCACCGAAGTTCATTGGTCCGTTTGTGGTGGAGAAAGTGATCAATCCTGTTGCGGTTCGACTCAAGTTACCTAGAACGCTCAGAGTCCATCCCACCTTTCATGTCTCCTGCCTCAAGCCTGTTCTCCTCAGTCCTCTGTTACCCCCTCCGCCTCCTCCTCCTCCCCCTCGGATGATCGGAGGTGGTCCTGCCTACACGGTGCGCCGCATTATGGATTCCAGACGGCGGGGCCGGGGTTTCCAGTATCTCGTGGACTGGGAGGGGTATGGTCCTGAAGAGAGGAGTTGGATTCCTCGGCGTCAGATCCTTGATGCTGACCTCCTTCGTGACTTCTACCGCCTCCATCCTGGCGCTCCGGGAAGTCCGCCGGTGGCGTTCGTCGGAGGGGGGGTACTGTCATGAACCCTGCATCCTGAGTCGGTTCCTGCCTGTGTTGCCAGTTTTCTGCTCGGAATCTCCAGTTTCCTGAGGGTTCTTGAACGCTCCCTGCCTGGTTGCCGGGCGACGTTGCTAGGCGGGAGATCTCCCGATTAACCGCACCTGCATCTCATCAGCGATCTGCACACCTGGTCCTGATCATCACCCTTCATAAGCTCTGACCTGACATCCATTCCCTGCCGGATCGTTAGCCATGAACAGTATGTTTGTCAGTGTATCAGCCTTGGAGTTTCTAGCGTTAGTTTTGTTGTTTTGCACCTTGTTGGCTTGCCGTGTACTTACCTCCGTTTTGTTTCTATCTGCAGTCAATCTCCCGGAACCTTCACCCAACCCCTGCCTGGTTGTCGGCGGCTGCCGAGCCATTATTGGATCTGCCACTGCACCTCCACCAACTCATCTCCGCCGCCCGCTCTGTCCCCTGGATGATTCTGCATCGTTTTTTGAATCTGTTAAATAAATACTCACCTTCGTTTCAACTCACCTTGTCCTGGTCTGCTTCTGGGTTCTGGCTTAGTAAACCGTGACAATATGCCCAGAACTCTCTCCGTCACTCCTCCACTAACCTAACACCATTCCAATGTGTTTTAGGTTACCAACCGGTTCTGGCACCATGGCACCAGAGCCAGAACGAGGCTCCTGTGGTGGATGACTGGTTTCGGTGCGCGGGGAAAAAGTGGGACGCTGCACACATCCACCTCCAACGTGCCGTGCGTAGATAGAAGGCCAACGCTGACCGCCACCGCAGTGAGGCCCTGGTCTTCATACAGGGTGATCGGGTCTGGCTCTCGACCTGTAATCTGCCCCTCCGCCTGCCCTGCCGGAAGCTTAGCACGCGTTTGGTGGGGCCGTTCAAAGACCTGAGGAGAATCAACGAGGTTACCTATAGGTTATTACTCCCCCATGATTACCGTATTAACCCCTCGTTTCATGTGTCTCTCCTCAGGCCGGTGGTGGCTGGTCCGCTCCAGGAGTCTGAGGTGCAGGAGGTCCCTCCGCCTCCTCTGGACATCGAGGGGGCCCCGGCGTACTCTGTCCGTTCCATCCTGGATTCGACGCGTCGGGTGGGGGGCCTTCAGTACCTCGTGGAGTGGGAGGGGTACTGTCACGACTTCCTCCGAAGCTGCCTCCCCTCCTTGTTCGGGTAGGCTTCGGCGTTCGTCGTCACCAGCCTTCTAGCCACATCCGCTTCATATCTCATCATTACATTTGTCTTGTCTTGTCAGTTACACACACCTGGTTCATATTCTGCCTCCTTGTCCTTGTGGGTGATTGTTCATTGTGTGGATTAGTAGCTCAGTATTTTGTATTGCAGAGGTATTGCCCCGTGTGCATGTTGCCCCGTGTGCATGTTTGTTCCAGTGCGCCTGTTTTGCACACTGGACTGGTTACGCTGGATTACGGAATAAACTCTGTATACTGTGATTTACCCTCCTGCGCCTGACACCTTCAAATCAATCATCACATCTGGCTACTTTGCCATGTAATGCTTACAAAATGAAGAACCGTTTCTAAAACAGCATCTAAGGCTCCGGTCTGTCCTAGGAGTAAGGGTAAACGGTAGGCATGTTCTCTGCTATCCACTTTGTGTTAATTATTATTTTGGGTATAGGGTAGGGTCACTTGTTTTTTTTTAAATCAAGCGGTCAGGGAGGGTCGGGTAAAAATATATTTTACTGAATGGAGGGCCATTCATTTTCCTTTCAGAGAGGTCCGATTTTGTCGAGGTATCCCTCATTATAAATAATGTACAGTCCCTTAAATTCAGATACAGTTTAAAGTTCATAATCTTATTGAGTTGATGGAAAAGCCAGCCTGTCCCTTTTACAAGACAAATTGAAATACTTTTTCTAGGGTCAATACCAACAGTGGGAATAGATTAGTACTTCTTTAAAGTGCGTTCCAAGCAGAACCATCTTAAATCCTCCCTCTGTTGTCTGCAGGTGCCAACATCAACGCTCAGACAGAGGAGACCCAGGAGACGGCCCTGACTGGCCTGCTGTGGGGGCTCCTGGAGGTGGCTAAGTTCCTCATCAAGGCTGGGCCGATATCGAGCTGGGCTGCTCTGTCACGCCCTGGCTCTGGGGACTCTAGTATGTTGAGCCAGGGTGTGAGGTTTCATGTGTTTCTGTTCTAGTCAGTTGTATTTCTATGTTGGCCAGAGTGGTTCTCAATCAGAGGCAACGAGTGTCAGCTGTTGCTGGTTGTCTCTGATTGGGAACCACATTTAGACAGGCTGTTTTCCCACAGTGGTTGTGGGATCTTGTTCCAAGTAGGTTGTGTTTATCTAAGGACGTCACGTTATCGTTTTGTTGTTTTTGTTCGTGTTCGTGTTATCTTATTTAATAAATATGTTCGCAAATAACGCTGCGCATTGGTCCTCTGTTCCCGACGATCGTGACAGAAGATCCCACCAAAACTGGACCAAGCAGCGTGTCCAGGAGCCATCGCCAGGGGAATCGCTAGCGGATCTCCGTGGCAACCTCGACTGGGTCAAGCCTAGTGAAGAGCAGAGAGGGTGGACTTGGGAGCAGTGGAGGAAGAGTCTCGACTGGGTCAAGCCAAATGAAGAGCAGAGTGGTTGGACTTTGGAGCAGTGGAGGAAGAGTCTGGCGAGAGATAGGGAGGCTTGGTCCACGGGGAGGAGAGACACCCAGACATTTTTTAGGGGGGGGCTCACGCCGTGGACAACGGGGCAGCAGGAGGCCGCGATGGAGCGGTCCAGCGGGTTTGCAGAAGAGGCCGCCAGGTTAAGGGGGCCACTGGTCACAGAGGAGAGGGAAAGTGTAGAGGCACGGCGAGAGGTACTGGGGTGTGTTACCAGTCCGGTCCGGCCCGTTCCTGATCCCTGCGTAGGGCCAGTGGTGTGTGTCCCCAGTACGGTCCGGCCTGTTCCTGTTCCTCGCATCGAGCCTGTGGTGCGTGTCGTCAGCCCGGCCCGGCCTGTTCCTGCTCCCCGCACCGAGCCTATGGTGCGCGTCGCCAGCCCGGCCCGGCCCGCTCCTGCTCCCCGCACCAAGTCAGTGGTGCGCTTCGTCAGCCCGGTCCGGCCCGTTCCTGCTCCCCGCACCAAGTCAGTGGTGCGCTTCGTCGGCCCGGTCCGGCCCGTTCCTACTCCCCGCACCAAGCCTATGGTGCGCGTCGCCAGCCCGGCCCGGCCTGTTCCTGCTCCCCGCACCAAGCCTATGGTGCGCTTCGTCAGCCCGGTCCGGCCTGTTCCTGCTCCCCGCACCAAGCCTATGGTGCGCTTCGTCAGCCCGGTCCGGCCCGCTCCTGCTCCCCACACCAAGCCTATGGTGCATGTCGCCAGCCCGGCTCGGCCTGTTCCTGCTCCCCACACCAAGCCAGTGGTGTGCGTCGTCAGTCCGGCACAGCCCGTGCCTGTTCCACCGGTGCCTGGTCCGGTACCGGTCAGCTGCTCCACGCCGGAGCTAGAGCAATCCGCTCCACCAGTGTTCAGTCCAGCTCCGGCCAGCAGGGCCAGACCGGACCAGGGGTACTTTGGGGGGTTAGAGAGGGAGTGGGGATCATGCCCGGAGCCGGATCCGCCGCCAAGGCGGAGTGCCCACCCGGTCCCTCCCCTGTGGTGTTTGGTTGGCGCGGTCTGAGTCCGCGCCTTTGGGGGGGGGGGGGTACTGTCACGCCCTGGCTCTGGGGACTCTAGTATGTTGAGCCAGGGTGTGAGGTTTCATGTGTTTCTGTTCTAGTCAGTTGTATTTCTATGTTGGCCAGAGTGGTTCTCAATCAGAGGCAACGAGTGTCAGCTGTTGCTGGTTGTCTCTGATTGGGAACCACATTTAGACAGGCTGTTTTCCCACAGTGGTTGTGGGATCTTGTTCCAAGTAGGTTGTGTTTATCTAAGGACGTCACGTTATCGTTTTGTTGTTTTTGTTCGTGTTATCTTATTTAATAAATATGTTCGCAAATAACGCTGCGCATTGGTCCTCTGTTCCCGACGATCGTGACATGCTCAACGACTCTCATGGAGGCTGCATAGGAGAAGATGGCTGCCGTTTTACAGCCCTCTAACCAATTGTACTATTATGTGTGTTTTTCCGAGTTATTTGTAATTTATTTTGTACATAATGTTTCTGCCATCGTGTCTTATAACCAAAAGGAGCTTCTGGATATCAGGACAGCGATTACTCACCTCGTATTGGACGACGATTTTTTCTTCAACGAGGCGGCCGCGAAGGATATCCTACAGACACCCGACAAGGCCCAAATCCCCGTCATTCGCATGAGGAAGAGACGGAGATATCGTGGACGTAGGTCGGGGTGCCTTGTAAGGATCCGACGGCGAGCGAGTAAACTGCCACTCCCATCAATCCTATTAGCCAATCTTCAATCATTTGAGAATAAATTGGATGACCTAAGATTACGGTTATCCTACCAACGTGACATTAAAAACTGTAATATCTTATGTTTCACCGAGTCGTGGCTGAACGACGACATGGACAACATACAGCTAGCGGGCTACACGCTACATCGGCAGGATAGAACGGCTGACTCCGGTAAGACAAGGGGTGGCGGTCTGTGTATATTTGTAAACAACAGCTGGTGCACAAAATCAAATACTAAGGAAGTCTCGAAGTTTTGCTCGCCTGAGGTAGAGTATCTTATGATAAGCTGTAAACCACACTATTTACCTAGAGAGTTTTCATCTATATTTTTCATAGCTGTCTATTTACCACCACAAACCAATGCTGGCATTAAGATTGCACTGAATGAGCTGTATAAGGCCATAAGTCAACAGGAAAACGCTCATCCAGAGGCAGCGCTCCTAGTGGCCGGGGACTTTAATGCAGGGAAACTTAAATCCGTTCTACCTAATTTCTACCAGCATGTTAAATGTGCAACCAGAGGAAAAAAAACTCTAGACCACCTTTACTCCACACACAGAGATGCATACAAAGCTCTCCCTCGCCCTCCATTTGGCAAATCTGACCATAACTCTATCCTCCTGATTCCTGCTTATAAGCAAAAACTAAAGCAGGAAGCACCAGTGACTCGGTTAATAAAAAAGTGGTCAGATGACGCAGATGCTAAGCTACAGGACTGTTTTTCTAGCACAGACTGGAACATGCTCCGGGATTCTTCAGATAGCATTGAGGAGAACACCACATCAGTCACTGGCTTCATCAATAAGTGCATCGATGATGTCGTCCCCACAGTGACCGTACGTACATACCCCAACCAGAAGCCATGGATTACAGGAAACATCCGCACTGAGCTAAAGGGTAGAGCTGTCACTTTCAAGGAGCGGGACTCTAACCCGGACGCTTATAAGAAATCCCGCTATGCCCTCCGACGAACCATCAAACAGGCAAAGAGTCAATACAGGACTAAGATCGAATCGTACTACACCGGCTCTGACGCTCGTTGGATGTGGCAGGGCTTGAAAACTATTACAGACTACAAAGGGAAGCACAGCCGTGAGCTGCCCAGTGACACAAGACTTCCAGACGAGCTAAACCACTTCTATGCTCGCTTCGAGGCAAGCAACACTGAAGCATGCATGAGAGCACCAGCTGTTCCGGATGACTATGTGATCACTCTCTCCGTAGCCGATGTGAGTAAGACTTTTAAGCAGGTCAACATTCACTAGGCCGCAGGGCCAGATGGATTATCAGGACGTGTACTCCGAGCATGTGCTGACCAATTGGCAAGTGTCTTCACTGACATTTTCAACATATCCCTGACTGAGTCTGTAATACCAACATGTTTCAAGCAGACCACCATAGTCCCCGTGCCCACGGACTCTAAGATAACCTGCCTAAATGACTACCGACCCGTAGCACTGACGTCTGTAGCCATGAAGTGCTTTGAAAGGCTAGTCATGGCTTACTTCAACACCATTATCCCAGAAACCCTAGACCCACTACAATTTGCATACCGCCCCAACAGATCCACAGATGATGCAATCTCTATTGCACTCCACACTGCCCTTTCCCACCTGGACAAGAGGAACGCCTACGTGAGAATGCTATTCATTGACTACAGCTCAGCATTCAACACCATAGTGCCCTCAAAGCTCATCACTAAGCTAAGGATCCTGGGACTAAACACCTCCCTCTGCAACTGGATCCTGGACTTCCTGACGGGCCGCCCCCAGGTGGTAAGGGTAGGTAACAACACATCTGCCACACTGATCCTCAACACGGGGGCCCCTCAGGGGTGCGTGCTCAGTCCCCTCCTGTACTCCCTGTTCACCCATGACTGCATGGCCAGGCACGACTCCAACACCATCATTAAGTTTGCCGACGACACAACAGTGGTAGGCCTGATCACCGACAACGATGAGACAGCCTATAGGGAGGTCAGAGACCTGGCCGTGTGGTGCCAGGATAACAACCTCTCCCTCAACGTGACCAAGACAAAGGAGATGATTGTGGACTACAGGAAAAAAAAGAGGACTGAGCACGCCCCCATTCTCATCGACGGGGCTGTAGTGGAACAGGTTGAGAGCTTCAAGTTCCTTGGTGTCCACATCACCAACGAACTATCATGGTCCAAACACACCAAGAAAGTTGTGAAGAGGGCACGACAAAGCCTATTCCCCCTCAGGAGACTGAAAAGATTTGGCATGGGTCCTCAGATCCTCAAAAAATTCTACAGCTGCACCATCGACCGCAAGGCACTACAGAGGGTAGGGTGTACGGCCCAGTACATCACTGGGGCCAAGCTTCCTGCCATCCAGGACCTCTATACCAGGCGGTGTCAGAGGAAGGCCCTCAAATTTGTCAAAGATTCCAGCCACCCTAGTCATAGACTGTTCTCTCTGCTACCGCACGGCAAGCGGTACCGGAGTGCCAAGTCTAGGTCCAAAAGACTTCTCAACAGCTTCTACCCCCAAGCCATAAGACTACCCGGACTATTTGCACTGCCCCCCCACCCCAACTTTTTACGCTGCTGCTACTCTGTTAATTATTTATGCATAGTCACTTTAACTCTACCCACATGTACTTCAACTACCTCAACTAGCCGGTGCCCCCGCACATTGACTCTGCACCGGTACCCCGCTGTATATATAGCCTCCCTACTGTTATTTTATTTTACTTCTGCTATTTTTTTCTCAACACTTTTGTTGTTGTTTTATTCTACTTTTTTATTAAAAAGAAATGCACTGTTGGTTAAGGGCTGTAAGTAAGCATTTCACTGTAATGTCTGCACCTGTTGTATTCGGCGCATGTGGCCAATAAAATTTGATTTGATTTGATTTGAGTGGAATACCTGCTTGCTGCAGGTGAGCAGAATCTCTCCTAACTGGACAGCCTCTCTGATTGGCTCTCTCAAACCAAACTACCAACCTCTATTTGAGATTCACTCATCCTCAATTCATACATTATCGAAATTCACTTGTCTATCACCAAAACTAAAATGTATATTTGTTATCCTGATCACACACACAACCCTCGGTGTGTAATTTGTCACCTGTGTTCTTGTCCTCATGAGCCAATGTCCACGCCACAACTACGATGGGAGACACAGCGCCGACGTATGCCTGTGAGAACAGAGACACAGACGTGGATGACGTGCTGCTGAAATGGTGAGACCTCTCCCTATCCCTCTGGTCTGGCCTCATCTCAAGGAAACACAGTTCATGTCAATACACAGCCTTTTTGTGTTTGAGTTGTTCACATGTTTGCATAAGTGTGGGTGTGCTTTCTGAATGGCACCATATTCCCTTTATAGTGCATTACTTTTTACCAGGGCACACAGGGTGCCATTTAGGATGCAGCCTGAGTATTGTTTAACTTTAGATGTCGGATACATGACTACTTGATTAGGCTCTCCTCCTAAGACTCCTATCTTTCTGTTTCTGTTTGCAGGAACATGAATCAGAGGGGGGCATTAAAGCAGTCAGACTGGAACACCTGTGTACTGTACATTTTCTAATCAGCAAAGGTGTGCCTCTGCTCCCTCTCTGTATAACACCACACAAAACCACGCAGCAGACATCTGACACATTGCAACTTGAGCCACAGACACATTGCTCATCAGATAAAGCCACAATGATACAGAAGTCTTAACACATCATACTGTTGTTACTCTTTTCAGCCTTCTCCTTATGGCGTCAGCATGCTTCAGAACCGAACAAGTATGCTCACATACTGCCTTAACGGCAATAAGAGTTATGTTTGTCCATTTTGAGACGCCGTAGCCAGTACACACTTCCTCAAAATAGTCAGAAACAATTTGATGTACATTCCGCCATCTACTGTGCGGGTGAATAATAAGGATCCCAAAAAAACTATCAAAAAATATATTACCTAAACAAAATCAAACTGCTTTTCTGTAAAAAAACAAATTGTAATCACATCCCTACACAGGCTCCTGTGAGGGAGGGACATTTCCTAGAGACAATAGTCTTGCAGTGCTTCTGCCATGAAGTCTTCGAGACCCAAAAACTTCTCGCCTGCAGATATAATGATATCCAGCTTCTTGGACTTCTTAGACACTTGTGCTGTACAATTAATCACTGTGGCTATAAATGCCACAAAATCCACTTTCTTCACAATGAGTGTATCCAGATCACTCCATTGACTTAAAACACTAGCAACTGGTTGCAATACATCCACCGCCATATCTTCAACACTGTTGCCTCTTGTCCCTTCGACTCTCTTCACCGCCTCCACATAGGAGACCTGCTGCACAGCCCTGATCCTTAACACCTCAACCTCCTTCACCCTAACAGGGAACTCAAGGAAGTCCGGAGTATGATCTCCACCACAATTGCAACATTTTCCATTGACAGATTCTTCAATACTATGCTTCTCCCATTTGCAAACATTTGACACGTGACCATATCCTTTACAGTTCCCACACTGTAATGGTTTGGACACAAATGTTCTCACCGCACACCTCACATATCCAAGCTTCACATATTCAGGTAGAGTCTCCTCAAACAACAATATCAATAGGCTTTTCTCCTCCCTTCCATTTACCATACGGATCAGGCGTCCTGGGATTCCAAAGAGACTCCAGCTATAACTCCTTTGGCAGGCGCCCTGCTCCAAAGATCAATACATGTTACTTCTGACGTGGACAATTTTGCCAGATCCAGTGCACGCTTCTTCTGTTCTTCATCAACACAATTAACCAAAACAAGGCCGCTTCTAGTCACCAGGCTTGAATCCACCTTTCCCACTGCTTTCTTCACAGTCCTCGATATTACAAATGGATTTCCCAAATGAATCTCCTTGTCCAAAAAACGCAGTCCAATAAGAAATTAATTATTGGACCGGTCCTTGTCTTCTACTACAACTTTTGCTTGTTTTGTTCCATTCTTTGATTTCACTATTTTCCATTAATTGTCACACACTTCACTTGCCGCACTTTCAGATTCAAGCACAGTCGCCATTTCCTCTCTCGTTGTCTCTTCGGCTACCGATTTCAGCTTGCCTCAAGAAAAAAAATTCTGTGCCCGAAAAGCTGAAAAAAACCTTACCGAAGTCCAAAACATACAAAAACGTCACAAAATGTCGTCATAATATACTGTATGCACGAACTCGTCCAAACTGTTTCGGCTGGGTAGCATGCAAGCGCCTTTACGTGGTGTTGGTGGAGTAGGTGTCCTTGTTCGCCGACCGTCTGGTATAAATCTCTCTCTTCTGCTGCTTCCATACGGACTAGTAGTGGCCTTCCCCGCACAGGACAACATCATGTACGGGTGGTCCTCTGTAGCTCAGCTGGTAGAGCACGGCGCTTGTAACACCAAGGTAGTGGGTTCGATCCCCGGGACCACCCATACACAAAAAATGTATGCACGCATGACTGTAAGTCGTTTTGGATAAAAACGTCTGCTAAATGGCAGGTATGTGAGCAGTTATGGTAGAAGCTGGTTCTTCACTTTCCTTAATTCTTCTAATAACAAAAAATGGGGACAGTGTTCCGTCCCCCATCCTTTTCCTTAATGCTGAACATGGTTTCAATAAATTTTTTACATAATTCACAACTGGTTTTCAAATGTACTATGATGTAGTTATAATTTGAAGGTTGACTTATCAACAGCTCTCTCTCTCACCCTGTGACAGTAGCAGAGGGCCTATGTTGAACACTACAACTTCGCCCATACCCACAGCACAGACACCTATCAACGCAGTGTCCCGTCACTCCATGCTCCTCCTCTACCCCTCTGTGGACATCGATGCACATATACTGTACATCACATCATGTAGCTATATTTGTATATGTCAATTTTTTAGGGAACTTGATCATTTGTGTGTAGAAGTGGGAATCTGTATATGTACTGGAGAGTAATCTGTCTTTCCACAGGTTTCACTCTAATCCTGGCTGCTACAGCAGGTCATGTTGAGGTGGAGATCCTGATGGATAAAGGAGGGGACATTGAAGCCCAGTCTGAGAGAACCAAAAGCACAATATAGTTGAACATGTTGATGCTCTCATTGTCACTGAAAGGCTTACATGTGTTGACTCATACTGCTTTTTTTATTCCTTTGCATGGTTGAGCAGGATGGATGCCACACACCACTAACTCAAGCTGAACTGGAAGAGGTGGCTGCAGCTAGGGTCCATGTTGTGTCTACAACCGTCTCCACACTGACAGGAAAAGACACACATTGCTGTAAAGGATCCTGCCCGACCCAAATGCTTCAAATGGCACAATTACATAAGAGGCTGCCTGTTTGACAGGTGTTTATCATACGGAAACCACCAGAACACTATCCCTCACAAGATAGACTAAATAAAGTGATTGTTTGCTTGAAACTGTTATCATAAACAAATGATTAATTACATGTTGACTACATGTTTTGTTACCGTTTCCTGATAGGATTTTATAGATCCTGACTGCTGTCTCTAGGTTAGTCTTGTCTGGCACAAACTATTGTAGCTGAATTCATTGCTAATACCCCCATGAATGCCAGGCCATCCGTCTGTGAGCTGAAGCTGAAGCGCAGATGGGTCAAGCAGCTAGACAATGGTCCAAAACACACAGTCAAGTCTACATGAAAATTGTTAAAAAGCAACACATTTGAAGTTTTGGACTGGCCTAGTCAAAGTCTAGACCTAATCCCAATTGAGATGTTGTGACGGGACTTGAAACAAGCAGTTAGTTCATGCTTGAAAACCGACAAATGTCGCTGAGTTAAAGAAGTTCTGCATGCAAAAATGGGACAAAATCCTCCACAGCGATGTGAGAGACTGATGAACAACTACAGAAAGCATTTGGTTGCAGTCATTGCAGCTAAAGGTGGCACAACCAGTTATTGAGTGTAAGGGGCAATTACTTTTGCTCACAGGGGAATTGGGTAACTTTGTTAATAAAATAAGTATACATTTTTTGTAAACTCAATTTCCTTTTATTATTTTATTAGGTTTTGGTTGAAGATCTGAGAACATTCAGTATAAAAAATAAATGCCTGTAGCCTGGTCCATCAAACTATGCCAGAGCCTGACCCATAAAACCATATTAAAATTGTAGGATGTTTCAGAATATGACGACACGAATTGTTTTCTGTTGTAGTAGTGGTATACCTCAGTATCAATCAGTTTTCATTAGAACTTTGACCTTCTTATAAACCATGCTGTAACATGACACAAAATGGCCTAATAACCGCCGAGCATATACGGAACGTTAAATTCCACACTCAAATTCTAAGGGACATCTTTCTGTGAACGCAGACTTGTAAAGTGTTATTTCTATACACTGCCGCAGCTATTGTTGTGGCAGTGAAAGTAAATCATTTAGAGGGAAAAGTGGATTTGTTTTAGAAAGGACATTTTCCAATACTATACTTGGATTATAAGCGTAATATCTGTGTCTAAATTGTACAGTTTGTTTGATTTGGAGCCAAGAACGAGCACTACTGCTACTGGACGATGGTAAACTAACGTCAGCTTGTTAGCTAGCTATTACAGTAGCTAAGCTGACTGGCTAAGCATAGCTAGCTACACATATCACCAGTGAACGTGGATATTATTGTACTTATTTAGCTAGCTAGGTTAGCTAACTAGTTATACAAGAACTGAACGCGCACTAGACTATTTTGTTGTTGTGTTTATACAGTATTTCTGTTGCCTTCTGCGGTGAGCTAACTTCGCTAGCTAGCTAGTATTGCGCCTGAACAACAGGCCTCATTTCTTGCGGTAACGTTAGTTAGCTATCTATATATCCTGCTAGTACTAGCCAGTGCCCTATATTAGCTAAATAACAGTTGTCAATCAAAATGTGCAGTTTGTATTGTTATTGACGTGTATTCGAGTAGCTATTTGGTTTAACTAGCTAGCTACATACACCTAGCAAATGTAATGCTAACGTCAGCTAGTCCAAATCATTGCTAACTGCTATGGTTGCTTACGCTTCACTGACCAGGTTAATATTAACGTACATGTTTAGGAATGACAAGGCTAGTTAGTTACAAACTCAGAATCTTCCCTGGCAAGCTAGATCGTGCCGGGAGACTGTACAGGTGTATATAGCCAGATAAAGTTACTGTATCTAGCTACAACGTCGATGTTGCCTTGGGCTAGCTACATACTAACGTTAGTTATCAATATTAACAGTTGTGCAACTGACAGTGAGTTAGCTAACAATAGACAGAGAATAGATATGTGACGTTGTATTGTAAACCAGGTATTCCAAGATTATGTTGTTAGCTACCAGCTAAGTGACACTCCTTTTGCCCAAACATAACGTTACTGTCACTATAATCATGTAGCTTCCTCTTTTCTGCCATCTGTCAGACGTTTCATTTGTTGAACTGGATTAGTGTCACTGTTTCAGAACTCTGTTGTTGCAGCAAGCTACCTTTACTGCACATATGCTAGTTCCCTCCATCCATAGCACTCACACCACTTTGAGAGGTTAGGCTATCTCTTTCTAATGAGTTTGCTGCTTTATCTGCATCTGTTGCCATGGTTACAGAGCCAACCCTGTCACTATGATAAGATGATGAATAATTTAGCCTTGACTGGAGGAGTAGCAAATTATCTTGAGAACAGTTGGTTATTAAACTATTAAGCCCACTTATGTTACCATCTCATGTTTGTCATTCATGCAAAATGCATGCAGTGTTTCTGCATTCAAGACAATTCATATTCTCATTAGATACATTTGTCTCTAGTAACCAAATATATTATCATATACACATGACTTGGTAGAATCTAAATTAACATATTTACATACAAAAACACAGCAATGAAACAAGATCAGGTTACGCCTACATAATCTTGAAATCATAATTCTGCGCTCTTGTCTCCTTTTAAATCATGGTTGTTTTTTTTCTTTGTAATTTCTCTGCCTTCAATGTATTATTCAATTACACTTGAAGGATCTCCTTCTCCATGCCGGAAATCAGCCCCGCCATGCACATGGTAAACAGAAGCCGAGGGCAGCAGGGTTTATGTTTCAAGCTGAAGCAAAGCCCAATCCAGTCAGCCATATTCCCCCCAGGCAGCACTGCACTGCGGTGGACAGGCACACTTACTGACACTGTATTATAGTTACAATATTCAGGACCAGTGAAGGTCAGACCTCAGGCCCAGCTGCTAGGTCCTGATCAAGGGGAGGCTGGAGTCAATATAACACTGACTAGGCTAATCTCTTACAATATGTCATACATTAGCACCTGTCTAGAGAGCAGCTTTGTATGGCAGGGGAACTATTCTAATCATTTTGCTGTGTAGTGTAGTCTATAATGGAAGCAGTTTTGAAAGAGTGCATATATTGATGAGCTAATTTATTTAGATTTTTGACTTTTTCACTTGAATGTCAACACAGATTATTGCAATCCCAACGTTCTACGATCCAACATTTTATTTTATACTTCAGAGCCTGCACTATGTGACTTATACAAATGTGTGCTCCTTTCTTATAATGTTTTTTGTTGTGTGTTTGTTTGCAGGTCTCTTGGCAGGGTGCTCTCCTGATTGCTACTTGAAGGGGGTCTTCCAATATCATCTGCCACTCTGAAGAGAAGACCCCACCTTGTCTCTGTGTTGGATTGTGGCCTCTCTCTTCATCACCTTATGGAGGAGTAGCTCTTGACAGTTTAATTACACGCGATAAAACTAAACGTGACACAGAGCAACTGAGAAGAGAGCAACAACGAGCAAAGAGACAATGTCATCCAACAGAAGTCAGAACCCTCATGGGCTCAAACAGATTGGCCTGGACCAGATCTGGGATGACCTGCGAGCAGGAATACAGCAGGTGTACACCAGACAGAGCATGGCCAAAGCACGATACATGGAACTCTACACGTATCCTTCCACATAGATACACTGCGAGGCTTCTCTGACTAATGTATTTCCTTTGTAACTTCCCGGTGTGTGTTTATTAATAATATTTATTTATTTATATTATTTATATTAAGGGGGATAGCTAACGGATGGTTTCTTTGCCTGGTAAGTCAAACAAAATGGCAAAGCTGGAAAAAAAAAAATGTTTTGTTTTTATGGCACAGACACCAGCACAGGTTTGCCTCAGTTTAAAGCATAATTGGGGATAATCCATTTGTCAGTATTTTCAGTTTCTACATTTATGTTGTTGCCTTAACCCACCACCCAGACATGTTTATAACTACTGTACCAGTGTGCACCAGTCTAATCAGGCCCGTGGGGCAGGGCCCCCGCCATCCAAACCCTCCAAAAAGGCCCCCACCCCAGGAGGGGCCCAGTTTGTGGGCCTGGAGCTCTACAAGAGACTCAAGGAATTCCTCAAGAACTACCTGACCAACCTGCTCAAGGTAATGCTCTTTCCCGTACCTTTTAAATGGACTGAGGTCAATGAAGCGACTGAATGAATTGGCCTACTGGTTAATTCTCCATAAGCCCTTTCAAAGGAGGTTAAAGGAAGCATATCAAATATCCTACCACATTTGCATGCTTATCTTTAACTAAATATCAGTATCTTATTCTCCTCCCTCTCTGTTCCCTTCATCTGCAGGATGGAGAAGACCTGATGGATGAGAGTGTATTAAAGTTCTACACACAGCAGTGGGAAGACTACAGATTCTCCAGCAAAGTGCTGAATGGTATCTGTGCCTACCTCAACCGGCACTGGGTCCGCCGTGAGTGTGATGAAGGGCGCAAAGGGATCTACGAAATCTACTCCGTAAGACGATAAACAATACTTTTCTTAACCCAAATCTCATATTCTTCGATGGTTTTCTCAACCGTATCCATCGCCCCATCCTTTCCTCTCCTTTCAGCTCGCTTTGGTGACATGGAGGGAATGTCTTTTCAGACCTTTGAATAAACAAGTGAGTATCCCCTCAGATCAGCTGTGGAAAAGTTATTCCCAGTCTTAGTTGATTAGTGAGTAGATTGTGAAAGTGTACAATTTGTTGAAAGCATTTACCCTATATTTCTTTCCCCCCACAACTAAGGTCACAAATGCTGTATTGAAGCTCATCGAGAAGGAACGTAACGGAGAGACCATCAACACCAGGCTTATCAGTGGAGTCGTCCAATCCTATGGTAAGCCCTGGCATATTTTAATTGTGTGTTGGTCAACCAATATGAAACTGTTGTGCAAAATCTGACAGTGGAGGTTATGTGTTTTTCAGTTGAGTTGGGTCTCAATGAGGATGATGCCTTTGCCAAAGGCCCCACTTTGTCGGTCTACAAAGAGTACTTTGAGACTCAGTTCTTGGCGGACACCGAGCGCTTCTACACACGAGAGAGCACAGAGTTCCTGCAACAAAACCCTGTTACTGAGTACATGAAGAAGGTTGGTTATCAAACCTGTGCATCGAGCGAAATAGTAGCTGTATCTGTAGCCTTTGTTTAGGGTAAAAATTTTAACCGAATCCCTCTCTTTGTCTCTCTCTCCATCTCTATCTGTCTCCCTCTGTTCTCTTTTTCTCCTTCTCTGTCTCTCTCTCAGGCGGAGGCACGTCTTTTGGAGGAGCAGCGGAGGGTGCAGGTGTACCTCCACGAGAGCACGCAGGACGAACTGGCCCGCAAGTGTGAGCAGGTGCTCATCGAGAAGCACCTGGAGATCTTCCACACAGAGTTCCAGAATCTTCTGGACGCTGACAAAAATGAAGGTACAGAGGAAAGTCCAGATGGCAATTGCCAGACTTGCCTTTTTGCTTTATATGTACTTTCCATAAATGTATACACCGTGTACTAAACATTAGGAACACCTGCTCATTCCATGACAGACTGACCAGGTGAAAGCTATGAACCCTTATTGATGTCTCTTGTTAAATCCACTTCAATCAGTGTAGATGAAGGGGAGGAGACGCGTTAAAGAAGGATTTTTAAGTCTTGAGACAATTGAGACATGGATTGTGTATGTGTGCCATTCTGAGGGTGAATGGACAAGACAAACGATTTAAGTGTCTTTGAACGGGGTATGGTAGTAGATGCCAGGCCCACCGGTTTGAGTGTGTCAAGAACTGCAACGTTGCTGGGTTTTTCACACTCAACAGATTCCCGTGTGTATCAAGAATGGTCCACCTACCAAAGGACATCCAGTCAACTTGACACAACTGTGGGAAGCATTGGAGTCAATATGGGCCAGCATTGCTGTGGAATGCTTTTGACACCTTGTAGAGTCCATGCCCCGACGAATTGAGGCTGTTCTGAGGGCAAAAGGGGGTGTCACTCAATATTAGGAAGGTGTTCCTAATGTTTTGTACTCTCAGTGTATGTACTTCTAAATGTACATTTACTGTATATGTACTTTCCATGTGAGCTTTGGCTGTGTAAATGTATGTTTGTGGTCATCACCATTTATTCTCTCATATCTCTCTCTCTGTGTAGACCTTGGGCGGATGTACAATTTGGTGTCCCGGATCACTGATGGGTTGGGAGAGCTGAAGAAACTCCTGGAGACGCACATATACAACCAGGGCCTTGCTGCTATAGAGAAGTGTGGAGAAGCGGCTCTCAATGTAAGAACTACAGTGGATTTAATAGTGACATTTACACATACAGTTGTGGTCAAAAGTTTTGAGAATGACACAAGTATTGGTCTTCACAAAGTTTGCTGCTTCAGTGTTTTTAGATATTTTAGTCAGATGTTACTATGGTATACTGAAGTATAATTACAAGCACTCCATAAGTGTCAAAGGCTTTTATTGACAATTACATTAAGTTTATGCAAAGAGTCAATATTTGCAGTGTTGACCCTTCTTTTTCAAGACCTCTGCAATCCGCCCTGACATGCTGTCAATTAACTTCTGGGCCACATCGTGACTGATGGCAGCCCATTCTTGCATAATCAATGCTTGGAGTTTGTCAGAATTTGTGGGGTTTTGTTTTTCCACCCGCCTCTTGAGGATTGACCACAAGTTCTCAATGGGATTAAGTTCTGGGGAGTTTCCTGGCCATGGACCCAAAATTTAGATGTTTTGTTCCCCGAGCCACTTAGTTATCACTTTTGTCTTATGGCAAGGTGCTCCATCATGCTGGAAAAGGCATTGTTCGTCACCAAACTGTTCTTGGATGGCTGGGAGAAGTTGCTCTTGGAGGATGTGTTGGTACCATTCTTTATTCATGGCTGTGTTCTTAGGCAAAATTGTGAGTGAGCCCACTCCCTTAGCTGAGAAGCAACTCCACATATGAATGGTATCAGGATGCTTTACTGTTGGCAAGACACAGGACTGATGGTAGTGCTCACCTTGTCTTCTCCGGACAAGCTTTTTTCCAGATGCCCCAAACAATCAGAAAGGGGATTCATCAGAGAAAATGACTTTACCCCAGTCCTCAGCAGTCCAATCCCTGTACCTTTTGCAGAATATCAGTCTGTCCCTGATGTTTTTCCTGGAGAGAAGTGGCTTTCTCGCTGCCCTTCTTGACACCAGGCCATCCTCCAAAGGTCTTCGCCTCACTATGCGTGCAGATGCACTCACACCTGCCTGCTGCCATTCCTGAGCAAGCTCTGCACTGGTGGTGCCCCGATCCCGCAGCTGAATCAACTTTAGGAGACGGTCCTGGCGCTTGCTGGACTTTCTTGGGTGCCCTGAAGCCTTCTTCACAACAATTGAACCTCTCTCCTTGAAGTTCTTGATGATCCGATAAATGGTTGATTTAGGTGCAATCTTACTAGCAGCAATATCCTTGCCTGTGAAGCCCTTTTTGTGCAAAGCAATGATGACGGCACGTGTTTCCTTGCAGGTAACCATGTTTTTTGGGGGATTAAGTTCATTTTCATGGCAAAGAGGGACTTTGCAATTAATTGCAATTAATCTGATCACTCTTCATAACATTCTGGAGTATATGCAAATTGCCATCATAAAAACAGAGGCAGCAGACTTTGTGAAAATTAATATTTGTGTCATTCTCAAAAATTTGACAACGACTGTACTTTTTACCCAAAGGTTCACATCTTTATTGGATTAATCTGAGACACTGTCCAGTTCTCTTGGGTTATCCTTGACTTTATTGTTTTCATTTACTTTACCACAGGATCCCAAGATGTATGTCCAGACCATCTTAGATGTCCACAAGAAGTATAATGCTTTAGTAATGTCAGCGTTCAACAACGACGCTGGTTTTGTTGCTGCTCTGGACAAGGTATGTTCATAGCTTACTATATTTTGTGGTGTAAGAGGTTTTCATATGGTGTCACGCACACTGTTGCTGTTGTTACGTTTGAAGCCTTTTTTCCAGGCCTGTGGACGCTTCATAAACAACAATGCTGTGACCAAGATGGTGCAGTCGTCCAGCAAATCCCCAGAGCTGCTGGCTAGATACTGTGACTCTCTGTTGAAGAAGAGGTGTGTCACTCAGTCTCTCCTCTGGTGCATTCACCCAATACATAACTCCAGACCCACAGTTTGATATTAAAGTCTACGCACGCACAGCTGAGAGCAGTAGCCTGCACTCCAGTATTGCTATTGACATTTGTTCTGAAATGGTTCATATTGACATTGATTTTAAAATACATTATTTATTTCGCACAGCTCAAAGAACCCAGAGGAGGCAGAGCTGGAAGACACACTAAACCAAGTGGTGAGTTGGGGGACTGCTTTTTTTCAAGTGTTCAGCTGTCACACTGGCCGTGTCTGAATACCCATATTAGCGTACTACATACTTAAACTACAGATTATGTACTCATTGTCGCATACTATTCAGCACATACTGTTTAGTGAAAAAGTATGCAGTATGCCACGGCTGCAACGCAGTAGCAGCTCCTGACTGGCTGAGTAGGTGAGGCCGGGCCGAGTGCGGGAGGATTTTTCCAAATTGAACAGACATGAGGTGCTTTCGGTTCGCGTAAATGTTTGCCATGTTGCGGAATGGTTGGTACTGAACTATACTTTTCCCAAAATGTTCTTGAACGGACTTTGAGGTACGTTTGTTCCCGTTTGATGGTTGTGGTGAGATGTGGCTTGAAGCAATGAGTGACGTATTTAATGGGCAGTGGCCATGCTGACAGCGTTCCCCAACCCCCAACACAACTCCTCCCTGTTTTTCAACTGGTCGTTCAGTACGGCATCGTTTCCGTTCAATTGAATGTTCAGGAACGTAAAAACGCAGCCCTGCATCGCATTAACCAGCCTGACAATAGCTCATTTCCAATTCGATACATTTCTCTAAACTGAGTAGAATAGGAATGGAGTTATAGGCATACTCAGGCTGGTAATAGGCAGACTATCACATTCGACCTATAGCGTAGCCCATATAGTCCATCTATCCTATTTATACTGAACAAAAATATAAACACAACATGCAACAATTTCAAAGATTTTACTGTTACAGTTCATATGAGGAAATCAGTCAATTTCAATAAATAAATTAGGCCCTAATCTATGGATTTCACATGACTGGGAATACAGTTATGCATCTGTTGTTCACAGATACCTTAAAATAAATCGGCCTCACAAGTGGCCTCAGGATCTCGTCACAGTGTTTTTGTGCTTTCAAATTGCCATTGATAAAATGCAATTGTGTTCGTTGTGCGTAGCTTATGCCTGCCTGCCCATACCATAACCCCACCACCACCATGGGGCACTCTGTTCACAACGTTGACATCAGCAAACCGCTCGCCCACACGACGCCATACACATGTTCTGCGGTTGTGAGGCTGGTTGGACGTACTGACAAATTCAAAAAAATTAACATGACATAACGCAGCCACATCCTGAGTCCCCGGTGCTGACACATTCAGATATCAAAATATGGTTTAGTAGTTAGTTTAAAAGCTCTGACGAAAGCCAAGAGAACAATAAACACTTTTCAATAAGAAAACAGAAATCCACTTTGGGTTAAAAAAAAAAAGAGAGAGAAAAAATACTTGTTTGGCTACTTGAAGAGAACTATGACCTATCACTCGCAGCCCACCTCTTCCAATGCATTGTGGAAAAGTGTGCATCGAATTCTACTAGATGAAGAGCCAAAATGAGTTTAACATCCAGGTATTTAAACCATTAAAACACGTTCTATTTTCGCATACTGAGAATGCATCATGCGCGATTTCGTTGTTTCCCGCTATTCGTTGATTTCGGTAGCACCTCCCAATATCAAATTGATTAGCTGTGGTCAAAGCCGAAATGAGTATGACATCAGGGCATTTAAAGTATACTACATTTTTGAAACGTTGCATACTATTAAACTTGATTTTTTTCGCATCTTCAAACAGCCTACTATTTAGGACGCAAGTATGGGTATTCGTACACGGCCACTGGTACTTCATCTGGATGTCTAGAGAAGACGGGATGAAAACTTGGACTTTCTCAACTGCCTGCCCTCCATTGCAGACCCAATCTCCTCTCCCTCCTTCAGCCCGATGTTGCATTTTAGTTGGTTTACAGTATGTGACGTGATCTCTATTCACAACTCTATATCTAACTGTTATGTGTTCTCTTCCCTAGATGGTTGTCTTCAAGTACATAGAGGACAAAGATGTGTTCCAGAAGTTCTACGCCAAGATGCTGGCTAAGCGGTTAGTCCATCAGAACAGCGCCAGTGACGATGCTGAAGCCAGTATGATCTCCAAACTGAAGGTAGTACACGACTGAAATCTTGGTCACCTCATGACAATGCCTTTAATTGCCTTGAAACACATTTGATCAATTTGCAGTTTTTGTGATATTGCCATTACATTTTGATTGGTTTGTTGATTTACAATCCGTAAGATATTCTCTGGTTGCTCAGTCTTTGGACTGTGTTTTACCTGGGATCACCCCTGTTTTAATAGCATGTCCTGCCCCCAACAGCAAGCGTGCGGCTTCGAGTACACCTCTAAACTCCAGCGCATGTTCCAGGACATCGGAGTCAGCAAAGACCTAAATGAACAATTCAAAAAGCACCTCACCAACTCTGAGCCTTTGGACTGTGAGTATAATGTGACTAATGAGCAAAAGGAGAGTTTCCAGATTCTGGGATTCATTATGATGTCAGAAAGGAGTTTATTGGAAACTCTGCTACCGAGATTAATCTACTGGGTTATCCTAACCAAACTGTAAAACAAAGAATCACTTTGAAACAAAAAACTATGGTAAGAAGATTGCTGATCTGTTTTCTGTTTGTGTGTGTATATCCCAGTGGACTTCAGCATCCAGGTCCTCAGTTCTGGTTCCTGGCCCTTCCAGCAGTCTTGTACATTCGCTTTGCCCTCTGAGGTAAGACACACTAACGGATCCCCTCCACTGTGACCCAATTGACTGACATTGATCCCTGTTTACTCACTGTTCTCTCTTTTCTTCTCTCCTACCCTCATTCAGCTGGAGAGGAGTTACCAAAGGTTCACGGCCTTCTACGCCAGCAGACACAGCGGGCGCAAGCTGACCTGGCTCTACCACCTGTCCAAAGGAGAGCTGGTCACCAACTGCTTTAAGAACAGATACACTCTACAGGCGAGTACAGATGTTGTCTCTGATCAGATAAAATGCAATAATGTCCTTTCAGACTCACACAAGTTAGGAATATTCATCAACTAACACTGTTGAACAAACATACTGGAGCGTACTGGTGTGTGCTCACTGTCAACAAGCAAAAATTCCACAAATCAACAATATGCATGTAGCTGAGTTGACATTGTATCCTGTACTGTTAGATGGTTTTGACGTATTCCCTGTTGCTCCTCCTGTCCTCCCAGGCTTCTACCTTCCAGATGGCCATCTTACTGCAGTACAACGCTGAGGACGTCTACACAGTGCAGCAGCTCACTGACAGCACGCAGATCAAGATAGTGAGTACTGACAACTCTAAGGGAATCAGTTACTGTCAGACAGACCATTCTCTTTGATGAATGGTTTTTCAAAGGAAGATGTTATGTTTTGATGTGAAGATATAAGCTGAAAGCAACAGCCACTAATTTGCTTCAAATACATTTTGATGACGGTTTGTTTGTTTTTTCCCAACAGGACATTTTGGTGCAAGTGTTGCAAATCTTGTTGAAGTCCAAATTGCTGGTAAATTTTGTGCCTCTTATTATCAGATAATAGACAGAAAAAACTCCAGTTGATAGGGAACCACCAGTCACCATTCAGCACTGTAGAGTCTCTTTGAAAGTTTTGACCTTCTTTTGTCCAGGTCCTGGAGGATGAGAATGCAAATGTGGATGAAGTGGAGTTCAAACCAGACACCTTAATAAAACTCTTCCTGGGATACAAAAAGTGAGTGATGACACACACCATGGCTGAGTCCTAAAGTGCACTATGTAGGGAATGGAGTGCCATTTGGGAAGCAGCCCATGTTATCAGTGTAGATCACAACTGTACAAATGGTGTAAAACAGATATTCATAATTGCTATGATGTTACTGTACTGTAATCGATTCCATGAATTGTTGCTGATAGCAGGTTTTGATTTTAATCTTGACAGCAAGAAACTTCGGGTGAACATTAACGTGCCAATGAAGACCGAGCAGAAGCAGGAGCAGGAAACCACTCACAAGAACATAGAGGAGGATAGGAAACTGCTAATACAGGTACACTGTCCATCAGTCCATCATCATGCTCCTCTGTTTCGCTGACATTTACACACGCACACACTCAAGTTCTCATTCACACTCACAGAAATCTATGTTTATCATCCATTGTGCACAAATGACTCTCTATTCTAGAATATTCACCCAGGGTCATTGTTGTCTAAGCATGCTCTGTTGTATTCCTCCACCCTACTGTAGGCAGCCATCGTGAGAATCATGAAGATGCGTAAAGTGCTGAAACATCAGCAGCTCCTGGCAGAGGTTCTGAACCAGCTGTCATCCAGGTTCAAACCAAGAGTCCCCGTCATCAAGGTAAATGATGCATTAGATTACCCCGTCATCAAGGTAAATGATGCATTAGATTAGGGAACATTAGATGGCAATTTACCTTGTGACTCCAGAGGATTTCTTGGAACCACATACTGTAAATGCAACATCTGCCATGGTAGGAACGGTCTTGTTTGTGTCTTTCAGAAATGTAACAAATCTATACTGTGTTTTTACATTAGGGTTGTTTCCTGTAGGTTTATGGAAACTACTTTCTGTATGCAACATCTGCCATGTTAGTAATGGTAATAATGGTAATGTGTGTTTGTGTCTTTCAGAAATGCATCGACATCCTGATAGAGAAAGAGTACCTGGAGCGTGTCGACGGAGAGAAAGACACTTACAGCTACTTGGCTTAAAACCTTTTCATTGTTCTCCATCCTCCCTCCTTTCTTTTTTACGTTGTTTCTTGAGTAATAAACATAATTCTTTTTGACATTTGGCCAATGTTGTCAGGAATGCGAGCACGGAAGGAGAAAAATAAAATAAAAAATAAAAAAAAGAAGAAAGAAAAGTCTTCTGAATCATCATCATCAAGGTGGTTGCTAAAGCTGGACTTCCCTTTAAACTCTGAGATTATGGGATAGCTGCTCGCCCAGTGTTTGTTTGAAGATCCCATCTGAACTGCTCAGGATCGACAGATACATTTTGATATGTAAATATGGACAGAGACCTTTACTCCTTTACCTTTATCTTGCAGAGTTAATAACATTACAAAAAACCCAATCAAAACCCTTCACAGCGAGGGTTGCATGCTACTGCCTATCTGCATTTAAGAAGCAAAAGGACATAATAGACAGAAGCTATGAAGACACTGCTGCTTTACATGGCAGTAGCAAATTAGGAACCTATGTTTTAAAAAAGATGATCAATTTTAGCTGCACTTCCAGAGCGGGATTTGTGTGTTTGAAAAAGGCCCTTAGAAGTGTAATCTGCATTGTTACCTGCTACCAGAAAACCATTTGTTATAGTGTGGTTCACTTTTTTTTTTATGTGGTAAATAAAAGTTAAAGGTTTCTGTATGCCCTCTGATGGTCTTTATTACTTCAAAACTGATGTAAAAGTTTGGATGATATGTTAGACATTAATGGATATATACTGTGCACTGAACTTGTGCTCAGGCTGTCACTTTGGGGGCCAGGGCTGTCATATAATTGGGGGTGTAGGCCTGCAGGAATGAAAAAGCATGTCACCTGGATATTTTAAGTCAGTGCTGGTTACTTGACATTGCAATCCAGAAATGACATACTCAGCTGTTCATCGCCAGTCATTTGTAAACTGTTAAACTCAAATAAAGCTTGTTGACAACAGGATAATTTGGGATTTTGTAGGTATTAGAACTGAAGGTTGCTATATGATCAGCTTTCATCAGAATGTACATCAATGTCACTGCAAACATTCATATGCAAACTAGCAGTGATGTAAAGTACTTAAGTTAAAAAAAACTTGAAAGTACTACTTAAGTAGTTTTTTGGGGTATCTGTTCTTTACTTTACTATTTATATTTTTGACAACTTTATACTTTTACTTCACTACATTCCTAAAGACAATTATATACTTTTTACTCCATACATTTTCCCTGACACCAAAAAGTACTTGTTGCATTTTGAATGCTTAGAAGGACAGGAAAAGTGTCTTAATTCACACGCTTATCAAGAGGATATCCCTGCTCATCCCTACTGCCTCTGATCTGGCGGACTCACTAAACACATGCTTCGTTTGTAAATTATGTCTGAGGGTTGGAGCGTGCACCTGGCTCTCCGTAAATAAATAAAAAACAAGAAAATGGTGCCGTGTGGTTTGCTTAATATAAGGAATTTGAAATTATATATACTTTTACTTTTGATACTTAAGTATATTTTAGCAATTACATTTACTTTCGATACTTAAGTATATTTAAAACCAAATACTTTTTAGACTTACTCAAGTAGGATTTTACTGGGTGACTCACTTTCTATTAAGTTATCTTTACTTTTACTCAAGTATGACAATTGGGTACTTTTTCCACCACTGCAAACTAGCTGCACTTCGTTTCGTTTTACCTTTTTTCAATATACATTTCTTTGTATATATCCATAAAAAGAATGCCAGCTGATTCATGATTTCGACTGGTTGAGAAACGCTGTCTCCTCCAGACTTGTTCATTACTATGGGACAGCTGGAGATCGAATTTGAATATTTAAACAATTTTGCAAATGTCGGAGACAGACAGCAAGGTTTATACAAACCTCCGCTGTTGAAAACTAAATGTTAGTCTAAAAGAAATGTGAGATAATGTCTAGATGCTTTTTATAGTGGAGATCAAGTTCATAAATGGAACAGAGTAAATAGGCATTTTAATGTCATAGATTTAGCCGGTGGTAACTTGTGGAATAGACACCGGCTGGAATGCGTTTTTAACCAATCAGCATTCAGGATTAGATACTGCTGCTCATGCTCCCCGGTGATTTTATTTATAACAACGTTTCAACCCTTAGGTCTTCATCAGGCATCCATATCCCAGATGGGGGTGGAGGTCCTAAATATAGGGGCAACGCTCAGTGACATCACTTCCTGAAACAGGAGGTAAAAAATATATAACATAGGTTCACAATGTTAACACTCAATATATCAAAAATATATGATCATACACAAGGAATGTGATCAATATTTACAGTAATATATATACACAAAATATTCAATTAGGATAAAAAAACACGATAATGTTGATATTTTTTAACTATAAAAACGGTTTCAAGTTGAACTCCTCGTTAAGGCCAAGAGGAGACAGTGTGTTGAGCCTTTCCTAAATTAGCCATGCATGGAGATAGGGATTTTACTTAATTCTCCATACTGGCCAATTAATATAATGGCTATTCTGATCCAACCATAAATTCATACATTGTGCCCATCTCCTAAGAGGATGTAAGTTCAATACAGTGGGGGAAAAAAGTATTTAGTCAGCCACCAATTGTGCAAGTTCTCCCACTTAAAAAGATGAGAGAGGCCTGTAATTTATAGGTACACGTTAACTATGACAGCCAAAATGAGAAAAAAAAATCAAGAAAATCACATGCTGGATTTTTTATGAATTTATTTGCAAATTATGGTGGAAAATAAGTATTTGGTCAATAACAAAAGTTTCTCAATACTTCGTTATATACCCTTTGTTGGCAATGACACAGGTCAAACGTTTTCTGTAAGTCTTCACAAGGTTTTCACACACTGTTGCTGGTATTTTGGCCCATTCCTCCATGCAGATCTCCTCTAGAGCAGTGATGTTTTGGGGCTGTCGCTGGGCAACACGGACTTTCAACTCCCTCCAAAGATTTTCTATGGGGTTGAGATCTGGAGACTGGCTAGGCCACTCCAGGACCTTGAAATGCTTCTTACGAAGCCACTCCTTCGTTGCCCGGGCGGTGTGTTTGGGATCATTGTCATGCTGAAAGACCCAGCCATGTTTAATCTTCAATGCCCTTGCTGATGGAAGGAGGATTTCACTCAAAATCTCACGATACATGGCCCCATTCATTCTTTCCTTTACACGGATCAGTCGTCCTGGTCCCTTTGCAGAAAAACAGCCCCAAAGCATGATGTTTCCACCCCCATGCTTCACAGTAGGTATGGTGTTCTTTGGATGCAACTCAGCATTCTTTGTCCTCCAAACACGACGAGTTGAGTTTTTACCATAAAGTTATATTTTGGTTTCATCTGACCATATGACATTCTCCCAATCCTCTTCTGGATCATCCAAATTCACTCTAGCAAACTTCAGACGGGCCCGGACATGTACTGGCTTAAGCAGGGGGACACGTCTGGCACTGCAGGATTTGAGTCCCTGGCGGCGTAGTGTGTTACTGATGGTAGGCTTTGTTACTTTGGTCCCAGCTCTCTGCAGGTCATTTACTAGGTCCCCCCGTGTGGTTCTGGGATTTTTGCTCACCGTTCTTGTGATCATTTTGACCCCACGGGGTGAGATCTTGCGTGGAGCCCCAGATCGAGGGAGATTATCAGTGGTTTTGTATGTCTTCCATTTCCTAATAATTGCTCCCACAGTTGATTTCTTCAAACCAAGCTGCTTACCTATTGCAGATTCAGTCTTCCTAGCCTGGTGCAGGTCTACAATTTTGTTTCTGGTGTCCATTGACAGCTCTTTGGTCTTGGCCATAGTGGAGTTTGGAGTGTGACTGTTTGAGGTTGTGGACAGGTGTCTTTTATACTGATAACAAGTTAAAACAGGTGCCATTAATACAGGTAACGAGTGGAGGACAGAGGAGCCTCTTAAAGAAGAAGTTACACGTCTGTGAGAGCCAGAAATCTTGCTTGTTTGTAGGTGACCAAATACTTATTTTCCACCATAATTTGCAAATAAATTCATTAAAAATCCTACAATGTGATTTTCATGATTTTTTTTCTCAATTTGTCTGTCATAGTTGACGTGTACATATGATGAAAATTACAGGCCTCTCTCATCTTTTTAAGTGGGAGAACTTGCACAATTGGTGGCTGACTACTGTATGTAGCTAGATGTAGAAGGCTAATGTTAACTAGCTAACGTTGTCCATGAAAGGAAGTTAGGCTAGCGAGCAAGCATTTTAGCCAGGTAGCCTAGAACAACAAAATATATAAGCATGTACTGTATGACAGAGTCATAGACTGTTTTGTCAACATGAAAGAGGGTGAGTCAACGTGATTTGTTATACTTGCACAACGCACTCACATGCAGGCACACACATACAGAAATCAGAACCATGGACAGCCACATCATATTTAGCTTACATTGATTGGACTAAATTGATTTTTGTTATTTTTTAGTTGTCACTGTATTATACTAAGCATAGGTGATTTGATGAGGTTGAAGTTGAAATGGTGCTGCAATAGTGGAGGCAGCTCCTGTTTTCTTTGTGACTTACAGTAACTCTCCTTGGTTCTAAATCAATAGTTGTTTAATAATCTAAAAATGTCGGAAACGTTAACTTGCTTGACCATGCTGTAGGTCAAGTAACTGCTTGTTATATTAAATATGCTATGTGGACTTCACCAGACAGAGGTTGCTCTCCGGTTTTTATTGTCTCTGACTTAGGCCTATATATCATGGTCGCAAGGCATATGAACTAACAGGTTATAGAGCAAACAACGCAATTATCACAACACAGGTTGTAATATGGCTTTTTCTTCTGGCTTGGCTTCCCCAGTGATTTTACCCACGCACCGCTACTGCTTGCAGGTAAGGTTGGCAAGCGAAGCTCCCTCTTCCATCGATAGAACTTACATAATATTTCTGAATGGTGCCCGCGGCCAAGACCAGCACTGCAGGCATTTCAGTAAAAGATTACCTTTCGGAAAAATTTCAGAAATTATTTCTCGAGTTCTTGGAGGAGTAAATTGTTTATATTTCTTGGACGAGCCCGATAGTGCTTGATACCAGTGATAATCTATGCGTAACTCACCCCTCACTTTTACGCACGCAGGTTTCATAGAAATGGGGAACTGGGGTGTAATCATTAGTTCAAACAGTTGTGTTTTGCAACAAAACAAGAGTTTCAGTTGGACAAATTCAGGTAGGTCCCTCCCCATTTCGTTCCATTTGCTTCCGTTTAAGAAACTTTTCAACAGAATCGGTGTAATGTTGTATCTACCTGATGCTGAGGCACTCATTCGACCAGAGAGAAACATGCTGACGGTGAGCTTCACCAACATTGAGCATTTCACTCAGAAACTAGCTACCACCATTCAGGAGGACTATTACAGGTAATTTAAATGCTAATTTGGTAGTCCTGCCCAAAAAGCTTTCATTCAATTTTGCATTGAACCAGAACATATACATTTTGTCCAATCATAATCCACAAGGAATTATATTTTTCATGTCTTGCCATCCCCAGGGTGTATCCATTCCTGTGCAGAGCAGTGCGCCACTTTGCTCAAGACCATAAGAACATACCGGCATCCAAAGAGCTCTAAATGGCCTTCTCTGACTTTCCATCAAAACAAAAATACACAAACTACTGAGCCAGATCTCACGGAATACCTGTCATTTAAAATTAGATGGTTACTCTGCTTACATAAAGTAGTTTCAACAAGTGACAAATGTGCTGTCCCTCACCAGGAACGGAGAGCTCTCCATGGCCCAGATCGGGTCCCTATTCCGTATCAGTGGCCAGGTGGTGAGGACACACCCAGTGCACCCGGAGCTGGTCAGCGGACTGCCAGTCGGTCATCAAAGACATTGAGCAGCAATTTAAGTACACCCTGCCCAACATCTGTAACCCAGTCTGTATTAACCAACTTCGCTTCATGCTGGACCCCAACAAGTCCCATTTTGTGGTCTTTCAGAAGGTAAAGAGGTTTATCTGCACGAGTCCACCATGCCAGATTGACCCTCCAGCAGATAATGGAACCATTGCATACAGTGCATTCGGAAAGTATTCAGACCCCTTGACTTTTTCCATATTTTGTTACGTTACAGCCTTATTCTAAAATTGATTAAATTGTTTTTTTCCCCTCATCAAACTACACACAATACCCCATAATGACAAAGCAAAAAATGGTTTTTAGAAATTTTAGCACATTTCTAAAAAGATAACATTTACATAAGTATTCAGACCCTTTACTCAGTACTTTGTTGAAGCGTTTTTGGCAGCGATTACAGCCTCGAGTCTTCTTGGGTATGACGCTACAAGCTTGGCACCCCTGTATTTGGGGTTCAAGTCCAGGCTCTGACTGGGCCACTCAAGGACATTCAGAGACTTGTCCCGAAGCCACTCCTGAGTTGTCTTGGCTGTGTGCTTAGGGTCGTTGTCCTGTTGGAAGGTGAACCTTCACCACAGTCTGAGGTCCTGAGCACTCTGGAGCAGGTTTTCATCAAGGATCTCTCTGTACTTTGCTCCGTTCATCTTTCCCTCGATCCTGACTAGTCTCCCAGTCCTTGCCGCTGAAAAACATCCCTACAGCATGATGCTGCCACCACCATGCTTCACCGTAGGGATGGTGCCAGGTTTCCTCCAGACGTGATGCTTGGCATTCAGGCCAAAGAGTTAAATCTTGGTTTCATCAGACCAAAGAATCTTGTTTCTCATAATCTGAGAGTCTTTAGGTGCCTTTTGGCAAACTCCAAGCCAGCTGTCATGTGCCTTTTACTGAGGAGTGTCTTCCATCTGGCCACTCTACCATAAAGGCCTGATTGCTGGAGTGCTGCAGAGATGGTTGTCCTTCTGGAAGGTTCTCCCATCTCCACAGAGGAACTCTAGAGCTCTGTCAGAGTGACCATCAGGTTCTTGGTCACCTCCCTGACCAAGGCCCTTCTCCCCCACTTGGTCCGTTTTGCCGGGCAGTCAGCTCTAGGAAGAGCCTTGGTGGTTCCAAACTTCTTCCATTTAAGAATGATTGAGGCCACCGTTTTCTTGGGGACCTTCAATGCTGCAGACATTTGTTGGTACCCTTCCCCAGATCAGTGCCTCGACACAATCCTGTCTCGGAGCTCTATGGACAATTCCTTCGACCTGATGGCTTGGTTTTTGCTCTGACATCAACTGTGGGACCTTATATAGACAGTGTGCCTTTCCAAAATCATGTCCAATCAATTGAATTTACCACAGGTGGACTCCAATCAAGTACTAGAAACATCAATGGAAACAGGATGCACCTGAGCTCGATTTTGAGTCTCATAGCAAAGGCATTTCAGTTTTTTATTTGTAATAAATTTGCAAAAATTTCTAAAAACCGGGTTTTGCTTGGTCATTATGGAGTATTGTGTGTAGATTGCTGAGGATTATTATTTTTGAAATCCACGTAACGTAACAAAATGTGGAAAAAGTCAAGGGGTCTGAATACTTTCCGAAGGCACTGTATATCAGGACTCTAATTGTGCGTGACTGTGAGTTCATATAGTTGCGTATCCAGGAGACTCAGGCCGAGCTGCTTTGTGGCTTGTGATTCCATCCCCCACAGTGTGGCGGTGATCCTGAGGGCAGAGGCTGTGGAGATGGCTCAAGCAGGGGACCACTGCGACTTCACGGGCACCCTGATCGTCGTACCAGATGTCGCTGCGCTGGCTGTGTCAGGTGAAAAGCAACTGCCCTCCAAACACCATTTATTCTATTACACATAAGACTGCCCTTTATAAAAATCATTGCAATGGAGCATAATAGTGACATTCTCCCCTGTACTTTCTCCATGTATGCACTGCAGGCACCAGTGCAGAGACCAGCATCAGAGTGACTGGGGGGAGGGAGGGCTTTGATGCAGACCAGACTGCAGAGAGACTGAAGAACCAGATGACTGTACAGGAGTCGGAGAAGCTGTTTGAGATGAGTAAGGACAAGAACCTCTACCACAACCTCTGCACCAGCCTCTTCCCCACCATACATGGTATGGAGGGAATACAGTGCCTTGCAAAAGTATTCATCCCCCTTGGCGTTTTTCCTATTTTGTTGCATTACAACATGTAATTTAAATGGAATTTTATTTGGATTTCATAAAATGGACATACATAAAATAGTCCAAATTGGTGAAGTGAAATATCCAAAACTTTGAACATCCCACAGAGCACCATTAAATCCATTATTAAAAAATGGAAAGAATATGGCACCACAACAAACCTGCCAAGAGAGGGCCGCCAACCAAAACTCACGGACCAGGTAAGGAGGGCATTAATCAGAGAGGCAACAAAGAGACCAAAGATAACCCTGAAGGAGCTGCAAAGCTCCACAGCGGAGATTGGAATATCTGTCCATAGGACCATTTTAAGCCGTACACTCCACAGAGCTGGTTTTACGGAAGAGTGGCCAGAAAAAAAGCCATTGCTTAAAGAAAAAAATAAGCAAACACGTTTGATGTTCGCCAAAAGGCATGTGGGAGACTCCCCAAACATATGGAAGAAGGTACTCTGGTCAGATGAGACTAACATTTTGCTTTTTGGCCATCAAGGAAAATGCTATGTCTTTTGCAAACCTCTCATCACCCCGAGAACACCATCCCCACAGTGAAGCATGGTGGTGGCAGCTATGTGAATAGTTATGCACGCTCAAGTTTTCTATTTTGTTGTCTTATTTCTTGTTTGTTTCACAAGAAAAAATATTTTGCATCTTCAAAGTGGTAGGCATGTTGTGTAAATCAAATGATACAAACCCCCCAAAAATCAATTTTAATTCCAGGTTGTAAGGCAACAAAATAGGAAAAATGCCAAGGGGGGTGAATACTTTCGCAAGCCACTGTAAGTCTGTCATCAGTGTCGACTCCCCAGACATCAACTTCGACCAGGAACAAGACGACAACGGGGAAATGAATGGTAAGAAACACAATGGGGAAATTAATGGTAAGAAATTGTTACTTTCACCTTTGTGCAACAATATGTTTATTGAAAGTGATACATTTACACATCACAAATAGCCACCCTCTGTTCTCCAGATGAGAATGACATGATAGATGAGGCTGTGAAGGGGACCAACGGCACTAATGGCCATCATGCAGAGGAGGCTATGTATCACGTTTCAGGAGAAGACCCAGATGCAGACAGTGTCGAAGTAACAAAAGTTTATTACAAAAACAGAGGGCAGGCAAACGACAGGTCAAGGGCAGGCAGAGGTCAGTAATCCAGGGTGGTGTGACAAGGTACAGAATGTCAGGCAGGCTCAGGGCAGGCAGAATGGTCAAAACCGGGAAAACTAGAAAACAGGAACTTGCAAAAGACAGGCGCAAGGGGAAAACCACTAGTAGGCTTGACGAAACAGAATGAACTGGCAACAGACAAACAGAGAACACAGGTATAAATTCACTGGAGATAATGGGGAAGATGGGCGACATCTGGAGGGGGGTGGATACAATCACAAAGACAGGTGAAACAGATCAAGGTGTGACACTATGGACATAAACCATGGGGCAGGCAGACCTGAGAAGACCAGCACTGCCAAGCCTACTCTCAAGATGACCTTCGCTGAGTATAGGAGGGTCTCCAACCTCATCGTTGTGCACATGCAGAAGATGGAAGATAGTAAGAGTTTAAACAAACTGAAAGGATCCTTTATTTTCTATATAGTTTAATTAAAAAGATACTAGTTTTGTCAACATTTAACAAAATGTTTCATTCTTACAGTTGACGAAGAGTCCTCACTGAAGTAGTGCGAGCTGATTTAACTGGTACCTGAAAGAGATGAAGAGTGAGATCGAGTCAGAAGCTGAGATGGTTGCCATGAAGAATCTGATTGAAAAAGTGCTTCAGAGACTAATCCACTATCTAAGTAAAGCATTGGAAAACAAGACACACTAAGACCATCTGAAATATTTGACTGTTTGAAGCATTTATGGTATTGACCTTTACACAATGCAGTGAGATTTGTACAATTTGTGAGTGAGTGACATGCTCTGTATTATTTGTTCATTTCAGGGCCACATCATCATAGAGTTAACAAAGACTGGACTGAAGCATGGTGTTGAGGGAGAGGAACCTGTGGAGAAAGAGGACCCCTTCTTAGTGGTCAACCCCAATTACATCCCGGAAGACTAGGTAGGGTCCACGTCCACCTCAGCCGTAGATATTGTGGAAAAGGTAATTGAATTTGTGATTGCAGCTACAATAGCCTACTGTCCACTTGGTGTGCTGACATGTTGCTATTGAATGTCAATGTACTGTCTAAAAAATGTAATGCAGAATATGAAATTAATACACTTTTGTCATACTGCTCATGTCTATGCATTTCAATAAATACATTTTTTGCAATGAGTTGTGCTCACCAGGTGGCGCACTTTCACCTATCATAGCACTGGTGCCTCAGAGTTCAGGCCAATGGTTAAGGGCATGTCAGTTGGACTATGGGGACATTGAGGGGGCCAGGTTTTTTTTTATAGGGAAGAATATACGCTTTTTGTTTATCTCTGATATTCATGGAACATTGGTTCTAAAGAGGTATTACTACTGTATTTTTTATTGTTATTGATAACAGAATATGATACATTTATTAGCTATTTTTTAGAATGGATTTGTCTTATATATTTAAAACCCATTGACCCTAATTCAGCTGACATTCGTGCTGTGTTGAATTATGCTCTATCCCTCATTTGATCTTGACGATACAATGAAATGGCCTATCATAGACTTATAGCATAGCCTAAATGCACAACAACCTCAATTTATTACAATAATATGGGCTATGTTTTACAGACATGTTCTTTTAAGCTACAGTAGCACATCCAATAAAATGTTTTATACTCAAACATCTATTCTAGAACAAAAATGGCTACTCACCCTGTTTTAATTTTAATTCACTGTCTTGTCCATTTCTCTCTGTAGGCAAGTAAAGATTTTGAGAAAATCTGTGAGAAAATGCTGTAGCTTTTTCCATTCCACTTCCTTTCCAAACTTCAATGAATGGGAATAGTGCATATAACTATAACCTACATTAATACTATTCAATTTGTAAGTGACCGTATTCCATTATATGTAAATATTAAATAATATCCATAATATTAAAGAGACCCTCGCTCCCCGCCTTCGCCGCGAAGTGTACGGTACGACCACCTGCGCACAACTGTTTCTGCGTCTCGTCCCAGATCTCATCGAGAGTGTTGCGTGCGAAGAGCATGCCAGGTCATTGGGATAAATTCGTCACCTGAAATACGAGGAAGTTAACGCCACCCAATCGGATCTATATAACATCAACCACATCCCTGCCAAGAGGACCGCCGACTGATAAACCATCTTTGCAGAGAGCTGTATTTTACCTTATGCAATAGTTTAGGCTTTTATGCTACTTTATTTACAAAATAGTATAATTAAATTCTCTACACTGTTGTGGACTTCAATCTATTTCCTTTTGATTTGCAAATTGATTGGAACAGCCTTTCGGTGAGTTGTATTACATTTGAATATTGTGTACAAGTTAGTAAATGTGTTAATTTAAACATTTTATCAGTCATACTAATTTCCCTTGACTCGATGGTTTACAATACCTGAGCGCTTACTACGCATGACACCTTTTCAAGCTATATGCCATTGGTCCCTGAATGTAAACAAAGGCACGAATGTGAAGCGGATATAGTGAAATAACGGGGACGCTAAATTAGTTAGCAAGTTCTAATGTTTATTGTGATAAATAAATATGAAATCAAAAGAATATTGTTACTTGTAGAATTATATTCTCATATAGACTTCTTTATTCAAGATATGCCCTTTTTAAGTTTTGTTATCTTGAGACGGGGAATTAATGTTAATTGACTCACAGATGATGATTCCACTTGGGGACTGCTTATATGCGGGAAGGAAGAGAAGGAAGCCCATCCAAAAACAGTTGAGTACCAGATATTGTTACATAATGAGTTAATCTCAGATGAAACACGTGTTGGTTGCATGTGCAAATATAAAATATACTATTCTATAATTGTTTCCAGTCTGGCATTCATGGATATTCTACACTTGTAAATTAATGACAAACAAAAGCATTGGGATGTTTTGAAGTAGGCTACAATTAAAAACAGCATTCTGTACTATGTGTGTGTCAAATCTCAAGGCATTCAGTGTTACATTGTGTATATTTCCAAGGGTATTTGGTTACACTTTGCAAGTAATTTGCTAAAAAAAATCCCTCACCATCTAACTCTAGTGCAGAATGTAAAATAATGAATGTATGTTTATTTGCAAATTGAATGTCGTTATAGATGTGCAATTACACAAACCACAAACATGTATTACAGTTGTAAGTACTTTGTAACAATCTGTACCCACACTAATTACATTGTACCCGCCTATGTAAGTAGTAGTATCATGTATTGTAAATACATCGTTTTAGTATTATTTAATATAATATGGAGGTAAGTATCCTTAAAACTAGGGAAAGGGGATACCTAGTCAGTTGCACAACTGAATGCATTCAACCAAATGTGTCTTCCGCATTTAACCCAACACCTCTGAATCCTTAATTGACGTCCATGTCATCTATCAAGCCATTGCAAGTTTCTTACAATTTCATGTCCAACTTGTGACATTTTCTATCTTCAGCATTATTCAGTTGAGGGACCTGCTACTACTACAGAGGCTTTCCCTCTTCATTATTTAGTAATTATTGGGCTATTTACTAAGTCATTGTTTTCTGACCCCACAGACAACCCCTGACTTTCTCAAAATACCCTGTTAGACATGGTAAAGGTTCCAATGACTAATGAGACAAAATGGGATTGAAATTTCAGTAACGCATGCTTGCTTATTGAATAAACCAGTCGTCATTGGGACAATAAATAGGACTGTATTTTGGTCTCAGTAGATTGATGTAAAACAGCCTAGGTTTTAACTTTTATCATAACATCAATTAACATCAATCAATTATTTGACTCTCTATATCTGACAGAAAACAGACAGTGGCCACCCAGAAGACCAACCCGTCTAAGAGGCACCGTGACCGTCTGAATACAGAGCTGGACCGGCTGGCCAGTCTCCTACCCTTCACCCCAGACATCATCTCCAAACTGGACAAGCTCTCCGTGCTGCGCCTCAGCGTCAGCTACCTCCGGGTCAAGAGCTTCTTCCAAGGTACAGACAACACAGCGTCCCCATGTGTTGCAGTTACACCCTATATAGTCTCTCGTGACAGCAGTTACACCCTATCGTGACAGCACACACGTGAGATTTGGCCATGGATTTAGGTATTTAGGTATTTTATTAGGATCCCCATTAACTATTGCAAAATCAGCTACTCTTCCTGGGGTCCACACAAAACATGAAACATGACATAATACAGAACATTAATAGACAAGAACAGCTCAAGGACATAACTACATAAAAACAATGTTTAAAGGCACACGTAGCCTACATATCAATACATACACACAAACTATCTAGGTCAAATAGAGGAGAGGCGTTGTGCCGTGAGGTGTTACTTTATCTGTTTTTTGAAGCCAGGTTTACTGTTCATTTGAGCAATATGAGATGGAACGGAGTTCCATGCAATAATGGCTCTATATAATACTGTACGCTTTCTTGAATTTGTTCTGAATTTGGGGACTGTGAAAAGACCCCTGGTGGCATGTCTGGATGCCAAGATTACACCCTATTGCAGTATGAAAACGATTCCAAGTTATTTGTTTGTATAATGCAAGGATTGGTTTGTACACTTGAATTGCATCACTTGTACTGTGCTGCCACACATACTCTAATTTCGTTAACCCTAGTGCTGCTTCCATGTTATGAAGCTATAATTCTGTTTACATTATAAATGAGAGCGTTTAGACAAAAAAAAGGAAAATACCTCAGCTGAAAGAATGTTATTTATCATACATGGACCAAAGCAGAAGTGTGATATGCACCGTCAAGCTGGGTGTAACACATTCAGACCACTATGGTCACAAGATAAGTGCTTACGTTTCTAAAGTAGTACCAGAGTAGATTCAACATGTGTTCAGTTGTTTATCTTGTGGCCTTCTGCAGCAGGCATGTGAGGGATTCCACGCCAGGAAGGCCCAAAAATATTTTTGGTGTTTTGATATCTCAGATTGTTCTGGCAATTCTCACATAGAAACTTAATTGGAAGGATGTTTGACATGCTTTTCACATTTGTATCGCAAAATTTTTTAGACCCCTTTTAGACCTATACAGTGAGGGAAAAAAGTATTTGATCCCCTGCTGATTTTGTACGTTTGCCCACTGACAATGAAATGATCAGTCTATAATTTTAATGGTAGGTTTATTTGAACAGTGAGAGACAGAATAACAACAACAAAATCCAGAAAAACAAGTTTCAAAAATGTTATAAATTGATTTGCATTTTAATTAGGGAAATAAGTATTTGACCCCCTCTCAATCAGAAAGATTTCTGGCTCCCAGGTGTCTTTTATACAGGTAATGAGCTGAGATCAGGAGCACACTCTTAAAGGGAGTGCCCCTAATCTCAGCTTGTTACCTGTATAAAATACACCTGTCCACAGAAGCAATCAATCAATCAGATTCCAAACTCTCCACCATGGCCAAGACCAAAGAGCTCTCCAAGGATGTCAGGGACAAGATTGTAGACCTACAAGGCTGGAATGGGCTACAAGGCCATCGCCAAGCAGCTTGGTGAGAAGGTGACAACAGTTGGTGAGATTATTCGCAAATGGAAGAAACACAAAATAACTGTCAATCTCCCTCGGCCTGGGACTCCATGCAAGATCTCACCTCGTGGAGTTGCAATGATCATGAGAACGGTGAGGAATCAGCCCAGAACTACACGGGAGGATCTTGTCAATGATCTCAAGGCAGCTGGGACCATAGTCACCAAGAAAACAATTGGTAACACACTACGCCGTGAAGGACTGAAATCCTGCAACGCCCGCAAAGTCCCCCTGCTCAAGAAAGCACATATACAGGCCCGTCTGAAGTTTGCCAATGAACATCTGAATGATTCAGAGGAGAACTGGGTGAAATTGTTGTGGTCAGATGAGACCAAAATCGAGCTCTTTGCCATCAACTCAACTCGCCGTGTTTGGAGGAGGAGGAATACTGCCTATGACCCCAAGAACACCATCCCCACCGTCAAACATGGAGGTGGAAACATTATGCTTTGGGGTGTTTTTCTGCTAAGGGGACAGGACAACTTCACCGCATCAAAGGGACGATGGACGGGGCCATGTACCGTCAAATCTTGGGTGAGAACCTCCTTCCCTCAGCCAGGGCATTGAAAATGGGTCGTGGGTAGGTATTCCAGCATGACAATGACCCAAAACACACGGCCAAGGCAACAAAGGAGTGGCTCAAAAAGAAGCACATTAAGGTCCTGGAGTGGCCTAGCCAGTCTCCAGACCTTAATCCCATAGAAAATCTGTGGAGGGAGCTGAAGGTTTGAGTTGCCAAACGTCAGCCTCGAAACCTTAATGACTTGGAGAAGATCTGCAAAGAGGAGTGGGACAAAAGCCCTCCTGAGATGTGTGCAAACCTGGTGGCCAACTACAAGAAACGTCTGACCTCTGTAATTACCAACAAGGGTTTTGCCACCAAGTACTAAGTCATGTTTTGCAGAGGGGTCAAATACTTATTTCCCTCATTAAAATGCAAATCAATTTGTAACATTTTTTTACATGCATTTTTCTGGATTTTTTTGTTGTTATTCTGTCTCTCACTGTTCAAATAAACCTACCATTAAAATTATAGACTGATCATGTCTTTGTCAGTGGGCAAACTTACAAAATCAGCAGGGGATCAAATACTTTTTTCCCTCACTGTAAGACCCTATGATCCGTGTACCGTACATTATACAGACAACATGTTGGTAGCATTATACTCCTTACAGTGTGCTCTAAAATATGGAGTATGTCTATATTCTGAAATAAAAATGCACATTAATTTATTCAACATTTAAAATATGTATTTATTTATATTTATATCTCAGAAGTGCCCTTTTTGAGTTTACTTATTTTTTACTCTTTAAGCACGTCAAATTTCCAGAGTCGGCTCTCTGATACTTTTAAAGATATGACCCATTGTATACATAGAAATTGACAGAGGCCATTAACCAATCAAAGCCCTCCTTTAGGATTGTACATTCAGTAAATCACCAGCAGAGGGAGTTCCCTTTGAATCCATTTTCCCTTTCACTGTGTTGGTGGTGCCCATAAAATTGATCATAACTTTTAAAGAGCAGAGAGCCCACTCTGGAAATGTGATGTACTTGTAGAGTATATTGTTTAAAACAATATGTCTAAAAATGAACAAAATCAAAAAGGGTACTTTTGAGATATTAATATTGATATTTGTAATGTTGAATAAATTCATGTGGAAAAAAAAACATTTCAATAACTAGACATATTTTAGAGCACACTATAAGGAGTGTAATGACACCAACATGTTGTCTGTATCATGTACGGTTTACGGATCATAAGGTCTTACAGGAGGCATGTATAGGTCTAAAAGGGCCTAAAATTGCCACTTTCATCATGATTTTCTCAAAAATAGTTTGTGATACAAATGTAAAAAGCATATCAAACATCCTTCCTCTCAATTAAGTTTCTCTGTGAAAATTGCCAGAACAATCCGAGATATCAAAAATGTTTTCAGGCCTTCCTGGGGTGGAATGGCCCATATAAGACATCACTACACTCTTAGAAAAAAGGGTTCCAAAAGGGTTCTTCGGCTGTCCCCATAGGAGAACCCTTTTTGGTTCCATGTAGGACCCTTTTTAGTTCCAGGTAGAACTCTTTTAGGTTCCACATAGAACCCTCTGTGTAAAAGGTTCTACATGGAACTCAAAAGGGTTCTTCATAGTGTTCTCCTATGGGGACAGTCGAAGAACCCTTTTAAGTTCCAATTTTTTTAAAGAATGTAGCCTACCTATTGATATTCTCACCATGCACACTCCTATTACTCTCCTACTTTTCTATGTATTTGACAAGGTTTATCACTTTGAGAAAATGAAAATGGAAAACATGACCAAACAGCCTTGATATTTTACCCATTCATGGATGACCCTACGTCTGCATGATGTCGCTGTGGTAGCCTTGCTCATTCAGCCAATATGTGATGGATATACATGCCTGGTAGCCTATATTAACTTTTGAAATAGACTGTTTTATACATTGGTCAAATTTATCTAGCTGTGGCCTTATTTTCTTCTGTGTCATTTCCAATCCCTTCAAAGTCTGTAATGAAATATGTTAGGTCAAGGTGGTGTTGCTGCATGTGTTAACGTCATTTGATTATCTGATTCTGGATTCAGATCTTGTTTTGACTGAATTGTCTACATGTGAAATGAGGTGTCAGCCATCAGCTATTTATGTCTTTGCAATATACTGTAAATCTTCAAAGCTTTTAATTACATCAAAGACTAAGTTTATACTGGTGGTACCCTACCTGTTACGAATAACGAAAAGGATAGATATGCTATCCAATTAAGGAAATTAGTAGCTGTTCTCTGTTCACTAATATCAATATCTACAAACTTAAAGCAATCCAATTGTCCAATTGAAACCTCACATCTACAGTTACAGTACAACAGAAGAAAACATTAAAGCATTTTCCCTCATTAGTGATGTAATGACCTCGTCTCTTTCTGTGGCCTCACCATGCTGGAGCTGGTGGGAGTCTTTGCTTGAATAGTCTCACGTCAATAATTGCATAGATTGGGCCTGCACAACAAAAGGCATAAGTGACTGACCCCAAACCACTTCTGGTCTAGACACCAAATATGTTGGTCCAACAAGAGGAAGCTGAGAACACAGCATGCAGCGGAGAGAACTCCTTTGTTGTCCCAACACTATTGTTGGACTATTGTCGCTTACAATTACGCTCAAATTTGATCACCCAGAACTCAACTCCCTGCGTTGATCACCCTGTCTGATTGTATGACCTTTTGGTTAAGACTAAAGCACTACAAGTGTTCGTTCAGATTTGACCCTCGTCTGAAACTCTATGTATTCCAGTTTTAACAGATGGTTTATTTTTTATGGTTTTTCAGCAGCACCCTACAAACCTTCAAGTTTAGAGCAGATGTTATTTACAGCAACAGACTGAGAACTCCGATAGTTTACCACACTTATGCCAGATGTGTGCCAGAACTGCTGGTATTTCTTGTTTTTCTGTTATCTCTAATTTTGTGTGCTATCTGCTTAGTACTTTTGTGAATCATATTGATGAGATTGTATGTCATCCAGCTAACACAGTGTGTGAGGAATGAGGAAAAATGCTGTTCTTTTTAAGGATACTGCATAAGGATACTGCATAATACAAGTGCTATAACCCCCTATAGCCTGAGGAATGGGTGTGCAGTACAAGTTGTGCCACGTGCTGCTCTTTCTATTTACCAGCAGCTGTGGTTCCCCTTGCCAGGTTCCAGTCATCAGGCACACTTAGATATCACGCACCCTCGTATGGTCCTACCAGCAGCTCACAATGAGATCACAGAGAGGTTAATAGGATTGGTGCATGCACGTCACTTCTGTGTGGCTCAGTTGGTAGAGCATGGCGCTTGCAACGCCAGGGTTGTGGCTTCGATCCCCAAGGGGGACCAGTATGAAAATGTATGCACTCTACTGTAAGTTGCTCTGGGTAAGAGCATCTGCTAAATGACTAAAATGTAAAATTACAGTGACCTGAATTTAAAAAAGGGCAGGTGAAGTGATAGAGCTTAGGAGACATAGTACATACTGCACAGCTCAATGTGGTTTCAGGTGAGCGTCCTCACGGGGAGGATCAGTGTCAATGGTCTTTAATTCCATGGTCCTGAATACTGTTTGATTCTGATATTGCCTGTTGTACATTCAACATGAAAAGGCTGCTCTTTGAAATGATCAGACAAGGAAAAGACAATAAAAGGGTAACAGTCTTGAAGATGTGGTGATTTCTCCGCAGTACATTCATACGAACCCTAAAAGTCCATAGAAATGTCATTTTCTGTACAGGATACATCTCCAGTAAGGTGTTATGCTGCCTGTTCCTAGAGTGTTACCTGGAGATGAATGTATGAGCGTCTTGTCAGTGCTGGCTAACTCGCCTGTTTGACTTCTATGAGCCTAAATGACAGTGTATTTATATGGAATACAGAGTAATGGGGAAAGGAAAATGGTAGATATTAGGAAGCTGCAATGTGCTCCAGCACATGAGCGAGTAATTGTACACTAGTGAAAGTGGCAGTGGAGGGATAGTCAGATCAGAGAGGGAATGTATGTATCAAGTGCCACAGCATTGAGTTTTATACATCAGTGTTTATTGGTGGGGGTCTAATGACCTTGCATGACACAACAAGGATGCTGTGTGTGAATGTGAACAATGAATTTCCAATGTGAGTTTGTAATCTATCACCTATTGTAAACCCAAATTGAATTGGTTATAATCAAATAAAAGAGCCATTATATACTATGCCTAAAATGTTCAATCACAACAGACATTTTCCTTAGAATTACTGTATAGGTCCTCATGTCATTTTAGATCTGGATTTTAGGGAATTATATCCCAGATGTGGCCAAATTAAGTAATTCAAATGAAGCTAATCTGAGCTAATGTATTTGAGGCGCTGCCAGTTGAGTGAATTTGACCATGTTAAAGCAAGAGAGGTAGACTGGATTATCATCCATAACCTTAAAATGATCTTCTGAAACTCACTGTACCAGTACAGGAGCGTGATAATCTTCATAAGGAAATGCAGAAGAGGTTATAGGTTTGGTATAATGACATGAGTGAAAAGGGTTCTGAAATGTTATAGAATTGGTACAAAGGGAGCCAAAGGCCCCACCAAATTATGAAGTACCACTGAGAAAGCATTACTTTAATGTAAAACCTTTGTAAGGACTGTAAATGTGTTGAATTGTGATGTTGCATGCTCTGCAGTCTAGTCACAGCTCCATATTTCCCATTCCAGTTGTAGTGCTTATCATGTTGACCAGGAGGATCAAGGGGCTAGAATGGAATCAGTACACAGAAGAGGTCTTGGGTTCTCACTTCTCCTCCATGTTTAACTAGGTGCTCTGAAATTGGCCCTCGGAGGGCAGAGTGTTACACTGCTGTTTGGCAGCTGGCAGATTTCCTTCAGCTTGCGTGCAGAACGGGGAAATTCCATTTCCCCCCTGTGTTTGTTGTCATCATGTTTGAATATACTTTTTTCAATAAGGATCAGAAATATTCATTCCGATGAATCCAAGCAATTAGCTCCTGATTTTAATAATTATCCCAGGATAATTTAGGTTTTGCATAGAAATTCCATTTCAGGTAGCTTAGTGGTTAAGAGCGTTGTGCCAGTAACCGAAAGGTCGCTGGTTCTAATCCCCGAGCCGACTAGGTGAAAAATCTGCCGATGTGCCCTTGAGCAAGGCACTTAACCCTAATTGCTGCTGTATGTCGCTCTGGATAAGAGTGTCTGCTAAATTACTAAAATGTAAATGTAATATGTTCTTCTTTCATCCTGATCTGTCGGTCGTTGTTACACTTCATCCAGAAATCTATTGTTCACTTCATTGTTATTTCCAGAAACAATGCCTCGATTGATTATGAAGAGTGTTTTTAGAAAGAGTACACATTTTTTGTCTTGTTCTGTTTGTACCAAATAATTGTTATTATCAACAACGATTAAAATCTTTGCAGATGTTATTCTGATATCATACGTATGCATGTTGTGATCCAACATGTATTTTACTTATGTTTTCTACTTTTCAGTGATATTCAGTTATCCGATATCGGTTGTGTTCAATCAGCCAAAGGCAACATTCATGGAAAATATAGATACAGGAAAACTATTTGTCTGCACGCAATAGTGTGTGGAAGTGACCTTAATATGTCATAAAGGAGGGGCGCTAATCTTGGTCTTATTGCATGATGACTGCAGTGCTAACTGAATTGGCACAAGCCCTTTTTGTCTAAACTGTGATCTTTAATGTGTCATCAGATCATAAGAAAACATCCCATCAGCTCAATCTAATGACATCTACTTAACAAGCATTTTCACCACAGATATTATTATCCATATTGGCATGTTAACAAAGACAGCCACAAAACAACAAATGTATGTTAAAGGAAATATATTGATTTATTGATGGATTAATGGTGTTCGATTGATCAAGCCCAAAGACAACTGTTCAAAAGTGAATATGACGGGAGAAATTATGATGAATTATCATGTGTAAATGCATAGTAATGTTTACATCTTTATTATTTTCATGACTGCTACTATTACGACAGACATGCATTGTACAACGACAAATCCACCTGCTCTTCGGACTAGTCAATATACAAAACTCTATTGACTCAAGAACTTAACCTCTGATCCCCGACAAAGGCTATTGTCACCAAACAATTTTTTTGTGTCAACTCGCACTTTTGTCTACAACACCACCGTCGTTGATCATCAATGCACTAGACTTGATCTCATGGCACTACATAGATCACGCAAGTCAATGAGAAAACCCCGGGGGTGGGGGGTTTAGACAGTAACAATTTAGTTTAATTTGTTTATTTTAGTATATTATGCTACTTACGGTAATGTGTAAATAACAACAATGATATAATTTTATATTATGTCGTTTCAACATGGCTGTAAAAGTAAGTAGTCTTATTTAGATTTCATATTTGGCTCCTCAATTAACTTCATGATGTGCATTTAGGCTACTCTCCTTGAGATTCCCAATGATGTATACTCTCCTATGCACCTCACACTCACTGACCCCCCTGTCATTTGTCACTGTGTGCTGAACATTCAAATTACTGTAGTAGCTACTCACAGTAATTTAATTCAGCAAGGACGGAATCAGTCACAGAAATTAAAACCTCCTCCCTGTTTCTCATTCAGTTGACCCCTGAAAACCTACCCCTCCTCCTGACATGGGTACAGTGGCTATAGAAAGTCTACACCCCCTTGAACTTCTTTCACATTTTGTTGCGTTACAAATTGGGATTGAAATAGATTTAATTGTAATTTTCTCATTGATCTTCACAAAATAATCCCTAATGGAGTAAATACAAATCTACACTGGAGTTGCTTACCAAGAAGACAGTGAATGTTCCTGAGTGGCCAAGTTACAGTTTTGACTTAAATCTGCTTGAAATACTATGGCAAGCCAAGACTTGAAAATTGCTGTCTAGCCATGATCCCCAACATGATGACAGAGTTTGAAGAATTCTGAAGATAATAATGGGCAAATATTGCACAATATAGGTGTGCAAAGCTCTTATGAGACTTACCCAAGAAGACTCACAGCTGTAATCGCTGCCAAAGGTGTTTCTAACATGTATTGAATACTTATCTAATCAAGGTATATTAGTGTTTTATTTTTCTTTAATAAAAAAAGAAATGATTAAAAAAAGAAATCTTACACTTTGACATTAGAGTATTTTGTGTAGATCCTTGACAAAAATGACAATTAAATCCATTTTAATCCCAATTTGTAACACAATGAAATGTGAAGATATCCAAGGGGTGTGTAGACTTTCTATAGGCATTGTAGGTACTGTACAGTAATGAGTTTTTGCCTCTCAGGAAATCAGCACACTGTCTCTTTAAGAGGCTCTTGGTCTAGTAGTGGTGTAGGAAAACCAGGCGAGCAGTTGCCTGACTGCAGCAGGCTGGATTCTGACCTCAGAAATGGTTATGAAAACGATATGTTGATCAGTGTAGCATGTAGGAGGCCAGCCCTGCAGAAATGAGTGGGGAGCCACCTCTTGCGCTTCAGAGTTGGCCCTTATTGCCTTTACAGCACTACATACGCACCAGGACATACAGTGTATTCGGAAAGTATTCAGACCCGTTGACTTTTTCCAAATGTTGTTACATTACAGCCTTTTTCTCATCGATCAACACAGTGAAAACAGAAATACCTTATTTACATACACTACCAGTCAAAAGTTCAAGGGTTTTTCTTTATTTTTACTATTTTTTACATTGTAGAATAATAGTGAAGACATCAAAACTATTAAATAACACATATGGAATCATGTAGTAACCAAAAAAGTGTTAAACAAATCAAAATATATTTTATATTTGAGATTCTTCAAATTGCCACCCTTTGCCTTGATGACAGCTTTGCACACCCTTGGCATTCTCTCAACCAGCTTTATGAGGTAGTCACCTGGAGGGGGGGGTATACAGAAGATAGCCCTATTTGGTAAAAGATCAAGTCCATATTATGGTAAGAACAGCTCAAATAAGCAAAGAGAAACAACAGTCCATCATTACTTTAAGACATGAAGGTCAGTCAATATGGAACATTTCAAGAACTTTGAAAGTTTCTTCAAGTGCAGTCACAAAAACCATCAAGCGCTATGATGAAACTGGTTCTCATGAGGACCGCCACAGGAATGGAAGACCCAGAGTTACCTCTGCTGCATAGGATAAGTTCATTAGAGTTACCAGCCTCAGAAATTGCAGCCCAAATAATTGCTTCACAGAGTTCAAGTCACAGACACATCTCAACATCAACTGTTCAGAGGGGACTGTGTGAATCAGGCCTTCATGGTCGAATTGCTGCAAAGAAACCACTACTAAAGGACACCAATAAGAAGAAGAGACCTGCTTGGGCCAAGAAACATGAGCAATGGACTTTAGACAAGTGGAAATGTGTCCTTTGGTCTGGAGTCAAAATGTGAGATCTTTGGTTCCAACCGCGTGTCTTTGTGAGACGCGGTGTGGGTAAACGGATGATCTCCACATGTGTAGTTCCCACCGTAAAGCATGGAGGAGGAGGTATTATGGTGTGGGGGGGGGGGGGCTTTGCTTTTTTTAGAATTCAAGGCACACTTAACCAGCATGGCTACCACAGCATTCTGCAGCGATACGCCATCCTCTCAAGCTCTGTCTGGTTGGATGGGGAGCGTCGCTGCACAGCTATTTTCAGGTCTCTCCAGAGATGTTCGATCAGGTTCAAGTCCGGGCTCTGGCTGGGCCACTCAAGGACATTCAGAGACTTGTCCCGAAGCCACTCCTGCGTTGTCTTGGCTGTGTGCTTAGGGTCGTTGTCCTGTTGGAAGGTGAACCTTCGTCATTATGGGGTATTGTGTGTAGATTGAAAAGGGAAAAATGTAATTGAATCAATTTTAGAATACTGCTGTCATAACAAAATGTGGAAAAAGGGAAGGGGTCTGAATACTTTCCGAATGCACTGTATAAACAGATGTTAAGATTGATTTACATATACCCAGTCTAGAGGTGGTATTATAATGTTCCTTCCCTTAGAGCTTGGATAGGATTTCTATGTCATTTATAGCGTAGAGTTTAGAAGGTTGATAGATTTATTTGCCGTTCATTGCTTGAGGGCCATCTTTTGCCTTGTCCTTGATGTCATTATTTACATATCCCCCCTCCATAGCCACCCAGGCCTTGTCACAGCCACTTTGTGTAGTACTGCTGTATACATGCTCCTAGCCAATTAGCCCCATGTATTAAAGACTCCGGGCTGATTACATTAGACATGGCACTGCTTATGCTTGGCAGCTGGGGTCGTATTCCTCTTGTCTCATTCACTTCTTTAGCTACCTTATTACTCTACTTGCAGAAGTGTTTTAGATATAGTTCTATTTTCAGATCCTGGCTGCATTGTTGTTTTCAGTTTTAACCAAGTTTTATACTTAAAATTGGGTTTGACAATAGCTAATGGGGAAGTATGCATGAGTAAATCATGCAATCAGTTGATTTATACAACCAGAGATTGTAAAGGTCAGTGGGTTTGATTAATGCAAGGAGAGACCAATACTTATTTAAAAGCCAACACATTCTCCTTGACCCCGGTTTGCGTGCTCAGTTTTATTTTGCATGGAGGCAGCCATTAGCCTGACTGACGCGACCCATGTGACTCAGCGCAGGAAGAGCTGTGACCATACTGGTCTGGAAAGGAGGCCGTTTGTTAATGTAATATTCTCTCAGAATTGTGCAATGGATTTGATTGGTTCTCTCAAATGTTTATTTTTCCTCTGGGGTTGAGACCTCTCGTTGTTGGGATTTGAAAATCCAACCGTTATGGAAGGGGGCGACGCTCGAGGGCTGTGTGGCTGTGCATGTGGGTGTTTGAGTGAGAAAGACACAGAGGAGAGCCTTCATTATCGATACATTGTGAAGACAACATCCAAGTGCCATTGCAGACACTGAAGTCAGAAGGACTTAGAGAGTTAGGTGTTAGCCAGACTAGGCAGCCATATGTTTGAACATTACATAAACCAAGATTGGTCACTCACATGAGGTCACTTAGCTTTTATGCAATTGCTGTCTCTCAAACATGAAACCTATAACAATGGCTTTATAAACAGTTAAAGATGCAGTCTGGGATCTTAAATACAACAAATTCGTAACATATTGTACAAATTGGATTTGTAACATAACATACAAATTGCCCAAAAAAATGATGTAACATATCATACGAAATGGATGATGTAGTACACAATTGGATGACTAGCACACAAAAAACAGGGACCTGTTTTTGCTTGTGAGCATCACTTTCAAAACTACTGGCTGAAATTATACAGAAGTTCTGGAGCATCACTTTAATGCAGGGGTGTCAAACTCATTCCATAGAGGGCCTAATGTCTGCAGGTTTTTTGTTTTTCCTTTCAATTAAGCCCAAGACAACCAGGTGTGACCTTAATTCATCAATCAATTACAAGGGAGGAGCGAAAACTCACAGACACTCGGCCCTCTGTGGAATGAGTTTGACACCTGTGCTTTAATGGAACAACACAGAGGGAATTTAAAGGGCAGCTGATCCGGAATTCTAAAGGACTGATTCTGAAAGTGGAATGGAATTAAGGGTAGATTATTTGGGTAATTCTGCATTGAGGTAGTTTATATTTTGGCTATTGCTCAAAATCTGATTACATAAGCAAATTAGATCACTAATCCTTCCAAACCCCACAAAGGAATATTTTTGTTAGCAGCAGTTTTTTGGGACAGGTTTCCGTTGCTCTCCTTGATTCAATGTCAGTGGAATAAAATGATTGCCTTGAATCCACATTAACCAAGTTTCCGTCCAACTTTTTTATGCAATTAAAGTACATGTCAGATAAAAATGTCATGATAGTCCTGATGGAAACAGAAAATGTGTCGGTAATCTTTCCAAATGTCGACAAAACAAAATACGCTAGACAAGGTCGGGTCTTTTTGTGTCTGTTACATGTATTATGTGATAAATGTCAGTGGAAACGCTTTTATGCACAAATATTGATATAAAACAATCATATTGAAGTAAACTTGGAGTCACACGATGATATGTTGTGTGGTCCTCCCACTATGACTAGGGAAAGCATAGCCTATAGTTTATTAGGCTACAGATGAAATAAATGATGATGAACTTCACAGGGTGGTGAAAGTGCACGGTAATGAGTTTAATGCTCTTTTCCAATAAATATCGAGGGTCTTATTCTGGTGACACGATCATTGATGCTTGGCTGCCGTTTGAAAAATACAAAATCTTGCTCTTTTGTCCATAATAATCTCATCATATAGGCTATAGGCTAACCGCACTGTATGTGCGAGCTGTTGGCTAGTGCGCACGTGCCATTACCAGAGTGGGCACACTAGCAATTTAACGCAAAATTGTTTGTGAGGAACCCTTCAGTAGAATTGAAAATGCGATGGAAACCCATTTAACTTGTGTTTTTTATTCAGTACATGGGAATTGAACTGCAAAATGTATTTTTATGTGCACTACATCATCACACACAGCCCTTTGTCTGCAACTAGTGAGAAAATGTGCATATTGTTTTTATGCAGATTTGAGAATATTCGCATGAAAATCTGTCGCCAATTAGATGGAAACCAAGCTACTGAGAGTTTTTTTCTGCAATATTTAGAGGTAAAGAGCCATTATGATGGTCAGTGTCAGTCCAATCACCGTGGTTCCTGACGGGAGTGATTGACAGTTGTCATGGAGAGGAGAGGGCATTCCATCATGGCCAGCAGATCCCTGCGGTGGCCAAAGATATTCTCCATGTCAGAGAGGTCCCATCCCTCATCCCCAGGGGGATGGTGTTACAGGGAGAGCTATCCTACAGGACTCTGGCCTTGACCCTCCCTGTCTCTGGGTCTCTGCATACAGTACTGAGGAATGACCTGCTGAGCCTATTCAATAGACCAGAAGAGAGATGGTCCTCTAGAGCCAGTCAGTGACCTTCTTTTAAACATTTTCAAATTGCCAGTGATGATCATGAGTATGATATGGACTGAAATCACTGTAGAGACAGGCAGATGCAGACAGTGTCCATCTGAGATTGGGTTTGTAATTCTCATGTTTTTGATATTATGAAAATATATTTGGCAGTGTTGTCATTCCATTCCCTGCGACACTATTTCGACGGCATAAACACACACCTGGTTGTAAATATAATGGTGTCTGGGTTTGATTAGCATCCATTCACAACTGCCCAGCAGTAAAATGCAGGCTCCATTTCAATACATTTTTTACATTTACGTCATTTAGCAGACGCTCTTATCCAGAGCGACTTACAGGAACAATTAGGGCTAAGTGCCTTGCTCAAAGGTACATCGGCAGATTCTTCACCTAGTCGGCTCAGGGATTCGAACCAGCAACCTTTTTGATTACTGGCCCAACGCTCTAACCGCTAGGCTACCTGCTCATGCCACCACTAAGCAACCAAATGATAGAGTTAGTGTAGATTTCATACTGTAGGTCTATCTATCATGTCAGACTGTATCTTTTTATATATTTTTTTATATTGTTTATTTTATTTTTCGGGGTAGATCAGCTTTAATATTGCAGATAGATTGTAACTTCCATCAATGTAATTGTCTGCATCACTTCCCATCCCCCATACAGTTGAAGTCGAAAGTACACTAAGGTTGGAGTCATTAAAACTCGTTTTTCAACCACTCCACAAATTTCTTGTTAACAAACTATAGTTTTGGCAAGTCGGTTAAGACATCTACTTTGTGCATGACACAAGTAATTATTCCAATAATTGTTTACAGACAGATTATTTCACTTATAATTCACTGTATCACAATTCCAGTGGGTCAGAAGTTTACATACACTAAGTTGACTGTGCCTTTAAACAGCTTGAAAAATTCAAGAAAATGATGTCATGGCTTTAGAAGCTTCTGATAGGCTAATTGACATAATTTGAGTCAATTGGAGGTGTACCTGTGGATGTATTTCAAGGCCTACCTTCAATTCAGTGCCTCTTTGCTTGACATCATGGGAAAATCAAAAGAAATCAGCCAAGACCTCAGAAAAAAATAGACCTCCAAAAGTCTGGTTCATCCTTGGGAGCAATTTCCAAATGCCTGAAGGTACCACGTTCATCTGTACAAACAATAGTACACAAGTATAAACACCATGGGACCACACAGCCGTCATACCGCTCAGGAAGGAGACGCATTCTGTCTCCTAGAGATGAATGTACTTTGGTGCGAAAAGTGCAAATCAATCCCAGAACAACAGCAAAGGACCTTGTGAAGATGCTGGAGGAAACAGGTACAAAAGTATCTATATCCACAGTAAAACGAGTCCTATATCGACATAACCTGAAAGGCCGCTCAGCAAGGAAGAAGCCACTGCTCCAAAACTGCCATAAAAAAAGCCAGACTACGGTTTAAAACTGCACATGGGGACAAAGATCTCTCTACTTGCTTTGCTGCAGCAGGGACTGGTGCACTTCACAAAATAGATGGAGTCATGAGGAAGGAAAATTATGTGGATATATTGAAGCAACATCTCAAGACATCAGTCAGGAAGTTAAAGCTTGGACGCAAATGGGTCTTCCAAATGGACAATGACCCCAAGCATACTTGCAAAATGGCTTAAGGACAACAAAGTCAAGGTATTGGAGTGGCCATCACAAAGCCCTGACCTCAATCCTATGGAAAAGTTGTGGGCAGAACTGAAAAAGCATGTAGAGCAAGGAGTCCTACAAACCTGACTCAGTTACACCAGCTCTGTCAACTTATTGTGGGAAACTTGTGGAAGGCTATCCGAAACGTTTGACCCAAGTTAAACATTTTAAAGGCAATGCTACCAAATACTAATTGAGTGTATGTAAACTTCTGACCCACTGGGAATGTGATGAAAGAAATAAAAGCTGAAATATATCATTCTCTCTACTATTATTCTGACATTTCACATTCTTAAAATAAGTGCTGATCCTAACTGACCTAAAACAGGGCATTTTTACCAGGATTAAATGTGAGGAATTGTGAAAAACTGAGTTGAAATGTATTTGGCTAAGGTGTATGTAAACTTCCGACTTCAATTGTAGGTTTTTTCTCTCGCAAATATATATATATATATATACAGTGGGGGGAAAAAGTATTTAGTCAGCCACCAATTGTGCAAGTTCTCCCACTTAAAAAGATGAGAGAGGCCTGTAATTTTCATCATAGGTACACGTCAACTATGACAGACAAATTGAGATTTTTTTTCCAGATAATCACATTGTAGGATTTTTTCTTAATTTATTTGCAAATTATGGTGGAAAATAAGTATTTGGTCACCTACAAACAAGCAAGATTTCTGGCTCTCACAGACCTGTAACTTCTTCTTTAAGAGGCTCCTCTGTCCTCCACTCGTTACCTGTATTAATGGCACCTGTTTGAACTTGTTATCAGTATAAAAGACACCTGTCCACAACCTCAAACAGTCACACTCCAAACTCCACTATGGCCAAGACCAAAGAGCTGTCAAAGGACACCAGAAACAAAATCGTGGACCTGCACCGGGCTGGGAAGACTGAATCTGCAATAGGTAAGCAGCTTGGTTTTAAGAAATCAACTGTGGGAGCAATTATTAGGAAATGGAAGACATACAAGACCACTGATAATCTCCCTAGATCTGGGGCTCCACACAAGATCTCACCCCGTGGGGTCAAAATGATCACAAGAACGGTGACCAAAAATCCAAGAACCACACGGGGGGACCTAGTGAATGACCTACAGAGAGCTGGGACCAAAGTAACAAAGCCTACCATCAGTAACACACTACGCCGCCAGGAACTAAAATCCTGCAGTGCCAGACGTGTCCCCCTGCTTAAGCCAGTACATGTCCAGGCCCGTCTGAAGTTTGCTAGAGTGCATTTGGATGATCCAGAAGAGGATTGGGAGATTGTCATATGGTCAGATGAAACCAAAATATAACTTTTTGGTAAAAACTCAACTCGTCGTGTTTGGAGGACAAAGAATGCTGAGTTGCATCCAAAGAACACCATACCTACTGTGAAGCATGGGGGTGGAAACATCATGCTTTGGGGCTGTTTTTCTGCAAAGGGACCAGGACGACTGATCCGTGTAAAGGAAAGAATGAATGGGGCCATGTATCGTGAGATTTTGAGTGAAATCCTCCTTCCATCAGCAAGGGCATTGAAGATGAAACGTGGCTGGGTCTTTCAGCATGACAATGATCCCAAACACACCGCCCGGGCAACGAAGGAGTGGCTTCGTAAGAAGCATTTCAAAGTCCTGGAGTTGCCTAGCCAGTCTCCAGATCTCAACCCCATAGAAAATCTTTGGAGGGACCTGAAAGTCCGTGTTGCCCAGCGACAGCCCCAAAACATCACTGCTCTAGAGGAGATCTGCATGGAGGAATAGGCCAAACTACCAGCAACAGTGTGTGAAAACCTTGTGAAGACTTACAGAAAACGTTTGACCTGTGTCATTGCCAACAAAGGGTATATAGCAAAGTATTGAGAAACTTTTGTTATTGACCAAATACTTATTTTCCACCATAATTTGCAAATAAATTCATTAAAAATCCTACAATGTGATTTTCTTGAATTGTTTTTCTCATTTTGTCTGTCATAGTTGACGTGTACCTATGATGAAAATTACAGGCCTCTCTCATCTTTTTAAGTGGGAGAACTTGCACAATTGGTAGCTGACTAAATACTTTTTCCCCCCACTGTACATACATACATACACACACATACATATAAATATATTTCCCTTTATTACTTTCCAACCCCATCACCCCTTCCCTAATTGTAAACTAGTGAACAACAACGCTTAGGCCTCTACTTCCAGCTTATATACAGTCGTGGTCAAAAGTTTTGAGAATGACACAAGTATTGGTCTTCACAAAGTTTGCTGCTTCAGTGTTTTTAGATATTTTTGTCAGATGTTACTATGGTATACTGAAGTATAATTCCAAGCATTCCATAAGTGTCAAAGGCTTTTATTGACAATTACATTAAGTTTATGCAAAGAGTCAATATTTTCAGTGTTGAGCCTTCTTTTTCAAGACCTCTGCAATCCGCCCTGGCATGCTGTCAATTAACTTCTGGGCCACATCCTGACTGATGGCAGCCCATTCTTGCATAATCAATGCTTGGAATTTGTCAGTATTTGTGGGTTTTTGTTTGTCCACCCGCCTCTTGAGGATTGACCACAAGTTCTCAATGGGATTAAGGTCTGGGGAGTTTCCTGGCCATGGACCCAAAATGTCGATGTTTTGTTCCCCGAGCCACTTAGTTATCACTTTTGCCTTATGGCAAGGTGCTCCATCATGCTGGAAAAGGCATTGTTCGTCACCAGACTGTTCTTGGATGGTTGGGAGAAGTTGCTCTCGGAGGATGTGTTGGTACCATTCTTTATTCATGGCTGTGTTTATTCATGGCTGAGAAGCAACCCCACACATGAATGGTCTCAGGATGCTTTACTGTTGGCATGACACAGGACTTCGCCTCACTGTGCGTGCAGATGCACTCACACCTGCCTGCTGCCATTCCTGAGCAAGCTCTGCACTGGTGGTGCCCCGATCCCGCAGCTGAATCAACTTTAGGAGACGGTCCTGGCGCTTGCTGGACTTTCTTGGGTGCCCTGAAGCCTTCTTCACAACAATTGAACATCTCTCCTTGAAGTTCTTGATGATCCGATAAATGGTTGATTTAGGTGCAATCTTACTAGCAGCAATATCCTTGCCTGAGAAGGCCTTTTTGTGCAAAGCAATGATGACGGCACGTGTTTCCTTGCAGGTAACCATGGTTAACAGAGGAAGAACAATGATTTCAAGCACCACCCTCCTTTTAAAGCTTCCAGTCTGTAATTCTAACTCAATCAGCATGACAGAGTGATCTCCAGCCTTGTCCTCGTCAACACTCTCACCTGTGTTAACGAGAGAATCACTGACATGATGTTAGCTGGTCCTTTTGTGGCAGGGCTGAAATGCAGTGGAAATGTTGTTTTGGGATTAAGTTCATTTTCATGGCAAAGAGGGACTTTGCAATTAATTGCAATTCATCTGATCACTCTTCATAACATTCTGGAGTATATACAAATTGCCATCATAAAAACTGAGGCAGCAGACTTTGAAAATTAATATTTGTGTCATTCTCAAAACTTTTGACCACGACTGTATACTATATACATTTTATGGACACAGTCAATTTACAATAATTCGATTTTGTTTGTTTTTACTCCTGAACTTCCTCTACCCTCAACCTCTCTGATCATTTTCATGATGTCCATCTGGTTTGCTTCTACAGTTAAAGTCGGAAGTTTACATACACCTTAGCCAAATACATTTCAACTCAGTTTTTCACAATTCCTGACATTTAATCCTAGTAAATATTCCCTGTCTTAGGTCAGTTAGGATCACCACTTTATTTTAAGAATGTGAAATGTCAGAATAATAGTAGAGAGAATGATATATTTCAGCTTTTATTTATTTCATCACATTCCCATTAGGTCAGAAGTTTACATACACTCAATTAGTATTTGGTAGCATTGCCTTTAAATTGTTTAACTTGGGTCAAACGTTTCGGGTAGCCTTCCACAAGCTTCCCACAAAAAGTTGGGTGAATTTTGGCCCATTCCTCCTGACAGAGCTGGTGTAACTGAGTCAGGTTTGTAGGACTCCTTGCTCGCACACGCTTTTTCAGTTCTGCCCACAACTTTTCCATAGGATTGAGGTCAGGGCTTTGTGATGGCCACTCCAATACCTTGACTTTGTTGTCCTTAAGCCATTTTGCCACAACTTTGGAAGTATGCTTGGGGTCATTGTCCATTTGGAAGACCCATTTGCGACCAAGCTTTAACTTCCTGACTGATGTCTTGAGTTGTTGCTTCAATATACACTGGGGGGGAAAAGTATTTAGTCAGCTACCAATTGTGCAAGTTCTCCCACTTAAAAAGATGAGAGAGGCCTGTAATTTTCATCATAGGTACACGTCAACGATGACAGACAAATTGAGGAAAAAAAATCCAGAAAATCACATTGTAGGATTTTTTATGAATTTATTTGCAAATTATGGTGGAAAATAAGTATTTGGTCACCTACAAACAAGCAAGATTTCTGGCTCTCACAGACCTGTAACTTCTTCTTTAAGAGGCTCCTCTGTCCTCCACTCGTTACCTGTATTAATGGCACCTGTTTGAACTTGTTATCAGTATAAAAGACACCTGTCCACAACCTCAAACAGTCACACTCCAAACTCCACTATGGCCAAGACCAAAGAGCTGTCAAAGGACACCAGAAACAAAATTGTAGACCTGCACCAGGCTGGGAAGACTGAATCTGCAATAGGTAAGCAGCTTGGTTTGAAGAAATCAACTGTGGGAGCAATTATTAGGAAATGGAAGACATACAAGACCACTGATAATCTCCCTCGATCTGGGGCTCCACGCAAGATCTCACCCCGTGGGGTCAAAATGATCACAGGAACGGTGAGCTAAAATCCCAGAACCACACGGGGGGACCTAGTGAATGACCTGCAGAGAGCTGGGACCAAAGTAACAAAGCCTACCATCAGTAACACACTACGCCGCAGTGCCAAACGTGTCCCCCTGCTTAAGCCAGTACATGTCCAGGCCCGTCTGAAGTTTGCTAGAGTGCATTTGGATGATCCAGAAGAGGATTGGGAGAATGTCATATGGTCAGATGAAACCAAAATATAACTTTTTGGTAAAAACTCAACTCGTCGCGTTTGGAGGACAAAGAATGCTGAGTTGCATCCAAAGAACACCATACCTACTGTGAAGCATGGGGGTGGAAACATCATGCTTTGGGGCTGTTTTTCTGCAAAGGGACCAGGACGACTGATCCGTGTAAAGGAAAGAATGAATGGGGCCATGTATCGTGAGATTTTGAGTGAAAACCTCCTTCCATCAGCAAGGGCATTGAAGATGAAACGTGGCTGGGTCTTTCAGCATGACAATGATCCCAAACACACCGCCCGGGCAACGAAGGAGTGGCTTCGTAAGAAGCATTTCAAGGTCCTGGAGTGGCCTAGCCAGTCTCCAGATCTCAACCCCATAGAAAATCTTTGGAGGGAGTTGAAAGTCTGTGTTGCCCAGCGACAGCCCCAAAACATCACTGCTCTAGAGGAGATCTGCATGGAGGAATGGGCCAAAATACCAGCAATAGTGTGTGAAAACCTTGTGAAGACTTACAGAAAACGTTTGACCTGTGTCATTGCCAACAAAGGGTATATAACAAGGTATTGAGAAACTTTTGTTATTGACCAAATACTTATTTTCCACCATAATTTGCAAATAAATTCATAAAAAATCCTACAATGTGATTTTCTGGAAAATAAATTCTAATTTTGTCTGTCATAGTTGACGTGTACCTATGATGAAAATTACAGGCCTCTCTCATCTTTTTAAGTGGGAGAACTTGCATAATTGGTGGCTGACTAAATACTTTTTTCCCCCACTGTATATCCACATAATTTTCCTTCCTCATGACTCCATCAAGCAAAGAGACACTGAATTTGAAGGTAGGTCTTGAAATACATCCACAGGTACACCTCCAAATAACTCAAATTATGTCAATTAGCCTATCAGAAGCTTCTAAAGCTATGACATCATTTTCTGGAATTTTCCAAGCTGTTTAAAGGCACAGTCAACTTAGTGTATGTAAACTTCTGACCCACTGGAATTGTGATACAGTGAATTATAAGTGAAATAATCTGTATGTAAACAATTGTTGGAAGAATTATGTGTGTCATGCACAAAGTAGATGTCCTAACCGACTTGCCAAAACTATAGTTTGTTAACAAGACATTTGTGGAGTGGTTGAAAAACAAGTTTTAATGACTCCAACCTTAGTGTATGTAAACCTCCGACTTCAACTGTATATGCCATAACTGTGCTCTTTCACAAAAGCTCTCAACCTATAACCTATAAACCTATTATGGACACAGTATGCTTTACATGAGTTATCTTGTTGTTATTAGTTGTTGTTAGTTGTTATTAGTCCCATCATTCAGCTCTATTCAACACCTCCCATCTATCTCTTAACACCATCCAAATTGGATTTCTATATGCAATATCTTTTTCAACTGTACTGTGATGTTTCACAAAAGTTCTGAACCCTTCTATTCTCATTGTTTCTACAGATTGTAAATTGAAAATATTTTTTTTTGCTAAAAGTGTTATTATATTATTGATCGATTGACTATGACTTTTCAGATCACCCAGTAGTGCTATCTGCAGGGTTAGCGCCAGGTAAATATTGCAAACCTTCAGCCATTCCTGGACCTGTGACCAAAAACAAGCTACAAATGGACAGTACCAAAACAAATGATCTAATGATTTTGTCTCTTCGCAGCAAAATCTGCAGAGCTGGGAAGATTGTATCCCCCATATAAATAACATTGTATTGGTAGGAAGAATTTTGTATAATCATTTAAATTGAAAAATTCTAAGTTTTGAATCCGGCGTCGTTTTGTGTATCAGTTCATAAGCACTATGTCAGACTGTTAGGTATTGCATCAGCCCAGACAGGAATGTGTATTCAGAACAAACCTTTTTCTGTGGGAAAAAAAATACTCTCTTAAACCACATATAGAGATATTGTTGAAATAAACAATTAACTATGCAAATGTGGCTCTTCAGTTCAGGACTATTAATTGAAGTGGCCCTCTAAGTATTTTTACAATAACCTGTAGAAATGTCATTTGACAGTCGCTAAACTGAACTCACTTTTACAACAATGGCTGTGTAACTGTAAACATTCTTGTTGTCTTTGACTCATTATTTAATGAGATGAGGTAGTTGGATGTGCAGCATTCCTCTATAGTAATGAAGCTTAGTTTATGGGGCTTTTATCTGTTTTCATTTGTTCCGTGCAAACACATGAAGAAGCAGACATCTGCTTTCCTTATAGACCACAGCTTTAAAGATTCTCCCCTCCATGTTTTTCCAGTCAAGCGCTGAAAGCTGCACTGGATCCAGTCAGTGGATTGTGTGTAAATTACACTATGTACAGTGTGTGTGTGTGTGTGTGTGTGTGTGTGTGTGTGTGTGTGTGTGTGTGTGTGTATATGAGCCATTGTCTGCTGTGAAATTAAGTATGGAAGCTGTGTGAGGGTGACAGATTAAAATGTCTGAACACTATTGGGTCTGTCACACAGCAGGCTTTTAACCTGAGTGTTCAGGCCTCATTGACCCTGTCAGGGCCTGATGTGGAGTGGTGCTGCACACCACAGAGCAGTGTTGGGATGCTAATGAGAGTGAGCACGCTCAGAGCCAGGCGGGAGGTGAGTAGGAGCCGGAGCCGCCTGCACCCCCCGCACGCAACGGAGGAGGATTTGCACGGCACGCTTTGGGAAACCGACAGCCCCACTCTCTCTCTTCCCCTCCCTTCTCTTCCCTACTCTGTTCTGTTCCCCTCCCCAGTCTTGATAGGAAGCAGTTACTCAGCTGACACAAAACAGGTGAAATCACACCCACACATTCTTCCGTCTCTCTCTCTCACACTGATACAGCAGAGGCAAGTCAGCAATGACTCAGTCGAAGCTAGTGGGGAGGGGTCCCATTTAGGAGGCCTCTGCTACAGCAAACCACACAGAACAGAGAATCTTACAACCGCTTCAATGCTAAGATATAAAGGACGGTATTGTTTTTCAGACATAGTCAACGTGTCACCAAGTCCTGGCACAGAAACTGTGGGATCCAAGCTTGTTTTGAACATCTTTTAAATGGGTTGTTTGTATTCTCACGTTTTCTAGTTTGACCTCAACAGTCTCACCATGTTACCATTCAACTGAATTAAGTCTGGTCCACTAATAACAATTCCTCCATTTTTATGGTCTGTGTACAATTGCCTTTGTCCTCTTTTGTTTCTGGTGAGAGTCTGACAGTGTAGCAGTGACCACCCCAAGTCAATAGTCACCAGAGGGGATTCATTTTGGCAATTAAGAGCAGAACATCCAGTCATAGATACTGTACCTCTTAAGACTGTGTTAATACGGGGGATTCCTAACGCAAGTGCCTCATTAGTTTTCCTCCTATGTCCTCGTAGGCAGCATCACATCAACATTCATGTAAACTGTACTATGCCACCTTGTTTATACACAAGGTGAGGTCCTTGGGACAAGTTAAACACAGCTCTGTCAAATAAATGACAGAGTTAACCAAATTGCCAAGGATTATTAAAGATAAATGACCACAGTAGAACAAACTCACGGACTGGAGCGATCACTTGGAGAACACCGACAATAATTAGCAGCAGGGCATGAAATAATAGCAAGTATTCACACTCTTTGTGATGAAACACTTTGCAAGATGGTACACTCGTGATGAAACACTCTTGGTAAGATGATAACACACTCTTGATAATTAGCATGCAAAAGCGCACACGTGGATTAATAAGACTTGCCTCTGCTGTCTAACTAAATAGTTCCCTCCTAAGAACAGCCAGCCGTGGAGGTCTATAGGGAAGTGGTCCCAAAATTAAACAGGTAGACAAACAAACATTTAACATTTAAAAAATATAATACTAATCCGACCGATAAGGCAACCCCAAATATTTTGCCTGAAATACCAGGTCATTTGCTTGGGCGGACTAGACAAAATACCAAATCCTGCCTACCTAATGTAAGGGACACAAACTAATGACACAGTAAAGGCAGCCAAAGGCTTCTCCGGAGCACTCTGAAAAATACAAACAATTATAACCCCTGCTCATTTACAAAATAGCAATATCAAAACCTGTATATTTTATTAAATACACAACACTAGGTGCCACTGGCTACATTAACATGGATGCTATTGCCAGCTACAGTGGTTTGACTTACAGTGCCTTCGGAAAGCACTCAGACCTAATAACTTTTTCCACATTTTGTTACGTTACAGCCTTATTCTAAAATGGATTAAAAAATTAAACAATCTCAGCAATCTACACACAATACCCCATAATGACAAAGCAAAACCAGGTTTTTAAATGTTTTTTGCACATTTATGAAATATAAAAAACAGAAATACCTTATTTACATAGGTATTCAGACCCTTTGCTATGAGACTCGAAATTGAGCTCAGGTGCATCCTGTTTCCATTGATCATCCTTGAGATGTTTCTACAACTTGATTGGAGTCCACCTGTGGTAGATTCAATTGTTTGGACATGATTTGGAAAGGCACACACCTGTCTATATAAGGTCCCACAGTTGGCAGTGCATGTCAGAGCAAAAACCAAGCCATGAGGTCGAAGGAATTGTCCATAGAGCTCCGAGACAGGATTGTTTCGAGGCACAGATCTGGGGAAGGGTACCAAAACATTTCTGCAGCATTGAAGGTCCCGAAGAACACAGTGGCCTCCATCATTGTTAAATGGAAGAAGTTTGGAACCACCAAGACTCTTCCTAGAGCTCGCCGCTCGGCCAAACTGAGCAATCAGAGGAGAAGGGCCTTGGTCAGGGAGGTGACCAAGAACCTGATGGTCACTCTGACAGAGCTCTAGAGTTCCTCTGTGGAGATGAGAGAACCTTCCGAAAGGACAACCATCTCTGCAGCACTGCACCAATCAGGCCTTTATGGTAGAGTGGCCAGACGGAAGCCACTCCTCAGTATAAGACTCTTGACAGCACGCTTGGAGTTTGCCAAAAGGCACCTAAAGATTCTCAGAGCATGACAAACAAGATTCTCTGGTCTGATGAAACCAAGATTGAACTCTTTGGCCTGAATGCCAAGCATCACGTTTGGAGGAAACCTGGCACCATCCCTACGGTGAAGCATGGTGGTGGCAGCATCATGCTGTGGGGATGTTTTTCAGCGGCAGGGACTGGGAGACTAGTCAGGATCGAGGCAAAGATGAACGCAGCAAAGTACAGCGAGATCCTTGATGAAAACCTGCTCCAGAGCGCTCAGGACCTCAGACTGGGGCAAAGGTTCACCTTCCAACAGGACAATGACTCTAAGCACACAGCCAAGACAACGCAGGAGTGGCTTCGGGACAAGTCTCTGAATGTCCTTGAGTGGCCCAGCCAGAGCCCGGACTTGAACCCGATCGAGCATCTCTGGAGAGACCAGAAAATAACTGTGCAGCAACGCTCCCCATCCAACCTGACAGAGCTTGAGAGGATCTGCAGAGAAGAATGAGAGAAGCTCCCCAAATACAGGTGTGCCAAGCTTGTAGCGTCATACCCAAGAATACTCAAGGCTGTAATCTCTGCCAAAGGTGCTTCAACAAAGTACTGAAAAGGGTCTGAATACTTATGTAAATGTTATATTTCCTTTTTTTTTATTTCCATAAATTTGCTAAAATTTCTAAAAAACAGTTTTGTCTTTGTCATTATGGGGTATTGTGTGTAGTTTGAGGAGGAAAAAAAACTATGTAATTAATTTTAGAGTAAGGCTGTAACGTAACAAAATGTGGAAAAAGTCCCTCCACTGCGCCACATCCCTCCTCCTTCCCTCTTTCTCCCCCTCCCCCGCAAGAAGGTGTATGTCTCTGCGTGATCGCTGGCTGGATGGGATCTTCTCTGTTCTGTAACCTCAGAGTTGATATGTAGTGTAGTGGTGGTGGATCCATCCAGCAGCAACTCCTCAAACCCTCTTACTGCACCCCCTACGCACCACCCCCAGATCCCCCCCTTCAGGCTTGCGTTATGAAAGCTGCTGTTTGTGTTGAGGATGGAGGGCCAAACCTCCAACTGGAGCATGTGATAGTGAGATCATGGTATGGATTAGCGTACCGATTCGCCCTGCAACCGATCTCATGAGGAATCACTGTAATGAGTCGGATTTCCATGGCCTCTGGAGGGAACATTCACTAGAAATACCGTGTCTCAGGCAGACTGATGGAGTCAACTCTATCTACATGACTCATGCCATATAGAGAGAATAGACTATGTGGGGTAGAGAGAATAGAATCCAGGAGATTCAATTAATGTCACAGTCAATCTGGGAGTACTGTAAAAGCTTCAGTCTTGTGAGAGTGATTGGTGCTGTGACATGGTTATGAACCAGAGCCACTTTAGTGGATTCCATTGTAAAACACATTGATGTGTTGAATTTGAGTCTGTGTATTTCCACAGGGGACATGCCTTATCGTGAACTTCGAGTGAGCACACCATGTACTCTTCAGTTGATGATAATAGGCATACATAGTTAACTATACTGAACAAAAATATAAAACGCAACATCTAAAGTGTTGGTCCCCATGTTTCATGAGCTGAAATAAAAGATCCCAGAAAAAACCTTATTTCTCTAAAATGTTGTGCACAAATTTGTTTACATCCCTGTTAGTGAGCATTTCTCCTTTGCCAAGATAATCCATCCACCTGACAGGTGTGGCATATCAAGAAGCTGATTAAACAGCATGACCATTACACAGGTGCACCTTGTGCTGGGGACAATAAAAGGCCACTCTAAAATGTGCAGTTTTATCACACAACACAATGCCACAGATGTCTCAGGTTTTGAGGGAGTGTGCAATTGGCATGCTGATTGCAGGAATGTCCACCAGAGCTGTTGCCAGAGAATTGAATGTTCATTTCTCTACCATAAGCCGACCTCCAACGTCGTTTTAGAGAATTTGGCAGTACATCCAACCTGCCTCACAACCGCAGATCATGTGTAACCACACCAGCCCAGGACCTCCACATCTGGCTTCTTCACCTGCGGGATCATCTGAGACCATAAACCCGGACAGCTTATGAAACCGTGGGTTTGCACAACCGAAGATGCATGCTCGTCGTCCTCACCAGGGTCTTTTCCTGACTGCAGTTTGGCGTCGTAAATGACTTCAGTGGGCAAATGCTAACATTTGATGGCCACAGAAACGCAGGAGAAGTGTGCTCTTCATGGATTAATCCCGGTTTCAATTCTACTGGGCAGATGGCAGACAGCGTGTATGGCGTTGTGTGGGTGAGCAGTTTGCTGATGTCAAAGTTGTGAACAGAGTGCCCCATGGTGGCGGTGGGGTGATGATATGGACAGGCTTGAGCTACGGACAACGAACACAATGCACAGAGATACCATGACGAGATCCTGAGGCCCATTGTTGTGCCATTTATCCGCCGCCATCACCTCATGTTTCAGCATGATAATGCACAGCCCCATGTCGCAAGGATCTGTACACAATTCCTGGAAGCTGAAAATGTCCCAGTTCTTCCATGGCCTGCATACTCACCAGAAATGTCACCCATTGAGCATGTTTGGGATGCTCTGGATTGACGTGTACGACAGCATGTTCCAGTTCCCGCCAATATCCAGCAACTTCGCACAGCCATTGAGTGGGACAACATTCCACAGGCCACAATCATCAGTCTGATCAATTCTATGCGAAGGAGATGTGTCACGCTGCATGAGGCAAATGGTGGTCACATCAGATACTGACAGGTTTTCTGATCCACGCCCCTACATTTTTAAAAAGGTATCTTTGACTAGGGCTGTTGCTGTGACCATATTACCGCCACACCAGCGGTCATGAGTATGAAGGCAGTCAAATTCCATGTGACCGTTTAGTCACGGTAATTAGGCTTCTCCAAGCTCTATGCTGCTGATGGTCATTAGTAGCCTACCAAACTTGCTAACTGCCTGGTACTCAGCACTCTATTGTCTCTCTAATCACTCTGACATCAATGCAATTATAATCGAAAATCTAATCAAACACTTAATGAGAGCCCATGAGCTCATGTTGCGCAACATTTCTTTAGGCTATGCAATTGTGTGAGAAAACATCAGCTTTCTATAGGCTTACTATATTTATTTCTCAACTTTCTTAATATTATGCAAATATTAAGCACATTGCTTATATTTACAACAGGAGTATAGCCAACCTGGCTGGCATGAAAATGAACCACAGGAAAAGCATCCTCCATTTGCTATTTAAGTGCAGAGATGACATATATTTTTCCCCCTGCCCCTGTTTTGAGACATGGTCCATTCTAAATGAAAACAAATTTCACACATTTATTATTTAGTATATGTAAAGACAACATTAAATCAAGAATAGTCTGATGGGTGACAATATTAGCTTATCACTTGTGAATTATATATTATCACTTGTGAATGATGTCCAGCTTAAGGCAAGAAACAATGCCTTTTTTTGTGACTTTTTCTAATCATAGTTGCACACCTCATGTAGCCTAGCCCATACTAAAGTGGCCAAATAACTTAAAATGAAGCACATTAATCTGCTTTACAACCGGTGTAGAGCCTAAGTGGCATACATACTGTATGCAGCGCGTGAGTTTCAAGTTTGGGGAAGATCATTTTCCCCATAAAAATGCACCTTTATAATAAAAGCATTACATGCATAATCACATTTGTGGTCACTTTTGATAATGGTGTTTCCCCGCTAATGGAACATTCGCGCTTAAAGCCTACTGCCGTTTGTGCATTGCTGCGCTTACAATGTGAAGAAATAGCCTAATATTTTATCAACATTTTAAGCTAAAGGTTCTGATCTGTTGCATTAGCCTCATTGCGTAAGAACGTTTTTTTGAAGCTAGTGGTTGTACTAATTTGGGATCTATTGCATCCCACAACTGTCCCAGACTATGTTTGGAATATTTGTTTCTCGCACAGAATAGAATAGGTCAACTTTTGTACTATGGGGGATAGTAGATTGACATAGGCTAGTACTTTTGCTGTTCGTTAGGCCTACTCATCTTGTTGGCTGACGAAAAGTAAATGTGGACAGTTCTTACAATATCTTCAATATGCACCTCGGAATTGGATAAGGACGTGCACAGTTGCGTCCCCGATGTGTCTGTCTTTACTTGTACATTTACATTTACATTTACATCATTTAGCAGATGCTCTTATTCAGAGCGACTTACAAATTGGTGCATTCAACTTATGATAGCCAGTGGGACAACCAATATTTTTTTTTTGTGTGTCTTTTTTTTTTGTTCTATTTTTATAATTGTGTATATATATATATATATATACAGTGGGGAAAAAAAGAATTTAGTCAGCCACCAATTGTGCAAGCTCTCCCACTTAAAAAGATGAGAGAGGCCTGTAATTTTCATCATAGGTACACGTCAACTATGACAGACAAATTGAGAGAAAAAAAATACAGAAAATCACATTGTAGGATTTTTTATGATTTTATTTGCAAATTATGGTGGAAAATAAGTATTTGGTCAATAACAAAACTTTCTCAATACTTTGTTATATACCCTTTGTTGGCAATGACACAGGTCAAACGTTTTCTGTAAGTCTTCACAAGGTTTTCACACACTGTTGCTGGTATTTTGGCCCATTCCTCCATGCAGATCTCCTCTAGAGCAGTGATGTTTTGGGGCTGTCGCTGGGCAACACAGACTTTCAACTCCCTCCAAAGATTTTCTATGGGGTTGAGATCTGGAGACTGGCTAGGCCACTCCAGGACCTTGAAATGATTCTTACGAAGCCACTCCTTCGTTGCCCGGGTGGTGTGTTTGGGATCATTGTCATGCTGAAAGACCCAGCCACGTTTCATCTTCAATGCCCTTGCTGATGGAAGGAGGTTTTCACTCATAATCTCACAATACATGGCCCCATTCATTCTTTCATTACACGGATCAGTCGTCCTGGTCCCTTTTCAGAAAAACAGTCCCAAAGCATGATGTTTCCACCCCCATGCTTCACAGTAGGTATGGTGTTCTTTGGATGCAACTCAGCATTCTTTGTCCTCCAAACACGACGTAGTTGAGTTTTTACCAAAAAGTTATATTTTGGTTTCATCTGACCATATGACATTCTCCCAATCCTCTTCTGGATCATCCAAATGCACTCTAGCAAACTTCAGACGGGCCTGGACATGTACTGGCTTAAGCAGGGGGACACGTCTTGCACTGCAGGATTTGAGTCCCTGGCGGCGTAGTGTGTTACTGATGGTAGGCTTTGTTACTTTGGTCCCAGCTATCTGTAGGTCATTCACTAGGTCCCCCCTTGTGGTTCTGGGATTTTTGCTCACCGTTCTTGTGATCATTTTGACCCCACGGGTGAGATCTTGCGTGGAGCCCCAGATCGAGGGAGATTATCAGTGGTCTTGTATGTCTTCCATTTCCTAATAATTGCTCCCACAGTTGATTTCTTCAAACCAAGCTGCTTACCTATTGCAGATTCAGTCTTCCCAGCCTGGTGCAGGTCTACAATTTTGTTTCTGTTGTCCTTTGACAGCTCTTTGGTCTTGGCCATAGTGGAGTTTGGAGTGTGACTGTTTGAGGTTGTGGACAGGTGTCTTTTATACTGATAACAAGTTCAAACAGGTGCCATTAATACAGGTAACGAGTGGAGGACAGAGGAGCCTCTTAAAGAAGAAGTTACAGGTCTGTGAGAGCCAGAAATCTTGCTTGTTTGTAGGTGACCAAATACTTATTTTCCACCATAATTTGCAAATAAATTCATTAAAAATCCTACAATGTGATTTTCTGGATTTATTTTTCTCAATTTGTCTGTCATAGTTGACGTGTACCTATGATGAAAATTACAGGCCTCTCTCATCTTTTTAAGTGGGAGAACTTGCACAATTGGTGGCTGACTAAATACTTTTTTTCCCCACTGTATATATATATATATATATATATATATATATATATATATATATATATATATTATTATAATTTTTAATTATTTCTTTTATGGGGGGTGGGGTAAGAAGGATTACTTTATACTATTCCAGGTATTCCTTAAAGAGGTAAGGTTTCAAGTGTGTCCGGAAGGTGGTCAGACTCCGCTGTCCTGGCGTCGTGGGGGAGCTTGTTCCACCATTGGGGTGCCAGAGCAGCGAATAGCTTTGACTGGACTGAGCGGGAACTGTGCTTCCGTAGAGGTAGGGGAGCTAGCAGGCCAGAGGTGGATGAACGTAGTGCCCTCGTTTGGGTGTAGGGTCTGATCAGAGCCTGAAGGTAAGGAGGTGCCGTTCCTCTCACAGCTCCGTAGGCAAGCACCATGGTCTTGTAGTAGATGCGAACCTCAACTGGAAGCCAGTGGAGTGTGCGGAGGAGTGGGGTGACATGAGAGAACTTGGGAGGTTGAACACCAGACGGGCTGCAGCGTTCTGGATAAGTTGTAGGGGTTTAATGGCACAGGCAAGGAGCCCAGCCAACAGCGAGTTGCAGTAATCCAGACGGGAGATGACAAGTGCCTGGATTAGGACCTGTGCCGCTTTCTGTGTAAGGTAGGGTCGTACTCTGCGAATGTTGTAGAGCATGAACGTGCAGGATCGGGTCACCGCTTTGATGTTAGCGGAGAACGACAGGGTGTTGTCCAGGGTCACGCCAAGGTTCTTTGCACTCTGGGAGGAGGACACAATGGAGTTGTCAACTGTAATGGCGAGATCATGGAGCGGGCAGTCCTTCCCCGGGAGGAAGAGCAGCTCCGTCTTGCCGAGGTTCAGCTTGAGGTGGTGATCCGACATCCACACTGATATGTCTGCCAGACATGCAGAGATGCGATTCGCCACCTGGTTATCAGAAGGGGGAAAGGAGAAAAGTAATTGTGTGTCGTCTGCGTAGCAATGATAGGAGAGACCATGTGAGGATATGACAGAGCCAAGTGACTTGGTGTATAGAGAGAATAGGAGAGGGCCTAGAACTGAGCCCTGGGGGACACCAGTGGTGATGGTTCACAGTATCAAAGGCAGCGGATAGGTTCTAGAAGGATAAGAGCAGAGGAGAGAGAGTTAGCTTTAGAAGTGCGGAGAGCCTCCGTGACGCAGAGAAGAGCTGTCTCAGTTGAATGACCAGTCTTGAAACCTGACTGGTTTGGATCAAGAAGGTCATTCTGAGAGAGATAGCAGGAGAGTTGGCTAGAGACGGCACGCTCAAGAGTTTTGGAGAGAAAAGAAAGAAGGGATACTGGTTTGTAGTTGTTCACATCGGAGGGATCGAGTAGGTTTTTTGAGGAGGGGTGCAACTCTCGCTCTCTTGAAGACGGAAGGGACATGGCCAGCGGTCAAGTGAAAAGATGATAGGTCCGCAGGGAGTCTAGTTTTCCTCCATTCCCGCTCGGCTGCCCGGAGCCCTCTTCTGTGAGCTCGCAATGAGTCGTCAAGCCACGGAGCAGGAAGGGAGGACCGAGTCGGCTGGGAGGATAGGGGACATAGAGAGTCAAAAGATGCAGAAAGGGAGGAGAGGAGGGTTGAGGAGGCAGAATCAGGAGATCGGAGGGAGAAGGATTTAGCAGAGGGAAGAGATGATAGGATGGAAGAGGAGAGAGTAGCGGGAGAGAGAGAGTGAAGGTTGCGACGGCACATTACCATTTAAGTAGGGGCAGAGTGAGTAGTGTTGGAGGAGAGCGAGAGAGGAAAGGATACAAAGTAGTGGTCGGAGACTTGGAGGGGAGTTGCAGTGAGATTAGTAGAAGAACAGCATCTAGTAAAGATGAGGTCAAGCGTATTGCCTGCCTTGTGAGTAGGGGGGGACGGTGAGAGGGTGAGGTCAAAAGAGGAAAGGAGTGGAAAGAAATTAGTCAAAGGCAGACGTAGGGAGGTTAAAGTCACCCAGAACTGTGAGGGGTGAGCCATCCTCAGGAAAGGAACTTATCAAGGCGTCAAGCTCATTGATGAACTCTCCAAGGGAACCTGTGAGAAAGACCCGATCACCTGATGGAGAGCCGTGTGAGTGAAATGAGAGGTACTTTGGAGCGGGCAGCATTTAGGGAGAAGTGCTACAAAAGGCATGGATCTTTTTAGGGGGCATTATGGCCACACAAAGGGGATGCCGCCAGGAAATTGAAGGCATTATCAAGTGCTTCTCAAATTGTGAATGAGAGACTGACGAAAGTGTGTACAGCCTGCGCAAAAAACTAAGCAGAGCTCATGTCTTTCATGCGACTTTTTTCAAATCATCATTAGAGTCGCATCATGCAGCCTTACAATGTATTAAATATCAAAACATATAGCCCAACATTTGTAGAACAACTAAAGTTACATTGATAACTCTAAATTAAGCATATAGGAGTACCTATTTCTTTGTTAACCGCTCAACACAGAATAGCCGCATGTGCGCACTCGCTAAAAATGTTTGGAGAAAATATCCTTTCTATTTTATTCAGCTTTGTTCAATTGTATTCTTCATACTATAAAATAATATAAAATAATGCCACGGAATTATAAGCAAATCTTGTCTGCTAAATGAACTAGTGTAGCCCACAGCCATATCAGGACCTAACATAATGTCACGATCGTCGTACGGAATAGACCAAGGCGCAGCGTGATGAACGAACATGTTTATTTATCTATAGTGATAAATACTGACAATGAACAAAACAACAAACGACTCGTAACGTCCTAGGTAACATAGACCAACACGGAACCAAAACCCACAAACACAAAGGGAAAAACAGACAGTTTAAATATGGCTCCCAATCAGAGACAACCAGCCACAGCTGACACTCGTTGCCTCTGATTGGGAGTCATTCAGGCCAACATAGAAATAAACAAACTAGAACTCCCAACATCGAAATACAACACAATATATGAACACACCCTGGCTCAACATATAGAGTCCCAGAGCCAGGGTGTGACAGTACCCCCCCCTAAAGGCGCGGACTGCGACCGTGCCTCAACTAGAACAAAACAGGGGAGGGCTGGGTGGGCATTCCTCCTCGGCGGCGGTTCTGGCTCCGGCCTTGCCCACCACCCTCCAATAAACCCCCCATAGCGCCCCTGGTCCGGTCTGGCCCCGCTGGCTGGAGCAGAACTGGACGTAGCAGGAGCGGTTCGCTTCAGCTCCGTTGTGGAGCAGCTGACCGGTACCTTACCAGGCACCGGTGACCCAGGCTCGGGTTGTGCTGGACTGACGACGCGCACCCCTGGCTTGGTGCGTGGAGCCGGAACGGGCCGTACCGGGCTGACGATGCGCACCCCTGGCTTGGTGCGTGGAGCCGGAACGGGCCGTACCGGGCTGACGATGCGCACCCCTGGCTTGGTGCGTGGAGCAGGGACAGGCCGGACCGGGCTGGCGACGCACACCGTAAGCTTGGTGCGTGGAGCAGGGACAGGCCGGACCTGGCTGGCGACGCACACCGTAGGCTTGGTGCGTGGAGCAGGGACAGGCCGGACCGGGCTGGCGACGCACACCGTAGGCTTGGTGCGAGGAGCAGGGACAGGCCGGACCGGGCTGGCGACGCACACCGTAGGCTTGGTGCGTGGAGCAGGGACAGGCCGGACCGGGCTGGCGACGCACACCGTAAGCTTGGTGCGTGGAGCAGGGACAGGCCGGACCGGGCTGGCGACGCACACCGTAGACTTGGTGCGTGGAGCAGGGACAGGCCGGACCGGGCTGGCGACGCACACCGTAGGCTTGGTGCGAGGAGCAGGGACAGGCCGGACCGGGCTGGCGACGCACACCGTAGGCTTGGTGCGAGGAGCAGGGACAGGCCGGGCCGGGCTGGCGACGCACACCGTAGGCTTGGTGCGTGGAGCAGGGACAGGCCGGACCGGGCTGGCGACGCACACCGTAGGCTTGGTGCAGGACGTACCGGACTATGCCGGACCACTCGTGGCACAGTGCGCAGCTCCGCATACCGCGGAACCTGCCCAGTCTCATGCTGCCATGCCTGAGTACGGGGAGTTGGCTCTGTTCTCCATCCAGGCTCCGCCAACCTGCCTTCTGGCCCCCAAAACCCGGGGGCCTCCTCTCCAACTCGCCCTGTGGCAGCCTCCTGCTGCCCAGCCGCCCATGCTGTGTGCCCCCCCAAAAAATTTTTTTGGGGGGTTGCCTCTCGTCCGTCCGACGATGACACTGCTGACGCCGCTGCTCCTCTCTCGCCAGGGCCTTAATCCTAGCCCATGGCCCTTTTCCCCCGAGCATGTCCTCCGAGGACCACACTTTGCCCACCTGGGCCATCGCCAACCTCTCCATCTCCTTTCCCGGCGCTTCCTCCCATGTCCAGTCTGCCTGCTCCTGGACACGCTGCTTGGTCCTTGTATGATGGGTTTTTCTGTCACGATCGTCGTACGGAATAGACCAAGGCGCAGCGTGATGAACGAACATGTTTATTTATCTATAGTGATAAATACTGACAATGAACAAAACAACAAACGACTCGTAACGTCCTAGGTAACATAGACCAACACGGAACAAAAACCCACAAACACAAAGGGAAAAACAGACAGTTTAAATATGGCTCCCAATCAGAGACAACCAGCCACAGCTGACACTCGTTGCCTCTGATTGGGAGTCACTCAGGCCAACATAGAAATAAACAAACTAGAACTCCCAACATCGAAATACAACACAATATATGAACACACCCTGGCTCAACATATAGAGTCCCAGAGCCAGGGTGTGACACATAAGGACAACTCAGAGTATGCTATTCTGTTCTTCTGAAATAGACTACATTTTCTTCATATGATGTTTCTTTAGACCTGTCTAAAATAAATAATGGATTTATTGTGAAGGTGTAGGCTATATTACATGGATTTATTAGATTTGTTTTAAATGTAGATGTTCCAAAGGTCTGCATCAGTGGCTTGTAGACTGTGTGGAAGCCAGGAGATGCTAAATGTGTTTATGTTAATGAACGGACAATTACCGTGAAACCGACAGTTATTTGCTTGACAATCACCGGCTGACGAAATTTCATGATCGCCACAGCCCTATCTGTGACCAACATACAGTACCAGTCAAAAGTTTGGACACACCTACTCATTCAAGGGTTTTTCTTTATTTTTACTATTTTCTACATTGTAGAATAATAGTGAAGACATCAAAACTATGAAATAACACATATGGAATCATGTACTAACCCAAAAAGTTTTAAACAAATAAATATATTTTTGATTTTAGATTCTTCAAAGTAGCCACCCTTTGCCTTGATGACAGCTTTGCACACTCTTGGCATTCTCTCAACCAGCTTCACCTGGAATGCTTTTCCAACAGTCTTGAAGGAGTTCGCACATATGCTGAGCACTTGTTGGCTGCTTTTCCTTCACTCTGCGGTCCAACTCATCCCAAACCATCTCAATTGGGTTGAGGTCTGGTGTTTGTGGAGGCCAGGTCTGATGCAGCACTCCATCACTCTCCTTGGTCAAATAGCACTTACACAGCCTGGAGGTGTGTTTTGGGTCATTGTCCTGTTGAAAAAGAAATGATAGTCCCACTAAGCGCAAACCAGATGGGATGGCGTATCGCTGCAGAATGCTGTTGTAGCCATGCTGGTTAAGCGTGCCTTGAATTCTAAATAAATCACAGACAGTGTCACCAGCATAACATCCCCACACCATCACACCTCCTCCTCCATGCTTCATGGTGGGAACCACACATGCGGAGATCATCCGTTCACCTACTCTGCGTTTCACAAAGACACGGCGGTTGGAACCAAAAATATCAAATTTGGAATCATCAGACCAAAGGACAGATTTCCACCAGTCTAATGTTCATTGCTCGTGTTTCTTGGCCCAAGCAAGTCTCTTCTTCTTATTGGTGTCCTTTAGTAGTGGTTTCTTTGCAGAAATTCGACCATGAAGGCCTGATTAACGCAGTCCCCTCTGAACAGTTAATGTTGAGTTGTGTCTGTTACTTGAACTCTGTGAAGCATTTATTTGGGCTGCAATCTAAGGTGCAGTTAACTCTAATGAAGTTATCCTCTGCCGCAGAGGTAACTCTGGGTCTTCCTTTCCTGTGGCAGTCCTCATGAGAGCCAGTTTCCTCATAGCGCTTGATGGTTAAATCTGTTTTACCTCATTTCTACCAGCATGTTAAATGTGCAACCAGAGGGAAAAAAACTCTAGACCACCTTTATCCACACACAGAGACGCGTACAAAGCTCTCCCTCGCCCTCCATTTGGAAAATCTGACCATAATTCTATCCTCCTGATTCCTGCTTACAAGCAAAAACTAAAGCAGGAAGCACCAGTGACTCGGTCAATAAAAAAGTGGTCAGATGAAGCAGATGTTAAGCTACAGGACTGTTTTGTATGCACTCACTAACTGTAAGTCGCTCTGGATAAGAGCATCTGCTAAATGACTAAAATGTAAAATGTAAATGTAATTCTTCCGATGGCATTGAGGAGTACACCACATCAGTCACTGGCTTCATCAATAAGTGCATCGATGACGTCGTCCCCACAGTGACTGTACGTACATACCCCAACCAGAAGCCATGGATTACAGGCAACATCCGCACTGAGCTATAGGGTAGAGCTGCCGCTTTCAAGGAGCGGGACTCTAACCCGGAAGCTTATAAGAAATCCCGCTATGCCCTCCGACGAACCATCAAACAGGCAAAGCGTCAATACAGGGCTAAGATCGAATCGTACTACACCGGCTCTATTGCGCTCCACACTGCCCTTTCGCACCTGGACAAAAGGAACACCTAGTGAGAATGCTATTCATTGACTACAGCTCAGCGTTCAACACCATAGTGCCCTCAAAGCTCATCACTAAGCTAAGGACCCTGGGACTAAACACCTCCCTCTGCAACTGGATCCTGGACTTCCTGACGGGCCGACCCAGGTGGTAAGGGTAGGTAACAACACATCCGCTACGCTGATCCTCAACACGGGGGCCCCTCAGTGGTGCGTGCTCAGTCCCCTCCTGTACTCCCTGTTCACTCATGACTGCATGGCCAGGCACGACTCCAACACCATCATTAAGTTTGCCGATGACACAACAGTGGCAGGCCTGATCACCGACAACGACGAGACAGCCTATAGGGAGGAGGTCAGAGACCTGGCCGTGTGGTGCCAGGACAACAACCTCTCCCTCAACGTGATCAAGACAAAGGAGATGATTGTGGACTACAGGAAAAAGAAGAGGACCGAGCACGCCCCCATTCTCATCGACGGGGCTGTAGTGGAGCAGGTTGAGAGCTTCAAGTTCCTTGGTGTCCACATCACCAACAAACTAACAAGGTCCAAGCACACCAAGACAGTCATGAAGAGGGCACGACAAAACCTATTCCCCCTAAGGAGACTGAAAATATTTGGCATGTGTCCTCAGATTCTCAAAAGGTTCTACAGCTGCACCATCGAGAGCATCCTGACTGGTTGCATCACTGCCTGGTATGGCAACTGCTTGGACTCCGACCACAAGGCACTACAGAGGGTAGTGCGTACGGCCCAGTACATCACTGGGGCCAAGCTTCCTGCCATCAGGACCTCTATAACAGGCGGTGTCAGAGGAAGGCTCTAAGAATTGTCAAAGACACCAGCCACCCTAGTCATAGACTATTCTCTCTGCTACCGCACGGCAAGCGGTACCGGAGCGCCAAGTCTAGGTCCAAACAGCTTCTACCCCCAAGCCATAAGACTCCTGAACATCTAATAAAATGGCTACCCAGACTATTTGCATCCCCCTCCCCCCTCTTTTACGCTGCTGCTACTCTCTGTTTATTATCTATGTATAGTCACTTTCATAACTCTACGTACGTGTACATATTACCTCAATTACCTCAACTATCCGGTGCCCCCGCACATTGACTCGGTACCGGTACCCCCTGTATATAGTCTCGCTATTGTTATTTTTACTGCTGCTCTTTAATTATTTGTAACTTTTATTTCGTATTATTTTATATTGTATTTTTTGGGGGGGGTTTTGGTATTCTTTCTTAAAACTGCATTGTTGGTTAAGGGCTTGTAAGTAAGCATTTCACTGTAAGGTCTACACTTGTCACAACACAACAGATTGGATCAAACGCACTAAGAAGGAAAGACATTCCACAAAGCAACTTTTAACAAGGCACAACTGTTAATTTAAATGCTTCCAGGTGACTACCTCACGAAGCTGGTTGAGAGAATGCCAACAGTGTGCAAAGCTGTCATCAAGGCAAAGGGTGGCTACTTTGAAGAATGTCAAATATAAAATATATTTTGATTTGTTTACCACTTTTTTGGTTACTACATGATTCCATATGTGTTATTTCATAGGTTTGATGTCTTCACTATTATTCTACAATGTAGAAAATAGTGTAACTCAGTAAAATCTTTAAAATTGTTGCATGTTGCGTTTATATTTTTGTTCATTGTAGTAAGAGAGGCAGCTACAGTCACAAGCAGTGCTTAGTGTTCATCTCTCATACAACCTACTGAATTAAACAATATCCAGAACAGATGCAGTACATACTCATCACAAGCCTCCGAGGGAAGAGTGTACAGTGATTACAGCATGAAACGTCATCTGAAGAATATATACCTTGACCTTGCTGTGACTGAGCATATGGGAAAACGGAAGCAGATATGAATGACTCATTCAGTGTATTTGAGGGTAAGTGTATTAAAGGAAGCTTTTATTTACATGTACATCCACTGTGACTGAGGCATACCAGTATCATTGTCTGTAACAATGGCACTTCTTCCTATTGCGTTCCTATGGTCAAACTGTCAACCAGTTTGTCTGAATGTGGAAATGTCCATCCAGTTGTAATCGAACTGGACATACTCTTAAATGAAAGAAAATTCTTATTTTCACTGGTTCTCCCAGGTGAGGCTCAGATGCTTTGTTCTGTACGTGTTATAATTATCTTAGGTAGGGCAAAGATTTACGTTCCCTTCATAATAGCCCTTACAGAAGTTGGGACCTCTTTGTTGTATGTGTGAGCATCAACATACACTACATTGTGAGTGGGAGTGATATTGGATGTGTTTTCTATTCAACATACCAAGTTGTCAGTAGTAATCCCCAGAAAAGGATTTGCTGGCTGTTTCTGACCAGTAGGGAATGGCTGAAAGTGCGTGACCACAAGAGGAGTTGTTGGCATGATTTTCAAAAGCTTGATGCATTTCCATGTTATCCATGCTGTCGCCAATGCAGTTGTCATGGCATGCAGTATAGACTGTTGATGCAATAAGGAATATCTTTTTTTTGTAAAAATCATTTGGGAATGATGCCATGGATTTCACACAGTCTTATAGTTATTACCTTGACAATATATGTTTGTATGTAATACTATGCAAATGTAACTGCATGCATTATTTATCCCATCTACTATGCATATTGTTTCAATTGCATTGTGGGCCTAATGTTTAGGGAGAGAATTCTGTGTTGGCCAGTAGTCATCAATATTTAACAGCTGTTATTATTCTTTACAGGCTAATGTAGCTTGCCATCCTGCACACAATGGCTTGAACAGACGTGAGGCCACTGTTGGGTATATGGAGGAGATTGACAGATGGTTTAGTTGCGTAACAGTGTCGCCTCAGCCAGCCAACTCCTACTCTCTCGCTCTTTTTCTCTTGCTTTCTCTCTGTCCACCCCTCCCTCCTTCTGGTGATCCTGACTCGGATTTCCTTGTTTAGTCATGTAAGGGGTGGCCGGGAAGCCAGGAGGGTGGAAATAAGCTAATGAGGTGGCTCGGTGCAAATTTCCCGCCCATTTTCCTCTCTGGCCCCCTCTTGCCGCTGGTGAATATATATTTGTGCTGTGAACACGCAAAGGCTGTCAGACAGCAGAGTCTCTCACGCGTACCGGGCACAGTCCCTTCTGCTCTGTGCTCTCCCTCCCTGGCCGACCGGGTGATACCACAGCACAGGGAAGCAGTGGGGCAGGGGCAGCATCTCTCATGTGGTTACCAGAGAGACGAGTGTAAACACTGCCTCTCTCCAGACACAGAATGTAGGGTCTATACCATTTAATAATAGCTTGAAGAAAAAGGGAAATTGAAAATGATACTGTAAAAAATTGGAAATGGTTCATAAACTGAGTAGGTACACAGGCTTGTCTAATAGACTAGACTTAACATAGTAAATTAAAAATCCGGGACACTCCAATGAGTATGATATGTTACGTTTGGTATAGTTACATAAGACAGAAGGCTATTTCAGGCAAAAACGAAAGGAGGGTGGATGGGTGGGCGTATAACGCGAACGTCTAACAACCCAAAGGTTGAGTGTTCAATCTCATCACCGAAAATTTAGCATTTTAGTTAATTAGCAACTTTGCAACTACTTACTAGTTTTTAGATACTTTGCAATTACTTTCCATTTTAGCCAACCTTTCCCTAACCCTAACCCTTAACCCTTTAACTTAACTCTTAACCCTAACCTTCACTCTAACCATAACCCCTAACCCCTAGCCTAGCTACCGTTAGCCACCTAGCTAACATTAGCCACAACTAAAAGGAATTCTTAACACATCATACCTATTGCTAATTTGTATCATATTGTATGAATAGCAAGTTCGTAACATACCATACAAGTTGTAATTCGTAACATATCATACGAAATGGATGACATGTACAAATTAATACATATCATACCAAACGTAACATATAGCGTCCCGGACTTACGTTTACTATGTTACGTCTACCTGTGAGTGCAGGTTGGTGTACAACAGTGTTTGACTCTCTCTCTCTATCCCTCACGCTGTCCGTCTCGCTCTCTGTGTGTGTGTGTGAGAAAGAGAGTGAGAGCTTTCTAGGACATGTTGTGGCATCTTGCAGTAATGAGTTCATATCAGTGTGCATAGTATGAGACAACTGTGAGAATGTGTATTGTTATTGTGGACCCTAATTGACTGATTACTCATTATACATCTAATAAACCTGTTAATCCCCTCACTGAGAAGGTTTTGTCCTTTTTCCTCTTATCCAGCCATCCAGGAGAAGCCATGCAGAAAGCACATCATGAAGCCGCCTTTAAACCACAAGGATACCAGGAAAGAGAGCCTGCCCATTGGGACCCCGGGGACCAGCAGCAGCATGGTGGAGAGTGACCTCTTACTGGAGGTGAGACAGAGCGGAGAAGAAGGGTCAGCCTGTGGTTTGTCCTCCCAATAGAGCACTGATGAACGATGAGATGAGAGAGCACTGATGGGGCTGGGAAACGGCAATGACTGGGTCATCAGTCTTGGACGAAAGCAGTCTACCATGCCGTGATTGTGTTTTTTCTTAAAAATTCAGAGGGCAAAAATGCAAAATAAAATCTTGAATGAAAAAATACACAAAGTTGAATTTAGCCAAATTTATTAATTGAGGTATAGAATACAGTGGGGGAAAAAAGTATTTAGTCAGCCACCAATTGTGCAAGTTCTCCTACTTAAAAAGATTAGAGGCCTGTAATTTTCATCATAGATACACGTCAACTATGACAGACAAAATGAGAAGAAAAAAATCCAGAAAATCACATTGTAGGATTTTTTATGAATTTATTTAAAAATTATGGTGGAAAATAAGTATTTGGTCAATAACAAACGTTTCTCAATACTTTGTTATATACCCTTTGTTGGCAATGACACAGGTCAAACGTTTTCTGTAAGTCTTCACAAGGTTTTCACACACTGTTGCTGGTATTTTGGCCCATTCCTCCATGCAGATCTCCTCTAGAGCAGTGATGTTTTGGGGCTGTCGCTGGGCAACACGGACTTTCAACTCCCTCCAAAAATGTTCTATGGGGTTGAGATCTGGAGACTGGCTAGGCCACTCCAGGACCTTGAAATGCTTCTTACGAAGCCACTCCTTTGTTGCCCGGGCGGTGTGTTTGGGATCATTGTCATGCTGAAAGACCCAGCCACGTTTCATCTTCAATGCCCTTGCTGATGGAAGGAGGTTTTCACTCAAAATCTCACGATACATGGCCCCATTCATTCTTTCCTTTACACGGATCAGTCGTCCTGGTCCCTTTGCAGAAAAACAGCCCCAAAGCATGATGTTTCCACCCCCATGCTTCACAGTAGGTATGGTGTTCTTTGTCCTCCAAACACGACGAGTTGAGTTTTTACCAAAAAGTTCTATTTTGGTTTCATCTGACCATATGACATTCTCCCAATCCTCTTCTGGATCATCCAAATGCACTCTAGCAAACTTCAGACGGGCCTGGACATGTACTGGCTTAAGCAGGGGGACACGTCTGGCACTGCAGGATTTGTGTCCCTGGCGGCGTAGTGTGTTACTGATGGTAGGCTTTGTTACTTTGGTCCCAGCTCTCTGCAGGTCATTCACTAGGTCCCCCCGTGTGGTTCTTCGATTTTTGCTCACCTTTTTGTGATCATTTTGACCCCACGGGGTGAGATCTTGCGTGGAACCCCAGATCGAGGGAGATTATCAGTGGTCTTGTATGTCTTCCATTTGCTAATAATTGCTCCCACAGTTGATTTCTTCAAACCAAGCTGCTTACCTATTGCAGATTCAGTCTTCCCAGCCTGGTGCAGGTCTACAATTTTGTTTCTGGTGTCCTTTGACAGCTCTTTGGTCTTGGCCATAGTGGAGTTTGGAGTGTGGAGTTTGAGGTTGTGGACAGGTGTCTTTTATACTGATAACAAGTTCAAACAGGTGCCATTAATACAGGTAACGAGTGGAGGACAGAGGAGCCTCTTAAAGAAGAAGTTACAGGTCTGTGAGAGCCAGAAATCTTGCTTGTTTGTAGGTGACCAAATACTTATTTTCCACCATAATTTGAAAATAAATTCATTAAAAATCCTACAATGTGATTTTCTGGATTTTTTTCCTCAATTTTTCTGTCATAGTTGACGTGTACCTATGATGAAAATTACAGGCCTCTCTCATATTTTTAAGTGGGAGAACTTGCACAATTGGTGGCTGACTAAATACTTTTTTCCCCACTGTATGTATTGATGATATCGTGGCACAGCGGAGCTGCTGGGAGGATGGGTGTAGGAACAGAACATTGCGTTCCCCAACCCCCACCTTCTCCATCCCAGAATCCCCGCCCTCCCCTTGTCACAAACCGCTAGAAAATCTCCCTCCCTCAGTAGCGTGACACCAAAGCAACTGACCATGATGCTGCTCAATGAAGATCGTGACACTGTTAGGTCAGTATCACACCAGAAAAGGGAAAAGGGGACCCAGCTGACCTGGGCTTACTCGAATTACACCGGAGGTGACAGGGCCTGGCAAGGAGCAGGCCAGAGTCACGCAAATGTCAAACACATCAGCTCCAGCCAACACGGGGAAGTTAATGAGGAACTCTGCATGGTGTTTCCTCCCCTTCTCTCCATGTTTTACTCTTCATATCAGGAGGCACGAAAACACCATTTTTTGTTTATTTTGTTCTGACGTCCATTCTTATCAGAAATAGAGATGTTGTATCGAAAGGATTTACCAATGAATTACTCATCAATCAAGTGCAATTGAAGTTGGTCCCCTGTGCTCTTAGCACATTTAGGTCCAAAATTATTGGCACCCTTGATAAAGATATGCAAAAAAGACTGTATAAATGGGAAAATTATTAGAAAATTACAATACAATTGCTCAGAGAAAGATTTTATTTAACAAGTAATAAAATACATTCTTAAAAAGATAGGTGTGAAAATGATTGGCATCCCTGTTTTCAAAACCTTTCAATACCTCACTGAGCCTTTTTCTCAAATGTTTTATGAGATTGGAGAATGCATTGGGAGGGATCTTAGACCATTCCGCCATACAGAATCTTTCCAGATCCTTCGTATCCTTCATCTGCGCTTATCGACTGCCCTCTTTTTTTAACGCGTTTTTGTATATATATTTTTAAAGAAATTAAAAAATAGTTTGGCAACCCTGTTTGTAGGCTTTTAAATGATATTAAACTTAACCGTTTATTTTTTCCAGTGATTAAGACAGGGATGTCTCATGGTAGGGTGGGGTATGCAAAATGGATCAACTTTGATTACCTCTATCTCCTAAATGTTTTGGAATTCAGGTAAAGAAAAGTTACTTTCTGATCACTTCTACCATGGGCAAATATGTAAAGACATTTTCGTTCAAATCAAAAGGGGTGCGGTCAAAAAGTTATTAAAATCAAATGGAACGACCCTATGCTGTTTCCGTGTATAAAGATGTATCCATGTCTCTTGTCTCCTAGTCCCTGACTGGTTTTGCCTTGGTGGTGAGCACAGATGGGTTGATATTCTACGTCTCCACCTCCATTGTTGACTACCTGGGCTTTCATCAGGTATGTTATAATCACATCACTTTGTATTCTCAAATTGTGTATTATGACTCATCAAAATGGTCCTAATTATTGAGGGTAAATTATAAATAATTAAAGTAAATTAGTTGAAATACAGTACCATTGTACAAGCCTTTAATAAAAAATTACATTCTGAGGAAAAATTGTACAGCATTGTAGAACAGGTTTAAAGTAAAACCACCAACGATAGAAAATGCAACAAAATGTACACTTTGTTTTTAATGCAAAGCCATGATGCCCTTTTAGTCATTAAATGAAACAAGACAGAAATCTAAATATGGTTGTATGAAACAGATGACCAAGTCAATAGTTGAAAATAGCCAGTTGTTTAATTCACAGGATTTTAATGACAATATGAGTTGTAAGTAAACAGAGCTTACTTCATTTACTTCACGAGTTTGTAACTGTCCTTTTTGAGTGAATAGCTTTCTATTGGGCCTCATTAAAGTGTGGGTTTTAACATGGGAAGGAGACAAAAGAGACTGTTGATCGCTTCTCTGATGCTCAACAATACGGGTGTTTCACAGGGCAATCGTTCAAAGCGTTGCGTGCAACAGAAGCAGATATATTTGGGACGGTTGAATACTTTAGCTGGGAGTCTGTCATTTTATGAACAGTGGGTATAGCTGGAGATGGAAAAAACAAGAGGAATTACGAGTGTGGGCTGGGATTTCATCAGGGTAGCGTTGCATCTGTCCTCATGCAAGCAGCTCTGGTGTCACGCAAAGCACAAACAAGGCAGCGAGGAGGGCTTCCCACTATCCCACCGACTGAGGAGAGGGGAGGCCGGGCCCTATATTATAAATGCAAACTGTAGGGAGTCATAACTCATTACTCACTGATTCAACTGTTGTCACCAATTACCCTGCTGTGATAAAAAGTCATTAGTAATTACTCAACGTTTTCACTATCTACTTCTCCGTTTTATTGATTTAAGTTATTATTTATAGATCTTTGACTGGCAAACAGTCAAACAAAGCAGTTTGATATTACTGGATGCACTCAGTAATGATCCCACAGTTAAACTCTTTATACATTCAGACTTTTTTTTCTTCAGTTCTAAGCTTTTCTGTTACAAAATCATTCCATACAATTTTTAGAAAAAAGTGTATGATGTGTATAGAACCCAGATCTCCCGTGTAGACCTAACTGATGGAGAGGAATGCTGAGTGAACTCCGTCAGTTACAGAAGGCCTTCCAGAGGCTCCCTCCTGGTCAGCGGGGGGGAATAGAAAAACAGAAGTTTAAGGTTCTCAGTGGGCTCGCTGCAGGCTGACACTTGCAGTGTCTGTCCAGATATCACTATGGCTTCTAACCATAGACTCGCTTCACCCGACCGTGACACAGGTTAAGTGGGGAGGTCACTGTGTTGGCCAAACACAATCAACAGTCCTAATGTGGGGGTTAATTGGTTGTTTGGTGACTTGTTCCCCCTTCTCTTCCCCTCTCCCTCTCCTCCCCCACAGACGGATGTGATGCACCAGAATGTATTTGATTATATACATGTGGAGGAGCGGCAGGAGTTCAGAAGACAGCTCCACTGGGCCATGAACCCCGGGCACCAGGGGGCGTCCCTGGACCAGCACTCAGCCACAGTAACTGGTGTGTAGATAATTACCTCTGTCACTCTGAGGAGCAGCTAAACACTGCTGGAAAACCCCTCATCTTCACATGCAACTTGTCATTTAGATGAGTTTCCATTTATGACCATTTTGAAGAGGGACACAAGGGTTAGTATATTAGTTATTGCATAAAAGACACAGACAGAAAGAGAGGATACTGTATTTAATTTGTACTTTGCAATACTATCCTAAAACCTCTCACAGTAATATTGGTGGTTAGAAGACCAAAACAAATAGAATGGATTGTATTTATTACATAGGTTGTACTAACAGAAATGCTGTGGCTGTCCTGTAGGTGATGACTTTGTGATGAGCAGTCTCTTTAACGCCCTGGAGCCTGACAGTGTTCCTCTAGAGCTCACCTCCTGCCTGACTCGCTGTTTCATCGCCCGGGTCCGATGTCTATTGGACAGCACCTCAGGCTTTCTGGTGAGTGAGTACCGCGGCTCGCACAAGTATCTGGCAATATCAACTCTTACCATCGTCATTGACCATGATGCTCAACACAGTATGAAGTCAGTTCTGGATTGTGGGAGTTATATTCAGTTATGTATGTGCACCTGCTCTTTGGGGGTCTAGGTAAGGTTACTGTTACTGTAAAGCACAGATACATTAAAGATATCTGTTGATGTAAAAAGTGTTTTATAGATAACTTTGATTGATTGATTGATTGATTGATGGATGTTTTGGCAGAGCATGCAGTTCCAGGGCAGCCTGAAGTTCCTGCAGGGCCAGAAGAAGAAGACAGAGTCCGGGGCGCTGCTGCCTCCCCAGCTGGCTCTGTTCTGTGTGGCCGTGCCCCTCATGATACCCTCAATCACAGAGCTGAAGATGAAGAACATGATGGCCAGGAGCATGAACAAGGGCCCCATCATCACCACACCGGATAAGCACAGGTAAGCACTGTAGGAGTGGTGTGCATGGGGAGAGCTGAGCAGTGAGCACTCTTCTTCAAATAATGTGTGTCTATATCATGTTTTAACTCAACTTTATAAAGGAGCCAGGCATGGAAAACATTTAGTTTACTATCAATTTACAATTCAAGACACATGTTTATTACACCATCAATTTCAGAATCAAATCACTGTGTATGCTGAATTTGGTCAAATTAGTACTTCATACTGTACACAACTAGCAGATGATATAATGCATACATGACCATAGATATGTTTTCCTTAGACATTTCCCCCAAATCATGGAATGATGTCTGTAATCTCTGTTTTATGTTCCCACAGTGACAAGAGGCATCGCTCCTCCAGAGGCTCATATGACAGCAGTGACTTACTGCTTCTGAATTGGTCCAGCAGCGCTACCAGAGACCCCTGCCACTACACCCCATGGACACCCCTCTCCAAAGACGGCATCAGGTACAAGAACGACAGCTACTACACCCAGGAGGAGCCCCTAAACTTCTGTCTGTCCTCCATGAGTGGTGGGCCCAAAGCTCAGAGCATGGATCATCCATGGGACATCCGCACAGGGTCCGCCATACGAAAGGGCCCCAGCGGCAGCTACACACCAGGCAGACAAGGCAAGTACAATCACCTGGGTAAGACTGGATCCTACAGGATGTCTCCAGGATATCACGCTAACAGACAGGATGCATCTCAGAACAAGCTGTACGGAGGCCTCCACAGCCCTGGGGTGGAGAGCTACTGCGAGGATGGCATGAAGACAGACAACAGGTACATGGGCGGCCATCTTGACTGTTATAACGACATGGTGTTGCCTGAGACGGCCATAAAAACAGAGCAGGACTCTGACTCAGAGAACGGTTGCAACATCTACGGCATGCCCCACAATGGAGCCTGGGTGGGGAACGAAAAGCGCTACATGGGCTACTCAGAAGAACCACAGGTGAAGTCAGAGGCTGACTACTATGAACAATACACCACCTGCCAAAAGAACAAGACCAGCATGAGCCCAATGCTCAACGGCCACCATAAATACTTATATACAGCGGTGAACAGGGCTCAGAAGGATCATAGGATACCTCACTCAGACCCTCTGTGTAGCAGTCAGGGAGAAAACTGTATGGACATCAGTGTATATGGGAATGATACTGTAGAGTATAAAGGCTACATGCAGCAAGACAACAAACTGAACTACGAGTTCAGGAATCACCTGGTCCACACTATAAAGAGGGAACCCATGGACTCGCCTCCTTGGTCTGACAGTGGCCATGACATTAGCCAAATACCCATGCAGAGAAATATGATTCCCAACTCTGCAATGAATGCTATTGTATACAAACCAAACCCATATATTTACATGCAATGAGCTCAAGGGACAATCTCAAAAAACATCTGGATTCCACCTTGCTTCTTTATTGTACTGATGCGTAAAATAGCAGGGTGGGTAGTTATTTACAGTGAGGGAAAAAAGTATTTGATCCCCTGCTGATTTTGTACGTTTGCCCACTGACAAAGAATTGATCAGTCTATAATTTTAATGGTAGGTTTATTTGAGCAGTGAGAGACAGAATAACAAAACAAAAATCCAGAAAAACGCATGTCAGAAATGTTATAAATTGATTTGCATTTTAATGAGGGAAATAAGTATTTGACCCCCTCTCAATCAGAAAGATTTCTGGCTCCCAGGTGTCTTTTATACAGGTAACGAGCTGAGTTTAGGAGCACACTCTTAAAGGGAGTGCTCCTAATCTAAGCTTGTTACCTGTATAAAAGACACATGTCCACAGAAGCAAACAATCAATCAGATTCCAAACTCTCCACCATGGCCAAGACCAAAGAGCTCTCCAAGGATGTCAGGGACAAGATTGTAGACCTACACAAGGCTGGAATGGGCTACAAGACCATCGCCAAGCAGCTTGGTGAGAAGGTGATGGTGATATTCGCAAATGGAAGAAACACAAAATAACTGTCAATCTCCCTTGGCCTGGGGCTCCATGCAAGATCTCACCTCGTGGAGTTGCAATGATCATGAGAACGGTGAGGAATCAGCCCAGAACTACACTGGAGGATCTTGTCAATGATCTCAAGGCAGTTGGGACCGTAGTCACCAAGAAAACAATTGGTAACACATTACGCTGTGAAGGACAAAAATCCTGCAGCGCCAGCAAGGTCCCCCTGCTCAAGAAAGCATATATACAGGGCCGTCTGAAGTTTGCCAATGAACATCTGAATGATTCAGAGGAGAACTGGGTGAAAGTGTTGTGGTCAGATGAGACCAAAATCGAGCTCTTTGGCATCAACTCAACTCGCCGTGTTTGGAGGAGGAGGAATGCTGCCTATGACCCCAAGAACACCATCCCCACCGTCAAACATGGAGGTGGAAACATTATTATGCTTTGGGGGTGTTTCTCTGCTAAGGCGACAGGACAACTTCACCGCATCAAAGGGACGATGGACGGGGCCATGTACCGTCAAATCTTGGGTGAGAACCTCCTTCCCTCAGCCAGGGCATTGAAAATGGGTCGTGGATGGGTATTCCAGCATGACAATGACCCAAAACACACGGTCAAGGCAACAAAGGAGTGGCTCAAGAAGAAGCACATTAAGGTCCTGGAGTGGCCTAGCCAGTCTCCAGACCTTAATCCCATAGAAGATCTGTGGAGGGAACTGAAGGTTCTAGTTGCCAAACATCAGCCTCGAAACCTTAATGACTTGGAGAAGATCTGCAAAGAGGAGTGGGACAAAATCCCTCCTGAGATGTGTGCAAACCTGGTGGCCAACTACAAGAAACGTCTGACCTCTATGATTGCCAACAAGGCTTTTGCCACCAAGTACTAAGTCATGTTTTGCAGAGGGGTCAAATACTTATTTCCCTCATTAAAATGCAAATCAATTTATAACATTTTTGACATGCGTTTTTCTCTCACTGTTCAAATAAACCTACCATTAAAATTATAGACTGATCATGTCTTTGTCAGTGGGCAAACGTACAAAATCAGCAGGGGATCAAATACTTTTTTCCCTCACTGTATACTCAACTCAGGTAATCAACAGTGTTACCAAGCAGAAAGATATGGAAGCAATGGAGAGATGTTTTTATATGACATGAACAGAAGCATGACATGCAGAACATGCTGCAATTCACATGAGTTCTAGATTTGTTTTTAAACACATTTCCTAACTTCTCGTTTTTAAACCAAGACATGTCATCCGTCATATCAAATTAACTGTATTTCTATTCAATGCATTTTACCGCAAAGGGAACAGAAAAGACATGCATTGATTAAATAAATGAAATTTATTTTGATTGATTATTCAGATTAACATAAAAATCCTGCTCATTTCTTTGCTTTGGTTTATAATGTGATTGATGCTTCAATGTCCATTGAGTCATTACCCTTTATGAATGAGATACTGTATCTTCATTGTTATTATTATTTGACAGGTTGAATTAATGTATTATTTTAACAGTGAGTTTGTCCGTTTTGTCTTATGAAACAGTGTTACAAATTGAAATTAAACAAAGCTTCACCTAACAGCCATTTACACACATTAATGTCTAAGATGCTCTCTGAACATAATAAATAATATTAATAATAATATGCCATTTAGCAGACGCTTTTATCCAAAGCGACTTACAGTCATGCGTGCATACATTTTTGTGTATGGGTGGTCCCGGGGATCGAACCCACTACCTTGGCGTTACAAGCGCCGTGCTCTACCAGCTGAGCTACAGAGGACCACAATAATAATGTAAACATGTATTACACAGAAATACTGTTCATTTAGGTTTGTGGTCCAATGTAATATTATTTATCAATGTTTGTAAAATTGTAGTACATTCAAAAGAAATGTTAGCAACTGTAGTTCTGCTTTATGAAGCCAGTTTGTTATTATATTTTGAAAAGGAAAAAATATTTGAAACTATGACATGTCCCCTTATGTATTCCATAGCTGCATGCAGCAGTCTCTACAGCATTATTTTATTCTGTTTGATTTTTTAAAAAGCTTTCCAAGCTCTTTCGCTTTCATTTGTCTTTCTTTAAAACTATTACGCTAATGTTTTTAATGGATTTCCTGACTTCTTTTTAACAACTGTTGGTAACGCTTTTTATTGTGAGTACTGTACACTGAACAGGAGAGAAACAAAAGGTTTATAGCAATATATTGAACCAATGAATAAATAGAACAACCTGCTTGTTGCACTGTAGGATACATTTTACAGGCATACAAGTTTCAGATATCAATTGAATTCAATAGGCATCTAACATTATACTTTCTTGTTATTTAGCATAATAAAATCATAAAACAAGTGCAGATTATTATCTTATTTATTTGAACACTGAAAAGATTAATAAAATGCTGGATACAGGTCTCCATACAAAAAGAAAGCTATGATATTTATTAGGATTTGTCTTCAAATAAACACTATAAACGCCACAAACTGCGCATGTGCAGACCGTCAAATCAAAGCCACTCGTTCGATATAAAGTTGTTTTTGACGAAAATGAAAACGTATCAGTTTGTCACTCACACGAGGTTGTAGTAATACCAAGTTCTACTTAAGACATTGTCTCGAATCTAGATTGTGCCTTTCGATTTTGAGAAAATTAACAACTAAGGAAGAATTGTTCACTTATCTTAATGACTTATCATACCCCAAACCCCGGTCTGGTCTGTTTGCCAAGCGTTCCCGGAAGTCTCACGATGTTACGTCTCTGGGTTTAGAAACTCTGTGTCATAGCTAATGACTTGTATGTATAGAAAACAACGGGAACATAAAATAAAGTTGTGAGAAATTGCATACTCTGCCAAAAATCGCGCACACATGATGCTCTCAAGCGCGATGTGCTGTCAGCTGCTACTGGGGCGGCGCACGAGAACGGTCAACCAGGAACTGAACCAGGAGAAGCAGTCGATGGTGTTGTTGGAATTGATATGAGATAATTTGAACGACAGCTTACTTATTCAAACGTATTATTGGAGTTGGTAAGATATTGGATTTGTTAATTTTACATTTAAAATGAGTTTTGTAAACGGGATAGCGTTGTGTTTACGGATTGGGCTGTGTGTGTGTCCTTCGCTCTCGCCGACCTCGGAAACGTTAGCTAGCTAGGCTGCTAGCTGTCATGCTTACCATTAAAATGGGCTGCTTGCTAGCTAGTCAATATGGGAGAGACTATAAGCACACAGATTACGCTTAAACCGGCTAGCAAAAACCTAAAACTGACCCTTAACTTACCTTAACCAAACCCTTAACCCTGACCCTAACCAAATGTTTATACATTCTGAAATGAAAGATCGGTTTGGGCGTCAGCCGTGTCCTTTAGCCTTTTCCAGTCAATATAACGTTAGCTAGCTACTGTACTCCAGTAAAATGCATTTGAGGAGAGACATTTGACTTTGCTTGCCAGCTAGTAGTAGTAGTAGTAGTAGTAGAAAGCTAGATAACGTTATGCCAGCAAGTAGCGTTAGCCAAGGCAGCTAAACGTTAGCGAGCAGGCTAGCTAAACCCGATGCAATGCAATGGGCACTCACCTCACAGGCACTGTTAGTATTAATGGATTTATAACGCAATCGACCTGATACAGTGCCTTGCAACATTTTCGTCGTAATCACAACGTGTAACGTTCAGTTTTGTGAGCATCTTGATCTTTGACAGACCCAGCTTGGCGGCGTTGTCATGGAGGAGACAAACAGGGAGGCTGTTGCTACGGCCGTGCAGAGGGTGGCAGGGATGCTGCAGCGCTCAGACCAGTTGGACAAAGTAGAGCAGTACCGCCGGCGAGAGGCCCGCAAGAAAGCTTCAGTAGAAGCCCGACTGAAGGTAGAAAATGATGATGATGCTAAGAAGACATGAGATACATTCTGTAATTCCCTATTTTTCATAAAGCTTTAGTCAGAATGAGATCTGTATATGTATTGTAAATACATGGCTCAGGCCTGAAACACCTTACCTCTCCCCAGGCTGCCATCCAGTCCCAGTTGGACGGGGTCCGCACAGGGCTCAGTCAGCTCCATAATGCCCTGGGAGATGTCAAGGACATACAGAGCTCCCTGGCAGACGTCAGTAAGGACTGGAGGCAGAGTATTAACACTATTGAGAACCTGAAAGATGTGAAAGATGCCGTGGTCCAACACAGTCAGCTTGCCTCAGCTGTCGAGAATTTAAAGAATATCTTCTCAGGTACGCTGCACAACTACTACATGTACCTCAGAGATACCATTCAATTGGGAACTGTTATTGTTGTCTCGCTTTTCATTTGTGTGCATTGAATGTACTGTTACGAAGTATTAATGTACAGTCAGGTACATCATTATTGGCACCATGATAAAGATTAGCAAAAAATACTGTATCAAATAAAGAATACAAATTCTGAGCTATATTGTATGCAAAGAAAAAGGTAAATTATATTATTTTATACTAATACAATTGCTTAGAGAAAGAGATTCTGTTGAACAAGTAAAAAAAAACGATCTCAAAGATAGAGGTCAAAATTATTGGCACCCCTGTTTTCAATACTATAGCACCCTCCCCTTGTGAGGATAACAACCCTTTTTTTAAAGGTTTTATGAGATTGGAGAACACGTTGGGAGGAGTATTCCTCCATAAAGAATCTTTCCAGATCCTTGATATCCTTCGTCTGCTCTTATGGACTGCCCTTGTCAATTCACACCACAGGTTTTCACTGGGGTTCAAGTCCGGAGACTGAGATGGCCATTACAAAATGTAGATTTTTGTTGTCAATTAACCATTTATTTGTGGATTTTGATTAGTGCTTGGGGTTATTGTCTTGCTGGAAGATTCAGTTGCGGCCACGTGTCAGCCTCCTAGCAGAGGCAACCAGGTTTGGTACTGAGTAAAGTTCATGATGGCGTTGACCCAGGACCAGTGGAAGCAAAATAGCCCCATAACATAAAATATGCACCATCATATTTTACCGTAGGTATCAGGTACTTTACTGCATATGCTTCTGTTTTTCAACGCCAAACACTGACCATCTGACCATAGCACCGGTTTCAATCCAAGTGCCAATGCCTTTTACAAACTCCAGGTGGTGTTATGGTCAGATTACATGAAAATAGAGCTCTTTTGCATCGCACGCCAGTGGTGGGTTTGGCATAGAAAAACGGAATCATATGCAGAAGTAACTCATACCTACGGTTAACATTTGGTGGTGCATCATGAACTATACCAAGTACCAGGACATTTTAGCCCAAAACCTGGTTGCCTATGCCAGGAGGCTGACACTTCGTCGCAAGTGGATCTTCCAGCAAAACAACCCGAAGCACACATCAAAATCCACAAAGAAATGGTTAATTGGCTACAAAATCAACATTTTGCAATGGCCATCTCAGTCTCTGGACTTGAACCACTCTAATCTCATAAAACATTTTAGAAAAAGTCTGTGTCATTATCCTCATGGGGAGGGTGCTGGAGTATTGAAAACGGGTGCCAATTATTTTGACCACTATCTTTTTAGATGTTTTCATTGTTTGTTAAACTAAATCTATTTTTCTGAGCAATTGTATTAATATAAAATAATATAATTAGCACATTCTTTAGCGCATGCAATATAGCTCAGTATTATTTATTTTATACAGTCTTTTTTTCTCATCTTTATCAAGGGTGCCAATTATTATCGACCTTGCTGTATATCATTCCCCTTCTGTGCAGTGCCTGAGATAGTGGCAGACACCCAGGTGCTGATTGAGCAGGCCGAGCTGCTGGAGGCCCACCGTAAACTCATGGATCTGGAGTGCTCGCGGGACGACCTCATGTATGAGCAGTACCGAATGGACAGCAAAAACACGCACGACATGAACCTGATCCGCAACTATTTTGGCGCGGTGCAGGGCCTGTCTGATGACCTGGCCAAGCAGCTGTGGATGGTGCTGCAGCGTGCCATGGGCACAGTGCGCCGCGACCCCACCATGCTGGTTTCAGTGGTGCGCATCATCGAGCGTGAGGAGAAGATTGACCGGCGCATGCTGGACCGCATGAAGCAGTCGGGCTTTATCCCCCCGAGTCGGCCCAAGCGCTGGAAAGAGAAGATGTTTGAGGTGCTGGAGGGCACAGTCACCACGCGCATCGAGGGCAGCCAGTCGGTTACGCGCGAGGCAGACAAGATGTGGATGGTGAGGCTCCTGGAGATCACCAGGAAGTACGTGCTGGACGACCTGATTGTGGTGAAGAACCTGATGGTGCAGTGCTTCCCACCACACTACAACACCTTCGACAGGTTCTTTAAGCTGTACCACAATGCCGTGTCCATGCGGGTGCAGGAGCTGGCTGCAGAAGACCTGGAGGCCAACGAGATCGTGTCCCTCCTCACCTGGGTCCTCAACACATACAAAAGGTATCCTTTCTCAGCCCGTATTCACAAAAGTCTCAAAGTAGGAGGGCTGGTATAGGATCAGTTTTGTCTTTTAGATCATATTGAATAAGATTAGGCTATACCTAGATCGGCTCTCCTACTTTGAGACACTTTTTGAAAACAGGTCAGGCTCTGATCTGTCCTCTGTGGCTCATGTAGCATCAGTGGTAAATGGGCACCAGTCCAATCATAGCTCAGTGGAATATGCAGGAAGTGTAGTACATCATCTTTGTGCTGCTGAGCCTCAGTCACCTCTCTACCAGCTTAGACTGCTGAATATCTTTGAGAGAGAGAGATCACAATGTAAAGATGTTGACCTATACCTACAGGGATAGTTCACCCAAATTACAAAAATCTAACTGTAAGCAGTATGGACAAGGTATGACAGAAATCCATGCTTTGGTTTAGTTTACCTGACACTATTTACAAATGCTAACATTTTAGCATTTGTGGCACAAATCCCATTAAAGTCATGGTACCAATATAAGAATCTATAAGTAACTTTGCTGAGCTTTACATTTAATATTAGATACTTTCAGATGAAAAATGCTAATATTGGTACCATGACTTGAATGGGATCTGTGCCACAAATGCAAAAACATTAGCATTTGAAAACAGTGCCAGGGAAACTAAACCAAAGCATGGATTGCTTTCATACCTTATCAATAGACTGCTTACAGGAAACCAATATGTCATTTTGTAATTTGGGTGAACTATCCCTTTAACCTCTCCTCATTTGTGTGTGGAGTGTTTCTCAAAATCATTAAAATTATGTAGGAAGAACAGTGGCACGGAAATACTTTGGTACTCTCCATATATGGGAAGGACTTGTAAGCGCTGCAAAGAGCAATAAACTCAATATTTAAAGCTAAACAGTCCCTAGGCACGAGAGGGAGGGCATAGCATGCAATCTAAGCAAAACTGGTGTAGATAATCCAATGAATGCACATACTACTGCACATCGCGTGCACCGACAGTATTGAACGGAGAACGATTCATGTACTGCTCACAAAGAACTAGCCTCATATCCATTTCTGACACAAGCATCAGCCAGCAGCTACCATGGAAACCACAACCACTGATTGGATGAGGCTGTGTAATTATAGAATTATAGATCACTTATACTCATACTGATTTTCTGTGAATGAGTGTGTGTTTCTGAGTATGTGTGTGTTTACGTGTGACTGCTTGTGAGTAGCCTATGTTTATAGGTATCTGTGTGTATAATATGGATTCGGGCATTGCCGTGAGTGCAGGTGCGCGAGCATGCCATGGTGTGTAAGTCTCTCTATAGCTGTCTGTCTGTTACATTAAAATACATGGAATATATGAATTCCACAGACAGTACAGGCAGGGCTCTCTTGGCATGTTCTCATACCCCACTGTGTTTATCATTTCCAGTGTGGAGATGATGGGTCACCCAGAGCTGTTGACAGAGTATGACATCCACCTGATGGATCCTCTGCTGCCTCAGAAGGTGGTGGATGAGCTTCTCAGCAAATACGTCCAGACCTTCACTGTGAGTCCAGCCAACACACTCTATGATAGCAGCTACATACTCTATCTTGTCAGATATACAGATATACAACTCACTCTCTGCATCAGTAGACAAATGAAATGTGTCATGAATTATTAAAGACAAAGGTAACATGGCTCTGGCTGACTCTCTCTCACCCTTCCACAGTCCAACATCACTGGCTGGCTTCGCAAGGCTCTGGAGACAGACAAGAAGGACTGGTTTAAAGAGACTGAACCAGAGGCGGATCAAGACGGATACTACCAGACCACCCTCCCCGCCATCGTCTTCCAGGTATAACCAGTATTCCTCTCTGGCATCAGCCTGAATCTCTTTAACCCACTGGACTAAGTGGACTAGTTGCTACTACAGTACAGTTACTATACTAGACAATGTGTATATGACAAAAATAAATTGGGATCTGAGAATTACAGTGATGTCACTAGTGTGTACTGTAAGTCTATTGGAAGGGGGGCCATCATCTGACATGTTTGTTTTTCTCTCCTCATCAGATGTTTGAGCAGAATCTCCAAGTGGCAGCTCAGATCGACGAGACCTTCAAAGAGGAGGTCCTGAAGCTCTGTTTAAAACAGATGAATTCATTCCTCATCAGGTAACATGGATTTCATAATGTTGTGTTTAATAATTGTTTAGTGATTAGTCGTTTACATTGATGGCAGTAAAGGTGTGTTACAGTGTATCAGGGATGGATTGCTATGTATATGACATCTACAATTGTCTTGTACTGCTGTTCAGGTACAGGGAAGAGGCGATCGCCTACAAGGAGGACCACTTGCGAGACCGGCAGCTCCCTCAGTGCTACGTCCAATACATGATCGCCATTATAAACAACTGTCATACATTCAAGTGAGTCCCATTGACATCTCCCTGTAAATATTAATGTCTTCTCTAACCTAATGCGGCTAATATATACCTGACCGTACCTCTGCCACTAGGGAGTCTATTAACAGTCTAAAGAGGAAATACTTGAAATCCACGGAGCCCACCCAGAATGATGCTGCCATAGAGAGGACCCTGAACGACGTGGCCAAAGATGGCTGCCAGTTTCTACTCGATGAAGTATTCCTGGATTTGGAGGTTAGAGCGAAGTGTTTGTGGACATATTTTAAGCTCTTTAGTTACTCTTATAGTCTAATATTTGACAGAATGTTGCCACAAACCTGGTTATGTTGTATCTGAGTGGTGATTTTGAGCTCCACAGCATCATCTCAGTGAGTTGCTGACCCGGAAGTGGTTGACGGGGACCCATGCAGTGGACACAATCTGTGTGACCGTCGATGATTACTTCAACGACTTCGCCAAGATCAAGAAGCCTTTCAATACGGTACATGGAAAAATTAATCAAATCATATCAAATGAGAGGCTTGGACAATTGATTGATCTGGAGAAATCCACACAGAGAGCAGTTTTGCATGTACAAATTGATAGTGGTAATCCTGTGTATTTGACTGAGTATGTTGTATGTGATGTGTTTAGGAGATGACCAGCGAGGCCCATCGCAGGGTGGTGGTGGAGTATATCAAGGCTGTGATGCAGAAACGGATCACCTTCAAGAATGCAGATGAGAGGAGGGAGGGAGCAGATAGGATGATTAAAGAGGCTGAGCAGTTCAAGTTCCTCTTCAGGAAACTCACTGCTGTGAGTGTTTCTTTTCTTCTTCCCTGTTTTTTTTTTTAGTCATTTAGCACACGCTCTTATCCGGAGCGACTTACAGGAGCAATTAGGGTTAAGTGCCTTGCTCAAGGGCACATCGATAGATTTTTCACCTAGTCGGCTCGGGGATTAGAACCAGCGACCTTTCGGTTACTGGCACAATTCTCTTAACCACTAAGCTACCTGCCTACATGCATCTTGATCTGGTCTTTCAGTAAATAGTTAGTCATAACTTCCTTAAGTCTTGATACTTACGATTCATTTTTCATTTTTGATGTAATGAAAACTGCTTTTCTCTGATAAGTCCATACACTGATACTGTTACTGATTTTTACAGTTTGTTTGTTTTGTCTCTATTCTGCTCCAGGGTGAGGAGACTGACCGGCTGTGTGATGCCATCGCTGCTATAGCTGAGGTGTTTAAACTCACAGACCCCACCCTGCTGTACCTGGAGGTCTCCACGCTGGTGTCCAAATACCCTGACATCAGGTCAGATCATACACCACTTAACACATAGGCTACACAGTAAATGAATGTTAGTGGGGTATCAAGGTTTTCAATACAATAACTTTGGCTGTAGGAGAAGTTACTTCAGATGTAGACTGCTCAAAAAAATAAAGGGAACACTAAAATAACACATCCTAGATCTGAATGAATGAAATAATCTTATTAAATACTTTTTTCTTTACATAGTTGAATGTGCTGACAACAAAATCACACAAAAATTATCAATGGAAATCAAATGTATCAACCCATGGAGGTCTGGATTTGGAGTCACCCTCAAAATTAAAGTGGAAAACCACACTACAGGCTGATCCAACTTTGATGTAATGTCCTTAAAACAAGTCAAAATGAGGCTCAGTAGTGTGTGTGGCCTCCACGTGCCTGTATGACCTCCCTACAACGCCTGGGCATGCTCCTGATGAGGTGGCGGATGGTCTCCTGAGGGATCTCCTCCCAGACCTGGACTAAAGCATCCGCCAACTCCTGGACAGTCTGTGGTGCAACGTAGCATTGGTGGATGGAGCGAGACATGATGTCCCAGATGTGCTCAATTGGATTCAGGTCTGGGGAACGGGCGGGCCAGTCCATAGCATCAATGCCTTCCTCTTGCAGGAACTGCTGACACACTCCAGCCACATGAGGTCTAGCATTGTCTTGTCCAGCATATGGTCTCACAAGGGGTCTGAGGATCTCATCTCGGTACCTAATGGCAGTCAGGCTACCTCTGGCGAGCACATGGAGGGCTGTGCGGTCCCCCAAAGAAATGCCACCCCACACCATGACTGACCCACCGCCAAACCGGTCATGCTGGAGGATGTTGCAGGCAGCAGAACGTTCTCCACGGCGTCTCCAGACTCTGTCACGTCTGTCACGTGCTCAGTGTGAACCTGCTTTCATCTGTGAAGAGCACAGGGCGCCAGTGGCGAATTTTCCAATCTTGGTGTTCTCTGGCAAATGCCAAACGTCCTGCACGGTGTTGGGCTGTATGCACAACCCCCACCTGTGGACGTCGGGCCCTCATACCACCCTCATGGAGTCTGTTTCTGACCGTTTGAGCAGACACATGCACATTTGTGGCCTGCTGGAGGTCATTTTGCAGGGCTCTGGCAGTGCTCCTCCTGCTCCTCCTTGCACAAAGGCGGCGGTAGCAGTCCTGCTGCTGGGTTGTTGCCCTCCTACGGCCTCCTCCACGTCTCCTGATGTACTGGCCTGTCTCCTGGTAGCGGCTCCATGCTCTGGACACTACGCTGACAGACACAGCAAACCTTCTTGCCACAGCTCGCATTGATGTGCCATCCTGGATGAGCTGCACTACCTGAGCCACTTGTGTGGGTTGTAGACTCCGTCTCATGCTACCACTAGAGTGGAAGCACCGCCAGCATTCAAAAGTGACCAAAACATCAGCCAGGAAGCATAGGAACTGAGAAGTGGTCTGTGGTCACCACCTGCAGAACCAGTCCTTTATTGGGGGTGTCTTGCTAATTGCCTATAATTTCCACATGTTGTCTATTCCATTTGCACAACAGCATGTGCAATGTATTGTCTATCAGTGTTGCTTCCTAAGTGGACAGTTTGATTTCACAGAAGTGTGATTGACTTGGAGTTACATTGTGTTGTTTAAGTGTTCCCTTTATTTTTTTGAGCAGTGTATAAGATACACTACATAACCAAAAGTATGTGGACACCTGCTCGTTGAACATCTCATTCCAAAGTCATGGACATTAATATGGTGTTGGACCACCCTGTGCTGCTATAACAGCCTCCACTTATGGGAAGGCTTTCCACTAGATGTTGGAACATTGCTGCGTGGACTTGCTTCCATTCAGCCACAAGCATTAGTGAGATCGGGCAATGATGTTGGGCGATTAGGCCTGGCTCGCAGTCGGTGTTCCAATTCATCCCAAAGGTGTTCGATGGGGTTGAGGTCAGGGCTCTGTGCATGCCAGTCAAGTTCTTCCACACCGATCTTGACAAACTATTTCTGTATGGACCTCGCTTTGTGCACGGGGGCATTGTGTCATGCTGAAACAAGAAATGTCCTTCCCCAAACTGTTGCCACAAAGTTTGAAGCACAGAATCGCCTAGAATGTCATTGTATGTCATTTCCCTTCACTGGAACTAAGGGGCCTAGCCCGAACCATGAAAAACAGCCCCAGACCATTATTCCTCCTCCACCAAACTTTACAGTTGGCACTATGCATTGGGGCAAGTAGCGTTCTCCTGGTATCCGCCAAACCCAGATTTGTCCGTCAGACTGCCAGATGGTGAAGCGTGATTCATCACTCCAGAGAATGCATTTCCACTGCTCCAGAGTCCAATGGCAGCGAGCTTTACACCACTCCAGCCGACGCTTGGCATTGCGCATTGTGATCTTAGGCTTGTGTGTGGCTGCTCGGCCATGGAAACCGATTTCATGAAGCTTCCGATGACCAGTTCTTGTACTGACGTTGATCCCAGAGGCAGTTTGGATCTCGGTAGTGAGTGTTGCAACCGAGGACAGACCATTTTTTTAGCGCTCAGCGGTCCTGTTCTGTGACCTTGTGTGGCCTACCACTTCACGGCTGAGCCGTTGCTCCTAGACGTTTCCATTTCACAATAACAACACTTACAGTTGACCGGAGCAGCTCTAGCAGGGCAGAAATTTGACAAACTGTCTTACATTTTACATTTACATTTACATTTTAGTCATTTAGCAGACGCTCTTAACCAGAGCGACTTACAGGAGCAATTAGGGTTAAGTGCCTTGCTCAAGGGCACATTAACGTCATTTAGCAGACGCTCTTAGCCAGAGCGACTCACAAATTGGTGCGTTCACCCTATAGCCAGTGGGATAACCACTTTACAATTTGGGGGGGGGGGGGGGGGGGGGGGGGGTTAGAAGGAATACTTTATCCTATCCCAGGTATTCCTTAAAGAGGTGGGGTTTCAAATGTCTCCGGAAGGTGGTGAGTGACTCCGCTGTCCTGGCGTCGTGAGGGAGCTTGTTCCACCATTGGGGTGCCAGAGCAGCGAACAGTTTTGACTGGGCTGAGCGGGAGCTGTGCTTCCGCAGAGGAAGGGGAGCCAGCAGGCCAGAGGTGGATGAACGCAATGTCCTCGTTTGGGTGTAGGGACTGATCAGAGCCTGAAGGTACAGAGGTGCCGTTCCCCTCACTGCTCCATAGGCAAGCACCATGGTCTTGTAGCGGATGCGAGCTTCAACTGGAAGCCAGTGGAGTGTGCGGAGGAGGGGGGTGACGTGAGAGAACTTGGGAAGGTTGAACACCAGACGGGCTGCGGCATTCTGGATGAGTTGTAGGGGTTTAATGGCACAGGCAGGGAGCCCAGCCAACAGCGAGTTGCAGTAGTCCAGACGGGAGATGACAAGTGCCTGGACCAGGACCTGCGCCGCTTCCTGTGTAAGGCAGGGTCGCACTCTCCGAATGTTGTAGAGCATGAACCTGCAGGAGCGGGTCACCGCCTTGATGTTGGCGGAGAACGACAGGGTGTTGTCCAGGGTCACGCCTAGGCTCTTCGCACTCTGGGAGGAGGACACAGCGGAGTTGTCAACCGTGATGGCGAGATCATGGAACGGGCAGTCCTTCCCCGGGAGGAAGAGCAGCTCCGTCTTGCCAGGGTTCAGCTTGAGGTGGTGATCCGTCATCCATACTGATATGTCTGCCAGACATGCAGAGATGCGATTCGCCACCTGGTTATCAGAAGGGGGAAAGGAGAAGATTAGTTGTGTATCGTCAGCGTAGCAATGATAGGAGAGACCATGTGAGGATATGACAGAGCCAAGTGACTTGGTGTATAGGGAGAAAAGGAGAGGGCCCAGAACCGATCCCTGGGGGACACCAGTGGTGAGAGCACGTGGTGCGGAGACAGCTTCCCGCCACGCCACTTGGTAGGAGCGACCGGTCAGGTAGGACGCAATCCAGGAGTGAGCCGCGCCGGAGATGCCCATCTCGGAGAGGGTGGAGAGGAGGATCTGATGGTTCACAGTATCAGGGGTGGAGAGGAGGATCTGATGGTTCCCTGTCTTGTTGGGAAGGTGGCATCCTATGACGGTGCCACGTTGAAAGTCACTGAGCTCTTCAGTAAGGCTCAATTTTATATTATGATGGCCATTGTTTTTACCATTGTAGTCTTAATTGATTGCCCTTAAGATTGTCCTTCAGTAAAAAGGTGTCTGATTGTGTCTGTCCTCTGTTGTCCCCATAGGGAGGAGCACATCGTGGCCATACTAGCGGTGAGAGGGGACGCTAGCCGAGAAATGAAGCAGATGATCATTGAGACGCTGAACCAGAACAAGCCTTCCTACGCCGGCAACACCCAGCACATCTTCAAGGACATCACTGTCCCCACCGTGACCATGACCTCCATGTCCTCCTCTATGGCCGCCACTGCCAACAAACTGCTGAAATAAATAACTAGATTCTGGAGAGAGATGGAGACACACCTGGGTCGTATTCATTAATGCACAAAATGATTTGCAACGGGGGGGGGGGGACCGAGTTTGGGAAACCCTGCCTTATTGGACAAGTTTGGATAGTCACTCCCTGTTTGTCTTTTTTATATATTGTTTAGTGCCTAGTGATTATGACCCTGGCTCACAAGTGCACAAAAAAACAACATACTGCAACAAATCATGATTTTTCTTTTCTTTTGCACTTTTGAAACAGATTCCACAGACCTCCAATGAAAGGCTTGGACTGTAGTCCTTGAGGATCTGTAAGCGTATGATACTTGATGAAAGAACCGTCAAACACAACCAAGCGGTTTTGTTACTGAAATGAGACCTTGCTCACACCACCCACCCCTCCATGCTTGCTATACAATGAACAGTTTGAAATTGTTTCAGTAAGAAACTCTTTTCAGTGTGTGATGCCGAATGTCTGTCAGAAAATCTATTAAAGAAACCCTTTCCCCTGTCAGTCTGTACATCTGTTTTCCTCATTTACTCTGCTGTCAGGGAGAGGTGTTGACACGCTGAAACAAGCCAAACTACTGCACAGTGCACCCACACTCACATGGAATCATTTAATTGGTTGGCTCATTTGATGGTTGCTGTGAAAAAGCTCCAGTTAAGCCATTACTTTGCAGAAGCCCCTGTCAGCTTACTGCATCCTTCATCATCTCCCTCTGTCTGTGTGTGACTCCACTGCAGCATGCTGCCTCTTGACTTAAAGCAATGATACTCCGCTCTCCCTACCTCTGTAATACCTCTAAATGTTTAATCTGGCTGCACGCTAGCTGTTATGTGACTAGTGGAGCAGTGGAAGGGGTAGGAAGTCACCAACAGCTAGAGGGGACAGTAATCACCCTGGGTAGGGTAGCACAGCCCAATGGAAGGAGAGGCAGAGGGGGAACAGCTGTAGGGGATGGGAGGGGTGGGGCCAGCATTCCCGTGATGATAGTAATCCCTTTTCCAGGACGTTGCGTGACCATTCATAATTGTTATGGGCATTCTACCATTGGCTCTCTGCGACCTTAGAAACACCCACTCCAAGCTGTGATTGGTGTTCGTTTTGAAACGGGGTAGTCCTGTGATATTGATATTTAATTGTAATTTGTATACTTTCATCAGAGTTAAGAAATTAGGTTGTCCCAAACTGAACATTACATTTAAATTTGTAGGAGTAGGTATGATGGGGGTACTAAACATGTCTTTCCAAGTTTTCCATATGCTTCAGTGTGGTCCAATGAGAGGGCTGCATTTGCCATGCTGTGACTGAAAACAAGGCCATGCAGGGCTGCAGCTGACTGGAGCACGCAAGCCTGTGCTCTTGCATGGCACACACACATCAGCAGCTCAAAACCCTGGATTACACACACCCTGCGGGGCCTAGGCACTGGGCTCAAACGAGACTTCTAGCAGCTCCATCACAGAATCATCAGACACTTAACAACTGATCCTCCACTCCTCCTGGTCTTACACACTCAGCTCCAATGGCTGGCTACTAAAGCCTTGCTTTGACTTTGGAGTATTCCAAGAAAACCTCCTAGTGCTAACAGTGTACTGTCTGTGTTCAACAGGATTTCACTGAAGCCAGGATTTACAGTTTTGTAACACAACACCACATATGGCTCAGGTTTTGAGGGAGTGTGCAATTGGCATGCTGACTGCAGGAATGCCCACCAGAGCTGTTGCCAGATAATTAAATGTTAATTTCTCTACCATAAGCCGCCTCCAACTTATTTTTTGAGAATTTGGCAGTACGTCCAACGGGCCTCACAACCGCAGACCACGCATAACCATGCCAGCCCAGGACCTCCACATTCGGCTTCTTCACCTGCGGGATCATCCGAGACCAGCCACCCGGACAGCTGATTGAACTATGTGTTTGCACAACTGAAGAATTTCTGCACAAACTGTCAGAAACCGTCTCAAGGAAGCTCATCTGTGTGCTCGTCGTCCTCACCAGGGTCTTGACCTGACTGCAGTTTGGCGTCGGAACCGACTTCAGTGGGCAAATGCTCACTTTCAGTGGCCACTGGCACGCTGTAGAAGTGTGCTCTTCACGGATGAATCCCGGTTTCAACTGTACTGGGCAGATGGCAGACAGTGTGAATGGCGTCGTGTAGGCGAGCGATTTGCTGATGTCAGCTTTGTGAACAGAGTGCCCCATGGTGGTGTTGGCGTTATGGTATGAGTAGGCATAAGCTACAGACAAAGAACACAATTGCATTTAATCGATGGCAGTTTGAATGCACAGAGATACCACGATGAGATCCTGAGGCCCATTGTTGTGCCATTCATCTGCCACCATCACCTCTTGTTTCAGCATGATAATGCACGGCCTCATGTCGCAAGGATCTGTACACAATTCCTGGAAGCTAAACATTTCCCAGTTCTTCCATGGCCTGCATACTCACCAGACGTCACCCATTGAGCATGTTTGGAATGCTCTGGATTTACGTGTACGACAGCGTGTTCCAGTTCCCGCCAACATCCAGCAACTTTGCACAGGCATCGAAGAGGAGTGGGACAACATTCCACAGGCCACAATCAACAGCCTGATCAACTCTATGCAAAGGAGATGTGTCGAGCTGCATGAGGCAAATGGTGGTCACATTTCAATTGACTGATTTCCTTATATGAACTGTTACTTAGTAACATTTTTGAAATTGTTGAACGTTGCGTTTATATTTTTATTCAGTGTAGATTAACTCAAGTCACAGAGGAAACATGCTCAATGCATTTGGTATGTACATTTTCAATGGGTGGCAGGTTGATTCCCTTTTCTGATTATCTAATTGTTGCAAATGTAGTGAAAGAGGTAATAGGCCTACATCTAGAGGTCTCTGGTTTACACATTTTACTATGCTCCATAAACCTGCACAGAATACTGAATATATGGGATTGTGGGTAACACTTTACTTGACACCCAACATCATAACACGTTATGGACACACAACAGCTGACATAACCTGTCATAATATGGTCATAACACTGTCATGACACGTATATTTAGACATGTGACATATATTACATTATTTTATGGCTGGTTATGACACCTACATAAGAATGTCAAAACCCACAAAACCTACCACACAAGGCAAAACATTCCATTACACCATAGCCTACTTGTCAACAGTATTATTATATAACATTTTCTGAAATTGATCATATTAAATTATCATTGTAATTGCACACAAATTGATGTCAGACATTCACCTACCCCAATGCTCTGTTGCTGATGACTGGGATGAATGCAGGAACAGATTTCAGGAGCAGGACAAGACACCCTCTTTGTGACTGATGACTGACATAAGGGCATGTGCTGTATGTGATAGGCCTATCTGGCTTATATGATTATGATGGTCATAATGCTTCTTGACAGTGTCAAAGTGCATTTTCTTAGTCCAAGTAAAGTGACACAGGATGGTCATAATGCTTCATCACAGTGTCATAGTGTATTTTCTGTAAGTTACTTAAAATATGAAAGACAACATGCCTGTAAAGAATTCATTACAACAACAAAGGACTTAAGAAACAAACTTTGAAATGAAAGGAAACTTCCTGGCAGGGAAAAAACACGTTTGAATAAATGTGGGATTTGACACTTATGTAGGTGTCATAACCAGCCATAAAATAACCCAATATATTTCACAACAGGTGTAAATATGGGTCATGACAGTGTTATGACCATTTTATGACAAGTTATGTCAGCTGTTATGACATGGTTATGTACCTGTCATAACGCGTTGACGCTGTGTCAAGTGTTACCAGATTGTGTTCCAAGATTAAACCAGATTTCTTCCTCTAGACATTGACTATTTGATATAATGTAGTTCTATGCAGTGTTGAAATACAGTCAACCAATTTTGTTTATTTTTTTGTACTTATTCAAAGACAACTCTGTCTGATCATCCGCAGAAAACAGTAGTATTCTATTATTTTCAACCTGGACTCAATACCCTAAATACTCCCTCCTGTATGAAATAGTATTCTCATCAACCACAAGTTCTTCCACGTACGACATTGAGACCTACACTTGACATACACTGCCACCTTCTGGCGGTTGAGGAATTGATCTGACCCTGAAAAGTGAAAAACAATAATGGTACAATATTGTACAATTGTAAATAGTCATTTAATGCTGAGATCCGCTAAAAGGTGAAACGGTGACACTTGTAGCCCCAGGTGCATTTGTTATTGTTTTTTGTTTATCAAACGGTGGAGATGAGCATCCTGCGTTGTGTTAAAAAAAAAAAAAGTAGTAGTACATACTCTGCTGTTCTCTCGCGCAGACAATGATGTCCAAGGAAAAAAAATAGTGTTCGTTGTTTGAGAATTAACGTATTTGTTGTTGTCGCAAACGGACGTGGCAGTTTCCCCGCTATGGATTCCAACTTTAATAATGGTGAAAACATTGTTCAATGGAAATAACAGAGAGAAGACCTTAGATATTCAATATCTATTGGATTAAAAAAAATATTCATAGAATAATAAACCATTTAGAATGTATTTCGCTTTCTGATATAGTATGGGGGTCTATGTTAAAATATACAAAATATAAACTTGTTGGTTGTTTTTTCATTGATTGCTACCAACTTCACTGAAAAAGTCTGTTTGCTTAATTTTGCACAGGAAGTAACTATTGTATAATTACATATTTATGTAGCTACATTAACATTTATATAATCAAGAGTAATTGCACCAGAGTTAACACTACCTCAACCTACAGCACTGCATCTTTAACATACAAGTTCAACAAATACATCAGACAGGCTTGATAGTTCATGTTTTTTTTTCTCTTTCAATTTTAATTTGAAACATCAAAATAAAGATATTAATCCAAATAAAGTCAACAACTAGGCCTCTTAAATCCAATACAAAACGTTTAAAACTTTAAAAAAACAGTTTCCGAAAAGCTGCTTACAGATAAACAACAGATGATACGTTCCACTTTATAAAACGTTCCACTTTACCTGTGTGTCTATTTCAGATAGCTTACACATTGTTTGCCTGTGTGTTGGTACGCTGTAAAACACAAAACAATCCACCTCAACAGCGGACAGTGAAAGAGAAAAGTGGGTTTCAATCCCACCCACAGGCGATTGTCTTTTACAACAGTGAGTGTTTCACCTTTTTTCTAATACAGAAGTTTTCATCTGGGTACAGGGTGTGTAGTTAGCCCCTTACAGTTGTGCACAAATATACAACTACATGCATAATACAATATCATCGCTTCATGAGAAAGGAGGAATAAGGCACATAAAGTTCTGGCAACAAAGAGCTTGACTCAAGCCTACACAAACGGGCAGGAGCCAAACGTTCAACAGCTTCAACAGGTACAGTACATGCATGGCGGTAGGACAAGGGATAGTGATTCTGTAGCCCAATCCAAAATCCACCACCAGCCCCTGCAACTTATGCACTTGTGCAGATCAGAAAGGATTGTATAGGTGAGAGCAATATGGCAAGAATTCCAACGATCTTATCAGAAGGCAAGCTCAGGTGAAGGTTTTACCATTGATTACATCTATCCAATTCTTTCAGATCTACTGAAGTGCCTAGGGGTTGATTTTGGATTGACCCAAGTACCTAGGGGGTAGGTGTGGGGGGTTGATTTGGGACTCAGTAAATCACCTCCTAGAGGAGAGAGGCTCAGGGGATACATTAACCACAAGAGTCCTCTCATTGCCTGAGAGCATTGGGGACATGACTCACATACAGACACAAACATAGACATACACACACACACACAGACCTGCAAGGATTAGTGCGATTTTGCCCCCAGGAGACAATGAAAACAAAACAACAGCAGCATTAAAGGGATACTTCGGGATTTTGGCAATGAGGCCCTTTATCTACTTCTCCGGAGTCAGATGAACTCTTGGATACCATTGTTATGTTAAGAGGTAGTTTCGCGAGCCAATGCTAACTAGCGTTAGCACAATGACAAAGTATATGGTATCTGCTAGCATATACCATAGACTTCTAGTCATTGCTCTAACGCTAGTTAGCAATTGCGCTAGCGCTAGTTAGCAGCGTCCTTCAAACTGCACGCAGAGACAGAAAAATAGTATCCACAAGTTCATCTGACTCTGGGGAAGTAGATTGCCAAAATCCCGAAGTATCCCTTTAACATCATGAATGACAGACATGATTAACTTAATACATGCTTCACATTAAATCAAGTGGCAACAAATGACAAGAAAACTTTTTTTTTTTTTTTACAAAGATTTTCCTTAAATGGAATACCGTTAGCTTGTAAAACAAATCAAAAACAGGGTATTTATGGCAATCCAAAAAATAACAATAATTCACATATTTTGTTTTTTCAAATAGAATAAAACATATGAAAATTAGCTGGTAGGCTTTACTACTAGCTGCTTTTTAACCGTATTTTTCTTTTGAACACCTATGCGATAATACGACCCTCTCCATCTTTTTTTTGAGGCACTAAGGCATTGTACTACTCACTACCTTTCCTACCTTCCCTCCCATTACAAGTGCTAGCATATGAAAGAACTGAGAGGGAGAACAGAGACTTGAAGTCATCACATGCTTTAGGTAGTATAGGTTCCTTAGCCTAACGTATAATGACTTGAACCAAAGGCCGATTCTGGAAGAATTTAAATGTACGAAAAAGACCCACAATAAAATTAGAATAGAACAACCTTTCTCTCCAAATCCATCAATCCTTATTGAATGCACGTTTATCACCACATCATTTAAAGATGTGGTTTTTGTTCTTTAAAGTAAGAGACTAGTCTGTAAATGTGAGCTTGTCTCGTGCCGGTCTCCAGTGCAAAATACCACCCTCCTCTGAAAAGTCTGAGAATTATACAGGATTCCATTCTTTGCTGAGAAACTAGTCAGGATATTTACACGGGTTCTCAAACTCCTAAAGGACATTTGGAAGGTATTACAATTGGTGAAAAACTCAACCCTTTAAAACAATGGATTTCTGGAATCTTTACTGTAGTGAGATAAACAAAGCATTGTCTTGGTCCTCTCTCTGTCATGTCAGTCAGTTTTGTCTGCTTCAGAGGAGTGGGGGGCCGTGTACTTCAGCCGAAAGCCACCTGAAACACACACACGAGTGCGTCAGTGTCGCGTGCCAAACCAGCCAACAAGTAACCTAAAGAAATGTGATGTCCATAGTCTTTATGCTAGCATTTCAGATTCAGTGTCCTATCAAAAGATAATTTAACACTTGGTTGGGTGTTTAAGAGCTCTTTAGCTTGTTCAGACAATCCAGGATTTGCTACAGAGAGCGTCAGACAAAAATGGTGGACAGTGCAAAACATGGTGGAAAACAATAGGTTACCAAAGAAAGCTCTGCCTTCCTACGCAACATTTTATTTTACTGAAACAAAAAGAGGAATCCTTATTTTCTCTGCTCTCTCACTATGAGAGACTTCACCTCCTCTCTCTGCCACTAGCCTGGCCAGTATTACCTTGCTGCCCGGCGTCCATGGAGGGCTGCTTGCAGTCTTGGGCATAGTGCCCGTTGAGCCCACAGTTATAGCAGGAGACGTTGGCACTACTCTTCTTCATGCCCGTGCCCAGTCCCACCCCCACCGATGAGAACATGGGTGTGTAGAAACGGTTGAAGGAAGCAGCTGCCATCTGCTGCAGGTTGTATCCAGCCTGGGTGGCCAGCATGTGGTTCGAGTGGGAGGTGTGGAGCAGAGGTCCACTGACGTATTGCGTTGGCGTGGCCGTGTGAGGAGGAGGGGGATAGAAGGGTAGCTGTGTGGTGCCGTTGCTCTGGTGTTGGACCTGGCTGCGGTGGCTGGGGTATCCAGTGCTGCACATGGACGGGAGGTGGAAGAGAGGGAGGTGGGTGGTGCTGAAGACCTGCCGCCCCAGCTGGGGAGGGAAGTAGAAGTTGGGGTTGGGGGAGTGGCTACTACCACAGCTGCCATGGCAACCGCAGGTGTTGCAGCTCATCTGCTGTTGCTGTGGAGGGTGGGCCTGCTGCTGGGCCTGCAGCTTTTGCTGGGCCTGCCCTGCTGCCACCCCAGAGCTGCTGCAGGAAGAGGTGCCGTCTCCCTGGGCCGTGCTGTGGGTGAGGGTTAGGGCTTGGCTGGACACGGGGCCGGGGGTGTGAGTGGGGACGGCTGGGAGCAGAGTGGCCTGATCCTGACTGATTGCAGCTGGGGTCACAGTTGCCCCTGAGGAGGGTGTCACGTAGGTAGGGGTGGGTAGGCTGGTGGGTACAGCCAGGGCTTGAGGCCTGGTGTTAGGGTTAGGGAGAGAGGCTGCTCGGGGTAGGGTGGCAGTGGAGGCTGGGTCAGTGGTGGTGCATGTTTGCTGCAGGGGGGACATGTGGGAGTTCGGGGGGATGACACTGATAGCGCCCATGGGGGGCTGGGGGTTAGTGCTTCTACTGTCTGGACTAGTGGGGGTCCTATAACACTGGAGTATGGGGTGACTGCTGGAGCCTGGGATAGCTGGCTGTGAGTTCAGGGGGGCAGACACAGACACGTGCCTCTGTCTCTCAGGGTCTCCCAGGGGAGCTTTGCTTGAGATGGACTCCTGAGAAACCATGGGGGTGGTCCCAGTCAGTGCCCCCTCTGCTGGTGAACCGTCCCCCGGCTGTGGAGGGACAAAGACCATAACGTCTGGCATGGTCGGCCCATTCTGGACTGTCAGTGGTAGAGGCTGTACACTTCGGGGACTGTCAGTGTAGGATGGCTCTTCCTTGTGGGGTACAAGGACCATAGGGTGTACAGTAGCCACAACTTTCCCCCTGCTGTGACCACCCGCCCTCTTCTGCTGGACACAGTGGTCCGAGTAACTCTCTGTAGTGTCTGGGAGAGAGAAGCTATCATTAAAAGACATCTTGAGGTTCAACAGCATTATTTCACATCAGGGCTAAAGACAGACATCATGGGCCGGTTTCCCAGACCCAGATAAAGCTTTGTCCTGGACTAAATGGAGAATCTCCACTGAAAGTGCTCCTTAGTCCAGGATTAGGCTTAATCTGGCCCAGGGAAATCTGCCCCGTTCATTCCCCACAGGGGTAGTGGGGCCACTCACCTCTCTCTTCCTCCAGGTCTTCAAGGTCCTCACTCTCCAGACTCTCCCGGGCCTCGTGCTGAGGGCTGGAGGGGCTACTGGAGCTCTCAGACCACGTGTCTCCATACCTGTCCTGGACTGGCTCTACAGGGGTAGAGGAATGCACTTAGAAAACCACCATTCACAAACATACATGTTGTTATAATGTTAACTGTTAAGTTGGGGGGGGAGGATAGGCTATTGCCAGACTCATTGGTTACTTACTCTTACTGCCACCCTGTCTGGTCACGTGTGTTGACAGCGGTCTGATGATGCCGTTGGGGATGTAGCCTTTGGCCCCCTCACTTCTAACTTCATCAGGTTTTCTTCTACTCTTCAGCTCTGGAGTGAAAGCCCATTTCTCATCTACTTTCTGACGAGAGAGCAGAACATTTAACACCCTAAACAGATGCAAATTATCATGATCTAATCAAACAAAAAATATAGAAATACAAAAGACATGCTTTTAATGTTTGAACAAATGCCAGTCAGCATTATACAGCAGCATATTGACAGTCCTGCTGTTTCTACCAGTTTCTCTAGTGGCTAGGCCAGGGAGAGATGGGGGAGGCCAGTGTGACTGACCTGATGTGGGTCTGGCCAACAGGACATAATGTCTGGTTTTCTCCTCCCCTCCACCACTCCGTTGTGCTCTAAGTGGAGAGCAGGCCTCTGGCTCTCACTCTGGCTGCTCTTTGTCAGCAGTATGCTGTAAAGAGAAGGGAGTACAACCCATCAGTGAATCAGCCACAAGGTCACATGTCTTGGACTGAAAAGATAGTGCTCTTACCTCTGGCCTAATCTCTTGCTGCTGCACTCCGTCTGATGCCCAAGATGGTGAGACTCTGGGTGAGGAGAATGATGATAGACAAAGAGAGAGAAGTACAAGTGAACATCAACTATGGATCAATTAAATTAAACTGGACTTAAATCACATAGGGTGACAGGCAACAAATATCTGTCGGTATGAAATAGCCATTTACACACACCGTGTCAGATCAACCCAACAAAGAACGACAGACAGGCAGAGTAAATGGTTTATATAAGACAGAGATAATATAAACTATACCATACAGCACACACCTTCGTCCTGACTGGATGGCTCTGTGCAGTCTTCTTTAAAGTGCTCGGCTGCCTTGCAGGTCTTTCCCAGTGGTACTGTATTATCTGGGTAGGAGAGACCAAATGGTGAGATATTAGGGAATGGGCGACAAGTTCCCTCCAGCCTACCTAACATTACAGCTTTTCTACTGCTTCAAGACCTGCAGTGTGTTAATATTAAACGCTTCACATGTGCAGCCTAGACATAAAAAATAGATTCTTGGTTTATTAATTTCTGTGGTCAATTTGATGCAGCTGTGTGAAACCAATGAGCAACGGATTCCCTTGAATGGTCAGAGGTGTGAGGAAACTTTCCCAAATAATCATTTAATTAAGTCAATTGATAATGGCTAGGGGTTTAATGTGGTGAAACTACCACCTGGCCCTGCAGCTATGCTGAGAGCTGTTCACTGTGAAGCTGGGTTTATTTCTCTAAGCTGGCGACCAAGCAGTGTGCGTGTTATTTCTGGAGGATTTACCAGTCCTCTGGGAGCACTATTAAAACAGGGCTCAGGGCGTTACTTTCAAAGGCCAGTTAAAATTACTGAGAAGTTGTTTATTGGTACGATTAGTCACGTGGACCGACCACATCAATCCACATACAAAATGATTCTAGAAGAGAGAGGGGTAATTGTGGTCTGTGTTCCAAGGTATCCCTAACCAATCAGGTGGATGGTTTGTGTAGACACGTCAGTAGAGCGTGTGATATCTCACCTCCCTGGAGGCTGAGGCAGGGGCACAGACACTTACAGTGGCTGCAGTGGGGGAGAAGGAACCTGCAGACCTCTCCTCTCTGCCTGAAGGCTGCTGGGGCTGACAGAAGCATATCCCTGTCACAGTGGAGAGAGAGAAGAAAGGGAGTTAAAGATAGAAATTACACAGAGGGAGAAAGAAAGTGACTTGGAAATTATAATTTAATGTGTCATCCATCACCTGTTCTATGCTAGAATATCTATAGCAAGATACAGTAGGTGCACTTTGTATAAGAAGTCACAACGTGCTGGTGTGACCTTGGATGGTAGTGAAAAAGAGAAGGGGAAAAAGTGATCCATCCATATCTGTAAAGGAGAAAATACGTCTCACCGAGTTACATCTGCCATTAATGGTTTTAGGGTCCGACCACCTGCGGGCGTCTCGACTGACGACATTTTCGCCCGTTTCTACAAATTACGGCCGGCACTGCAGAGTTGTTAAGTACTCTCGGGCGGCAAACGCTACCGGTGTGTCCGTGCCTTAAGACAGTGTTCCCTAACTCCAGTCCTCAAGTACCACCAACAGTACTCATTTGTATTGTAGCCCTCAACAAGCACACCTGATTCAACTTGTCAACTAATCATCAAGCCCTAAATGAGTTGAATGAGGTATGTTTGTCCCAGGCTACAACAAACATTTGTTCTGTTGAGGGTACTGGAGGATTGGAGGTGGGAAACACTGCCTTAAGGAATAGCTAGTAATGGCAATGACATCACAGTTGACCTAGATATCAATGCCTGGGTTCTGACACGTGTAATGCCTGGGTTCTGACACATGTAAAGCCTGAGGTTATTCACCATAACCATAACCATGACCATAACTGAAAACACTGGAGCTTATGGCAGAGTTGGTGACAGTAACTAGAGGGTAGTCTACTCTACTCTCTCCACAATATGATACATTGAGGTCTGTGAATAAAACACAGCTGAAGTAGAGGTTTGGACTAATAGACTGTTTTAGCCATCTTATACAGCTATGTTATTTTATGCCACAGAAGCAAGTCATAGAAGATAAATATATCTTGAAAAAAAAAAAAAAAAAGAACAGCTGGAGTGTAAAACAACAAGAAAGTGTGAACCTCAAGAAATCAATTTACTTGATTGACAATATGAAAACCCTCTTGAGATGTCTTCTCATTCTGTGTGCTGCAACAAATAGAGTAAGAGAGGGAGACTCACTGTAGCGTCCTCTCCACGTCCCTGGGTTCATACTGGTCTCTCTGGGCCAGTAACCTCACCAGTTCCTTCTCAAAGGGCTCAGAGGACCTCTCACATGGAAGCTGGAATGCAGGGAATCATATTACATTTTACATTTTAGTCATTTAGCAGACGCTCTTATCCAGAGCGACTTACAGTTAGTGAGTGCATACATTATTTTTTATTTTTTTCATACTGGCCCCCCCTGGGAATCGAACCCACAACCCTGGTGTTGCAAACGCCATGCTCTACCAACTGAGCTACATCCCTATGAGGGGTTATCATAGACATAGAGTGCCTTTAGAAATTATTCAGACCCCTTGACTTTTTCCACATTTTGTTACGTTACAGCCTTATTCTAAAATGGATTACATTGTTTTCCCCCTCATCAATCTACACACAATACCCCAAAAAGCAAAAACTGTTTTTTTGAAATGTTTGCTAATTTATTAAAAATAAAAAACTGAAATATCACATTTACATAAGTATTCAGGCCCTTTACTCAGTACTTTGTTGAAGCACCTTTGGCAGCGATTACAGCACAGAGTCTTCTTGGGTATGACCCTCCAAGCTTGGCACACCTGTATTTGGGGAGTTTCTCCCATTCTTCTCTGCAGATGCTCTCAAGCTCTGTCAGGTTAGATGGGGAGCGTTGCTGCACAGCTATTTTCAGGTTTCTCAAGAGATGTTCGATCGGGTTCAAGTCCGGGCTCTGGCTGGGCCACTCAGAGACTTGTCCCGAACCCACTGCTGTCTTGTCTTGGCCGTGTGCTTAGGGTCGTTGTCCTGTTGGAAGGTGAACCTTTGCCCCAGTCTGAGGTCCTGAGCGCTCTGGAGCAGGTTTTCATCAAGGATCTCTCTGTACTTTGCTCCGTTCATCTTTCCCTCGATCCTGACTAGTCTACCAGTCCCTGCCGCTGAAAAACATCCCCACAGCATGATGCTGCCACCACCATGCTTCACCGTAGGGATGGTGCGAGGTTTCCTCCAGACGTGACGCTTGGCATTCAGGCCAAATAGTTCAGTCTTGGTTTCATCAGACCAGAGAATCTTGTTTCTCATGGTCTGAGAGTCTTTAGGTGCCTTTTGGCAAACTCCAAGCGGGCTGTCATGTGCCTTTTATTGAAGAGTGGCTTCCGTCTGGCCACTCTACCATAAAGGCCTGATTGGTGGAGTGCTGCAGAGATGGTTGTCCTTCTGGAAGGTTCTCCCATCTCCACAGAGGAACTCTTGAGCTCTGTCAGAGTGACCATCGGGTTCTTGGTCACCTCCCTGACCAAGGCCCTTCTCCCCCGATTGCTCAGTTTGGCCGGGCGACCAGCTCTAGGAAGAGTCTTGGTGGTTCCAAACTTCTTCCATTTAAGAATGATGGAGGCCACTATGTTCTTGGGGACCTTCAATGCTGCATAAATGTTTTGGTACCCTTCCCCAGATCTGTGCCTCGACACAATCCTGTCTCGGAGCTCTACGGACAATTCCTTCGACCTCATAGCTTGGTTTTTGCTCTGACATGCATTGTCAACTGTGGGACCTTATATAGACAGGTGTGTGCCTTTCCAAATCATGTCCAATCAATTGAATTTACCACAGGTGGACTCCAATCGAGTTGTAGAAACATCTTAAGGACGATCAATGGAAACAGGATGCACTTGAGCTCAACTTCGAGTCTCATAGCAAAGGGTCTGAATACCTATGTAAATAAGGTATCTGTTTTTTTATTGTTAATACATTTTCAAAAAAATTCTAAAAACCTGTTTCCGCTTTGTCATTATGGGGTATTGTATGTAGATTGTTTTGTATTTGATCCATTTTAGAATAAGGCCGTAATGTAACAAAATGTGTAAAAGGTCAAGGGGTATACAAATAGCAAGATGTAGAAATACATGTGAATATACAGTACCAGTCTAAGGTTTGGACACACCTACTCATTCAAGGGTTTTTCTTTATTTTTACTATTTTCCACATTGTAGAATAATAGTGAAGACATCAAAACAATGAAATAACACATATGGAATAATGTAGTAACCAAAAAAAGAGTTAAATAAAAATGTATTTTAGATTTTAGATTCTTCAACGTAGTCACCCTTTGCCTTGATGACAGCTTTGCACACTCTTGGCATTCTCTCAACCAGTTCCCACATATGCTGAGCACTTGTTGGCTGCTTTTCCTTCACTCTGCGGTCCAACTCATCCCAAACCATCTCAATTGGGTTGAGGTCATGTGATTGTGGAGGCCAGGTCATCTGATGCAGCACTCCATCACTCTCCTTCTTGGTCAAATAGCCCTTACACAGCCTGGAGGTGTGTTTTGGGTCATTGTCCTGTTGAAAAACAAATGATAGTCCCACTAAGCGCAAACCAGATGGGATGGCGTATTGCTGCAGAATGCTGTGGTAGCCATGCTGGTTACGTGTGCCTTGAATTCTAAATAAATAACAGACCAGCAAAGCCCCCCCACACCATCACACCTCCTCCCCCATGCTTCATGGTGGGAACCATACATGTGGAGCTCATCCGTTCACCCACACCGCGTCTCACAAAGACACAGCAGTTCGAACCAAAAATCTCCAATTTGGACTCCAATGTCCATTGCTCGTGTTTCTTGGCCCAAGCAGGTCTCTTCTTCTTATTGGTGTCCTTTAGTAGTGGTTTCTTTGCAGCAATTTGACCATGAAGGCCTGATTCATGCAGTCTCCTCTGAACAGTTGATGTTGAGACGTGTCTGTTACTTGAACTCTGTGAAGCATTTATTTGGGCTGCAATCTGAGGCTGGTAACTCTAATGAACTTATCCTCTGCAGAAGAGGTAACTCTGGGTCTTCCTTTCCTGTGAGAGCCAGTTTCATCATAGCGCTTGATGGTTTTTGCGACTGCACTTGAAGAAACTTTCAAAGTTTTTCAAATGTTCCAGAATGACTGACCTTCATGATATGGACTTGGTCTTTTTCCAAATAGGGCTATCTTCTATATACCCCCACTACCTTGTCACAACACAACTGATTGGCTCAAACGCATTAAGGAAAGAATGCGTTAAAATGCGTAAAAATTCCACAAATTCACTTTTAACAAGGCACACCTGTTAATTGAAATGCATTACAGGTGACTAACTCATGAAGCTGGTTGAGAGAATGCCAAGAGTGTGCAAAGTTGTCATCAAGGCAAAAGGGTGGCTACTTTGAAGAATCTCAAATATAAAATATATTTAGATTTGTTTAACACTTCTTTTGGTTACTACATGATTCCTTGTGTTATTTCATAGTTTTGATGTCTTCACTATTATTCTACAATGTAGAAAATAGTAAAAATAAAGGAAAACCCTGGAATGAGTAGGTGTACAAACATTTGACTGGTACTGTATATCACAATATTGTTATTAGCCCTATTAGCGCGCACATAGAGCGTTGAGTGACTAGAAAGCACATGCATACATTTGGAAAGTAAACACTGCATCTGGGTTGGCAGATGGCTGTGGAGATAGCTAATTAAACAAAAGTTAATCCCCCAAAATCGAAGCCCTAACAGCACTAAAATGAATATGATCTGATGGCATACGACAAGGAATCCAAAATACCTCCTGGTCAGGGGAGCAGCAATATACTGTGTGCGGAGTGTGCAGACATCTCATTTATTTATCCGTAAGACAACATCCACATATCATCAGACCTCTTGTACAGACGGCAGATAGTGTGACTTTATTTCACCAGACATTAAATGCAGTATCGTCTAGGCCTACAATCTATTAACGGGGATGTGTTTTTCTCTCATACCTTGGACAGGAAGTCGTACAGCTCATGGTGAGTCTTGGTCACTGTGCTCCATGTTGAGTCAGACCACTGGACCTGGAAGGGAGGAGGTGAGGAAGGCAACATCATTCATCAGTATGCTGTACCAAACACACATCATATACATTGCTTTTGACAGCATGTCATTCCCCTGAAATATGCAGATGAAACAAAGTGTATGGTATTTTCCCCTTCGCAACAGCCCTAATAAACAACCACATAATTATTTGATACTTGGCACAGTCAACCATTTAACTACATTCTGGAATCTGGACGACACCACATTCCATTTGGTGATGTGGTTAACGATTTAGATTGTCTGATGTGTCCTCATAAGTCAGTTTTAATTCAACACACACACACACAGACACAGTGACGTCAGCTCCACTCTAAACTCCTGCTCAGAATGTTTGAGGTATTTGATTTGTGGCCAAAGCAGGTCATTGCATACCTTAGTTACGGAAGTAAATAATGATCTTAGAAAGAGCTAGGAATGGAATTTCTCCTTAAATGTTTTGAGCAGAAAAACACAAGCTCCCTTCCTTACCCTGATAGTATTTGCCTTGAAAGGATGTTTTCCCATTGGGAAGAAGAAGAAAAAACTCACCATGGACTACTCTTGACAAGTTTGCATACCAATAGAGGGCCTTTGATAATTGACACTAAGATTGAGTTAGTGTACTAAGAAAACTGATGTTAAACATTTCAACCATCTTGTATCAACAGCATCAACACTTCTCTTGACCTTTTCTGAGGGGAGTGGTGCCATACTCAAGTGGTGCCATACTGTCCTTTCAAAACATTACCCCGCTGGCCCTCAATATTCACAAATCGTCTGAATCTTTAGAAAAACATACCAAGAGGCGCTTTCTGTTGCCTCTCAAAGCAGAGTAAATAATGAACGGTGACAGATTGAGTAGTAGGTTTTAGTCTCAGCCATCCCTCTCTCAGACGGTTAGAGTGAACCGATGCTCTCGTGCTTTTGAGGCTAAGAGAATAGGAAGGATTTCATTGGGCTCTGATCTGCTTCAGTTAGGCTACTATAGCCTTAACCTTTTTGTTAATTTTTTGGGTTGCTCTGATAGTTGTATGGGTATGTAGCCTAACATTTCAGAAACAATTGTTGACTGTGAGACTTTTAGGCTACAGTGCTCAAACACATACAAGCACAGACTTTTTAAAATGTGTTTTATCTGATGCTTATACCGTGTGTGGAAGGCTGTATGAAAATATTCTACTCTGTAAATAGTACATTTTTTGAAGGTGACATTCCATCATCACCGAGCCCAATAATCTGCTCCGCGGGGGGATCTGAACCCAACCAACTCTTTCACAGCCTGGCAGTCTACTCAATTCTGTCCATCACAGAGTTAACCTGTGGAGTCTGGTAATTGGTGCTCCCCTACTGAACGACAATGACTCCCAAATGGCACCCTATTCCCTTTGTAGTGCACTACTTTTGACCAGGGCCCAGCTCTGATCAAAAGTAGTGTACTACACAGGGAATAGGGTGCCATTTGGGACGCAATCCTGCTCCTTGATCCCTGACCTGACAAAGGTGAATGAAAAGGCACTCATCAACTTGAAGTGGAATATAAAAAAATCTGTCGCTCTTTGTCAAGTTCAAATTACAACTAAACAAGGCATAACAGAGCAAGTAACCTAACGGGAGTAATTTACTCCCTAATAGAGAGTCTACAGGGGATTGAGGAATGCTTGGGAAAACATCCACATGTCATCAACCGACGAGTAAATTCTCAAAAATAAAGATTTTGTTTTCCATTGTTTGTCTACAAATTTCGAGGCCCAGTTTGGAAACAGGTCTTTTAATTATTAATTTTAGTGCTATCCTCTGGGAATACAATGTACATCTCGCTAATATGTTTTTACCCAAATCAATTCAATTCAATTTAACTCCTAAACAGTTTCTTTCAACCCTTGAGCTGCTTGCATCCTTGACTAGTGTAAATACCTCAGACACTGAAGGGACTGACAGGGAGAGTCATTTTGGCTTTAGCAGCCAGGCTGGGTTCCTTACAAACCTCTGAATACTAATGTCTGATTTGTAGGCCCAGTTCAAGCTGGACACAGGAAGTAGTGGTTTGTCTAGTATGTCTGCCCTTCACAAAAGGAGAGACAAAAGGAAAACAGTGAGCTTTGAAAACCAGTGATGAATGAATGTTTTAAACCCCATGTCCTCTCTGATCAGGGTGACAAGACAACCAACATTTGTGTTACTCAGTTTAGAACAAATAAAGGAGCCTAGGATGTAATTCCCATCGCCTTGGTGGAAAAGTGAATAACGCTGAATGAATGTGAAACAATTCAGCAAGTAATATGCTAGGCCTACCTCTCACAGCATTGTTTTACACTGAACTCAGCACAGGCCTGCCCTAGTTTAACAGGCTACTCTTAGTTGTGTTGTGTATAGCCTAGAGTAGACCGAGTGAAATGCCTCCTGTGCTGAAGATGATGGATGTTCTCCCCTATTTAACACACCAACACCCTCTTTCATATACCATGCCCAGCGGAGCAGATGGCACTGCCCAGCAAGCCACTTTCTCTCTCTCGTGTGTGTGTGTGTGTGTGGGTTGATTCTTCTATCCTTGTGGGGACCTAAAATCCCCAAGTCCCCACAATTATACTAAAACAATGAAAATTCTCCCTCATGGGGACATTTTCCACATCCACATAAGGACAAAGGCTTTTTTAAGCTTAGGGGTTAGGTTTAGGGTTACAATTAAGGTTAGAATTAGGGTAAGAGGTTTAGGGTTACGGGTTAATGTTAGGGAAAGAACGACAAAACGTGTGTGTCAGTTTCCAGCACTGGCTAGCAGCAACATTTGATCACTGTCCCCCTCCACATTTTAGCCAAGAGGGTTTCAACTGCCAGTTGATTTCAAGCACAGTCTGTACAGTGCCTCTTAACTTGGGCTACATTAGAGTATCCTTTTCAAGTAGGCTATTATACAGTAGGGTTCAATAACAGATTAAACCCTTCTCCAGCACCAACAAAACATGGAGAGCAGGCTTTAGAGACCTGTTGAACCAAACACAATCCTCTCACTGAGAAATATCTCCCTTAGACGAAGGGAATTCTAGCCTGGTCAAGCAAACGGACCGCTGCACTCACGTTTCATTATACTTAATACGTGGTTGGTTTCACAAATCCCCTTAAAAATCCAGTAGCAACCCTCTGCCTAGGCATAACCTCTTAGGCTAACCGAAGACTTCATTCTGCCCAGCCACACAGATGATGATGATGGGTATTGGGTCAAGGCCAGGACGGCCATTCGTTCCATTCATATGAGTGTCACACACACCTCCACGCAGTCACACACTGTCAGTACCACTGTCTCTGTATAGCAGACTAAGCAGAAAAAGGTAAGGTTATAACTCTTTCAGAGGTCTCCTCAATAAAGCTCATCTTGTTATCCTTATAACTCTGATCCGATTTTAACTGTTAAGTGACGAACACAACACTCACCATCGTTAGCATGTGTTGGCAGTATGTTCTAGCTACTTAGCTAACTAGCCTTCATGGTTTTGGTCAATTTCAGTAGATCACAGATAAGGAGAGCATTAGTCAGATATAAGTCTATTCTATTACTATTCTGGCTATCTGAGCAAAAGCATCAGCAACGCTGTGGTGAGGACATCATCTCATGATCTCAGTGTTGTGAAATCTTGGAGCTAACCTCAAGTCCATCAACCCTCTAGTCTAAATGGAAGACTTTCCGTTTTTACAGGCTGATATGATGCCGCCGCAGGCTTGTAAAAACAGTCAAGGCAGATGTTTTGGGGACGCGAACGATCAAGGACATATTTCCACCAGATTGTGTTCTCATGCAAAGGAGGACAGCATGTGAATAGGAGGGAGCAATCCTTCCTGCTGTCCTCTTTAGCCTGGCTCTCTACGTCTTGCTCTCCCCCTCCCCCTCGCAGACTCCTCAGCACAGTGCTGCCTGTCACAATGATGCCTGGCTGATGCCTGGCCATACAGGACAGACTGTTGAGTCAGGGCCAGGCAAAGTCTTAGGTCTCTGCCTGTCCAGATGTTGTAAGAGAACATTGCATGATTTACAGAGAAAAATACAAAATATTGCATGGACAATCTGAAGCTCAGGACTAACGTTTTTTCAGTGCCATAATTTGAATGAGGAAGTGCAAATCAATCTGGTGGCCCACGATATATAGGCCCAATAAAAGTAAGTATACCTAGATTCTACAGGGGTATGCTTCAAAATGCATGAGAAATAAAATCCCCAGGAATATCAGAATGAAAAGAACATATCAAGGCACAGAGTCCAAACATTAACATACCTCAATACTGTATTCCCTGTTTCCTCGGTTCCAAAATATCTTCTTTAGCACAATCTTGTCAATGTGAACTGCTGCTGGAAGAAAGACGACCAGGGTTATTATTTTGAGCAATTCATTGCTGTTCACCTAAATGTAATTTTGATTACCACAGAATACATTGAACACTGTTAAAGGAATGCTGCGAGATTATGGCATTGTTCTCCTTACCCAGAGTCAGAAGAACCCGTGGGATACCATTTTTATGTCTCTGCGTGCAGTATGAAGGAAGTTAGCGGTAGTTTCACAAGCATTGCTCCTATACCTGTAGACTTCCAGTCATTGCGCTAACGCTAGTTAGCATTGGCTTGCGGAACTACCGCAAACTTCCTTCATACTGCATGCAGACACATAAAAATGGTATCCACGAGTTCATCTGCCTCTGGGTAAGTAGAACATGGGCATCAATGCTAGAATCCTGCAGTATCCCTTTAAAACTACAGACATATTGAATATATCCTGTCTATTGAACCATATTGGACCATTTGTTTGGGTCTCTTGTTTTACCTCAAATGCACTAGGCTAAAATACATCTTGCTTTGAACACTCCTCAACATGTGAATGAGAGACCTCAGAGGATACAATGACAAACAGGATTGAGACTACCTTCTCTCTGAGATAAGGTCCTGTTCAGGAGCTGATTGGGAATACAGCAGGCCGACTGACCCATGTCAGCGCTCCTGGGGCTGAGGTCCTCCTTTCGCAGGGTATGCTGCTTCTGCTGCAACCAGGAAAGTGAAGAGATTGGTGCTTTTGTAAGAAATTGTTCCTTCTCCCCCAATAATAGTCCCACTAAACAACTTCTCCCTTACAACACTTAACTGGAACCAATACTAATTTCCTCCTCTCCACATGCTTTGAAAACTATTTTTTTCTCCATCAGTTTTATTTATATTCATAAGTCAGCTCCGTTTTGATTAGAAATACTGCCTATCCGTAGGCTAACTGTCTTAATGAGACATATAATTATGCTGAAAGCCAGCCAAGAGGGCAGTCAGTCAGACAGATGAGAGAGAGAAGGTGTGTCTCATTCAAACTCCTGGCTTTTTCATTGGATGCCAGAGAGGGAGGGGAGGGGGGGGGGAGCGAGGGAGATAGATAGAGAGAGAGAGAGAGAGAGAGGGAAAGAGAGAAAGGTTTCTCCAACACAATGCAAAGTAAGATCACAATGCAACCATTCACAAGAATGCCGGGTGTTCCCATTCATATAGGCTAGCTAGCTGCTGTGGAGAAGATGACAGAAGAACACAGTAGCAGTGGCCAGCATGTCTGCTGAAGCCAGATAAGCGGTCTCTCTCTCTATTCTCCTGATTGAGAAAGTGATCTTCATTCAGTCTATGGCGTCTGTCATTTTGTGACAGCACAATGAACTCAACTTGTAGTCATATGGCCATGCACTCAAGACTGTTCTTGGAAATGAAACTGCTTTGAGCAATACTTGGTATGAAAGGTTTTAACCTCTCCTCTCTTTTTAGGGTAACTCCACAAGTCTATTCACATCAGTACATACTATTGTTATTACAGTCTATCCCTACAGCAATTATTTGGCCCCACTTTACCAGAAATAAAGTGCTACATTGCGTCATCTGAACTAAATTTTGATTCCATATAGATGTTTTATTTAAAAAAAGTAATCTGTTCATTCCTATGACTAAGGTGGCCAGTAACATTTTAGAAAAATAGGTTATCCTTGTTTAAATAGTACCTACCTAGTTAAATTATTGTCAAAGTAAAAGTCAGGTGAAAGTCTTACTGGGGAACGCCCCCTGTGGACTTGTCAACATCATATGTACCAGGGCCCCCCAGGGGTTGCATTTCAATAGTCAACAGTAGCAAAGCCTTCACTGGCTTTCTTCTCGTTTCCTCACCTGCTGATCTAATGGCACAGGATAGTAAATGTGATAGGAGCCTTTCAACTGCTCAGTTCAATCAGGTCAGTGACAATAAGTAGTGAGGTAATGAGGTGAGCTAAGGAGAGGAGGTAAGGTGAGGAGGCCCCTTTAGATTAACTTCAGCTGGCAATGTGATGCTTACCTGGACGCTCGGGCGGTTGTGGCAATACCTTCTCTCCTCTATGGCCCGTTCCACATTGTCCAACTGGTGTCTGGCAGTATCCCTCTGGTGAAAAGAGAACGCCGGGTGCAGCGAGGCCATGGTGAAAAGCAGCGCCAAGTGCTCCAGGGAACCCGACTCTGCCTCCAGTGGAGGCCCACTGGGATGCTCCAATTTCCCGGACTCCATTCCACCATCGCGAGGGTAATGTTGATCAGGTAAATTCTGAGCGCTCCCACGTGGAGATAATGGAACGCCATGATAAGTATTCAAGTACAGCGTTGGATCCATATGGCTCAAAGCACGATAAAGTGTGCTCGCGCATTCTCTGTTTTCAGATCTCAAAAGTGACAGGCAGACAAGTAGTTTGGAACGCACGACAGGGTCTGCAACGTCCATAAGGAGGCCCAAGTCCGTTTGACTGTTCGCCCTTATCTCAAAGTCTCGGAAGACGTGGAAATCTTTCCGTGCAAGGTCCTCAAGGCAGGATCCGAAAAAGCGAAGCTCAAGTGGTTGACACATATTGAGTATTCCGTACATAAACTCTATCCGCTTTGCTGGGTTGAGGTGCAAGCCGAACCACTCAAACACAGTCTCCTTGTCAATTTGCGACAGGCGACAAGATTCCCTCGTTGAATCCTTGAGCCGGTGGCTCACACCACAGTACGGAATCGAATCACTAGGGAGACTGTTGCAATCGGTATTTTCCTGCTCGTCTTCGACCGTATGGTCTTCTTCCTCCGACGTTCGCATGGGAAGCTTCATTTTCAGCATGATCAACTCTGACAGGACCTGTTAGCGATGATCAATTCATTCAAATGTATCGGAACATTACATACTCGCTCAGTTCGCATCCGTACCCGCCGCCGAGTTATATTTCTGTGATATTATAAGGAAATGAACTAGTGAGATTATGTATAGCTGGCTCAGTAACTCATTTTCAAGCACTGACTGACTGTACCACTCGAAATTACATAGTTGACTCCTCCCATCTTTCATCAAACTGCTGGGTCCTAACTTCATCCCACCCTGCACCGGGTCGTGACAAGGGTGCATTTACTACAGGTCACCGAAGTCACTTTCTCTCATCAATGCAAAAACATATATTTTTTTACTAAATATGTCAGTGCTGTCACAATGGATTGTTATTCTATAATATTCGATATTCGATATGTGATATATAATTGCATGAAACTCTTAAAAGTGCAATGCACTGAAACATATTTACACAATAGAGAGAGCAATGCCGTCTTTTTGTAGGCACCAACTCGCTCATGTGTAGAAGGAATCCAGCGTTTGTCAAATTAACTTTAAAATGTGTTTTTTATTTTATTTTTATTTTAGTTAACCCTAACCCTTTTCCTAACTTTAACCTAATTACCATAACCTGCTATGAATGTGTAAAGAATAGGGTTTTGGAATAACCGCCGAAAATAAGGTCTGTGATAAACACAGGTTTAGGAGGTTTTATACGTTCTGTTCTATGAGATAGTCGTCACTTTTTTGTGAAATTTTAAGCATTTATGAAAGAAAGAAAAAACAACGCACATAAAGGCTTCATAATTTATAAAGGTAGTGCTAACTGACTGATATTATCTTATAGAACAAATCCTATAAGATCTCATAAGCCTGTGTTAACCTCAGACCTTATTTTCGGCATTTATTCCAAAACCCAATTCTTTCCCCATTCATTTTGCAGATAGGAATGACTGAACATTGAGGTAAATCATTTCCGGTTTTTAGGACTGCAAGCTGGCTAGCTCTATATTGCACACGATATAGTCAAATATTTTTTATATCTAACCCATGATAGACCAGAGCCTGTCGTTTCCAATGGGAGAAAATGAATAATTGTGGGCAGAACAAGAAAGGAGGTAGAGCCAAACACGAGCCACTAGTGAGATCCTATTGGCGCGTTCTAATATTATATGCATATTTCCGTTAGGGAACGCCTACGCGTGAAGTGCGCGTGTGCAATAACTCAATTCGTGTGTACTCCTTCTAAACAACGCAATTTTTAGAAACTTTGGCAAAGGGTAAAGTCTACAAAAAGCAGGCCACTCTGGTTGTTACAGATTCTAGTTTTGGAAACAGAAAACTGTATGGAAATCAAATGTTTCATTGATGAGAAAATTAGCAGAATGTCGGCCAAAATCCATCTCACTCAATCTTCTCCCACTGCCAGCCACTGGGCTTCCTCTCATCACCATATTTGGTAGTTAGTGGAAACGCCAACCAGATACTTCACATTACATCCGTTGAAATATCTGGCTCATTGTTCTATCTGTGATATAGTTGTCATAAACTGTAGCTAGATTAATTAATTAATGTAAATTAATTGGGTGGTATTATTATGCATGAGTTTTCTTATCTTTGTAAACAGATTTTTTTTTTTTTTTTTTTTTCAACAGATGGCAGTATTTCATTACAATTCACTAGGGGCCTGTACTCTGCTACAGACAGTAGATTACACAAACACAAATACCAGGGATGGGCAACTTTGATGAGGATGGGGGCCACAACAAATCTGAACTCATCATGAGGGGCTGCAATGGCTTGCAGGTCTGCATACCCACATACTGTACATACCCACACATGCAGTCAGAGCCGGTCCTAGCCTTTTGGGGGCCCTAAGCAAAATGTTGTTGTTGTTTTACAGCTAATTTACTGCAGTTCTACACATTTTGTCATAGGGTGGAGATAAATGTTTGCCGTTTTTAATATGATATCTGAGTGAGAGTGACTAATTTAATCAATGAGGGCCCCCCGGTCGGTAATTCAGCCATGATTACTACAAGTTTAGATAGCTGGCCGCTAGACTAACTTGCCAGTCTAAAACATGTTAGCTGACATGCGCTAATTTAGTGACTGTCAGTGACTGACATAAAAAGAGAAAAACTTCTGATACACAACAACATTTCAAAATTGCACCTTGTATATTCTACTATTCTAACGCTCAACAGTAATGGCCTAAACTCATCAAAGGCGATCGTGCGAGGCGTGTGTGATTTATTTTAGAATGGATTGTTTTTAATTATAATGACCCAACCGAAGCCGGCCGGGTGGGTGGGCGGGTTGTCCACTTTGAAGCCTCACTCAATTAAAACGTGTCTCTAGGGCTCCCGAGTGGCACAGCGGTCTAAGGCACTGCATCGCAGTGCTAGAGACGTCACTACAGACCCTGGTTTGTTCCCGGGCTGTATCACAACCGTCCGTAATCGGGAGTCCCATAGGGCGCCGCACAATTGGCCCAGCGTCATCCAGGTTAGGGGAGGGTTTGGCCGGGGGGGGGGCTTTACTAGGCTCATTGCGCTCTTGCGACTCCTTGTGGCAGGCCGGGCGCCTGCAGGCTGACCTCGGTCGTCAGGTGAACAGTGTTTCCTCCGACAAATTGGTGCGGCTGGCTTCCGGGTTAAGCAGGCAGGTGTTAAGAAGCGCGGTTTGGCGGGTCATGTTTCAGAGGACGCATGACTCAACCTTCACCTCCCAAGCCCGTTGGAGAGTTGCAAGATCGAAATTGGGGAGAAAAAAATTGGGTAAAAAAATAGAAATGTCTCTTTTTATCGCTGGCGCTGTAGTCAAATAAAACATTTTTTGTTGTGTCATTATTCACTTTTTTTCGAGCTTGTTTGAACTGGAAGAGGTAGCTAAGGGTTGAGGCTTTGCCATACATAAATTAGACCAATTCATTCACTTATGAAAACAACATCGCTATCAGCAAAGATGATTGGCGATATGGTGAACAGGTCAGGGTTCCATAGCCGTAGGCAGAACAGCAGAAACTGCAGCACGACCAGGTGGATTAGGGGACGGGGACAGCCAGGAGTCGTCAGGCCAGGTAGTCCTGAGGCATGGTCGTAGGGCTCAGGTCTCCTGGGAGGGGAGAGAGAGATGGGAGGGAGCGTATCTAAGATCATTTACATTTACATTTTTAGTCATTTAGCAGACGCTCTTATCCAGAGCGACTTACAGTTAGTGAATACATATTATTATTATTATTATTATTATTATTATTTTTTTTTTTTTTTTTTTTTCCAAAGATCACACAGGACAACAGATAAGACAGGATAATTACACCAGATTTAACAGACTGACCCTAGCCCCCCGGCCCAGACTATTGCAGCATAGATACAGGAGACTGAGACGGGGTCGGTGGTGGGGGGGTCGGTGGTGGGGGGTCGGGGGATACTCTGGCCCCGTCCAAAGTTACCCCCGGATAGGGACAACCAGGCAGGATATAACCCACTTTGGCAAAGCACAGCCCCCACACCACTAAAGGGATATCAACAGGCCACTAACTTACTACCCTGAGACAAGGCAGAGTATAGCCCACAAAGATCTCCCCACCACACGAGCCCGAGAACAGGAAGGATGGAAGAGCGCGAGCAAGCCAGTGACTCAGCCCCCGTAACAGGGTCAGAGGCAGAGAATCTCAGTGGAGATAGGGGAGCTGGCCAGGCAGAGACAGCAAGGGTGGTTCGTCACTCCAGTGCCTTGCCGTTCGCCTTCACACCCCTGGGCCAGAATACACTCAATCATAGGACCTACTGAAGAGATGAGTCTTCAGTAAAGACTTAAAGTTTTAGACCGAGTCTACATCTCTCACACAGATCGGCAGACCATTCCATAAAAATTGAGCTCTATAGGAGAAAGCCCTGCCTCCAGCTGTTTGCTTAGAAATTCTAGGAACAATAAGGAGGCCTGCGTCTTGTGACAGCAGCGTACGTTTAGGTATGTACAGCAGAACCAAATTGGTGAGATACTGTAGGTAGGAGCAAGTCCATGTAATGATTTGTAGGTTAGCAGTAAAACATTGAAATCAGCCCTAGCCTTAACAGGAAGCCAGTGTAGGGAGGCTAGCACTTGGGTAATATGATACATTTTTGGGGTTCTAGTCAAGATTCTAGCAGCTTTATTTAGCACTAGCTGAAGTTTATTTAGTGCCTTATCCGGGTAGCCGGAGAGTAGAGCATTGCAGTAGTCTAATCTTAAAGTGGGAGAAGTTTGGATGATCTTTTCAGCATCAAATGTGGACAAAACAATTTCTGATTTTTGCAACATTACGAAGATCAAAAAGGATGCTCTTAAAATATTTGTTATATGTTCATTGAAGGAGAGTTCAGGGTCCAGAGTAATGCCGAGGTCCTTCACAGTTTTATTTGAGACGACTGTACAACCAATTAGATTAATTTTCAGATCTGACAGCAGATCTCTTCATTTCTTGGGATCTAGAACTAGCATCTCTGTTTTGTCTGAGTTTGAAAGTTTAAAAACATCTGCCATCCACTTCCTTATGTCTGAAACACAGGCTTCCAGGGTAGGCCATTTTGGAGTTTCACCATGTTTCATCAAAATGTGTAATCTACATAGCAGTGAAAGTTGACATTGTGTTTCCGAATGACATCACCAATATGTAGCATATACAGTACATGGCCAAAAGTGTGTGGACACCTGCTCGTCAAACATCTCATTCCAAAATCATGGGCATTAATATGGAGGTGGTCCCCCCTTTGCTGCTATAACAGCTTCCACTCTTCTGAGAAAGCTTTCCACTAGATGTTGGAACATTGCTGCGGGGACTTGCATCCATTCAGCCACAAGAGCATTAGTGAGGTTGGGCACTGATGTTGGGCGATTAGTCCTGGCTCACAGTCAGCGTTCCAATTCATCCCAACAGCGTTTGATGGGGTTGAAGTCAGGGCTCTTTGCAGGCCAGTCAAGTTCTTCCACACCGTTCTTGACAAGCCATTTTTTGTATGGACCTCGCTTTGTGCATGTTTCATGCTGAAACAGGAAAGGGCCTTCCCCAAACTGTTGCCACATCTGGAAGCACAGAATCGTCAAGAATGTCATTGTATGCTGTAGCGTTAAGATTACCCTTCACTGGAACGAAGGGGCCTAGCCCAAACCATAAAAAACAGCCCCAGACCATTATTCTCCCTCCACCAAACTTTACAGTTGGCACTATGCATTGGGGCAGGTAGCATTTTCCTGGCATACACCAGGGACTGCCAGATGGTGAAGCGTGATTCATCACTCTAGAGAACACGTTTCCACTGCTCCAAAGTCCAATGGCGGCGAGCTTTACACAATTTAGTCATTTAGCAGACACTCTTATCCAGAGCGACTTACAGTTAGTGAGTGCATACATAATTTTTTCATACTGGCCCCCCGTGGGAATCGAACCCACAACCCTGGCGTTGCAAACACCATGCTCTACCAACTGAGCTACATCCCTGCCGGCCATTCCCTCCCTTACCCTGGACGATGCTGGGCCAATTGTGCGCCACACCATGGGTCTCCCGGTCGTGGCCGGCAGGGACGTGGATTCGAACCAGGATCTCTAGTGGCGCAGCTAGCACTGTGATGCAGTGCCTTAGACCACTGCGCCACTCGGGAGTACGACCACTTCAGCCTAAGCTTGGCATTGTGCATGGTGATCTTAGGCTTGTGTGCGGCTGCCCGACAAACAGTTATTGTGCTGACGTTGCTTCCAGAGGCAGTTTGGAACTCAGTAGTGTTGCAAGCGAGGACAGACGATTTTTACACACTACGCGCTTCAGCACTCGGCGGTCCCGTTCTGTGAGCTTGTGTGGCCTACCACTTCGCGGCTGAGCCGTTGTTGCTCCTAGACGTTTCCATTTCACAATAACAGCACTTACAGTTGACCAGGGCAGCTCTAGCAGGGCAAACATTTGACAAACTGACTTGTTGGAAAGGTGGTATCCTATGACGTTGTATCATTGAAAGTCAAAGAGCTCTTCAGTATGGGCCATTCTACAGCCAATGTTTGTCTATGGAGAGTGCATGGCTGTGTGCTCGATTTTATACACCTGTCAGCAATGGGTGTGGCTGAAATAGCTGAATCCACAAATTTGAAGGGGTGTCCACATACTTTATACATGTACTGTATAATAAAATAATAGTGGTCCTATATCGGAACCTTGAGGAACACCGAAACGTACCATTAATTTGTCAGAGGACAAACCATCCACAGAGACGAACTGATACCTTTCCGACAGATAGGATCTAAACCAGGCAAGAACTTGTCCGGTAGACCAATTACGGTTTCCAATCTTTCCAAAAGAATGTGGTGATCGATGGTGTTGAAAGCGGCACTAAGGTCTAGGAGCACGAGGATAGACGCGGAGTCGTGTTCTAACACCATTAAAAGGTAATTTACCACCTCCACGAGTGCTGTCTCAGTACTATGATGTGGTCTAAAATCAGACTGGAGCATTTTGTATACATTATTTGTCTTCAGGAAGGCAGTGAGTTGATGAGCAACAGCTTTTTCAAAAATATGGGAGATTCGGTATATTACTGCCACTTTTTGTGAGTTTGGAACACATCCGGAGGATAGGGAGTCGTTTATTATGGTCAACATATGAGGGCCAAGCACAAGAAGTAGGTCTTTCAGTAGTTTAGTTGGAATAGGGTCCAGTAGACAACTGGAAGGTTTAGAGGCCATTACTATTTTCGTGAATGTTTTGAGAGATACAGGATTTTAAAAACTTGATGATCTTTTTGTCGAAGAAGTTAATGAATTCATCACTACTGAAGTGAAGGCCAACCTCACTTGGGGAATACTGTTTTCTTGTTAGCTTTGCGACAGTATCAACATTTTTTTGGATTGTTTTTATTCTCCTCAATCAAGTTGGAAAAAAAGGGCTGATTGGGCAGCAGTGAGGGCTTTTTGATATTGCACAGTACTGTCTTTCCAAGCTAGTCGGAAGACTTCCAATTTGGTGGAGAGCCATTTCCGTTCCAATTTTCTGGAAGCTTGCTTCAGGGCTCGGGTATATTCTGTATACCAGGGAGATAGTTTCTTGTGACGTTTTTTGTTTTTAGTGGTGCGACTGCATCTAGGGTATTTTGCAAGGTTAAGTTCAGGTCCTTGGTTAGGTAGATAACTGATTATTGTACTCTGACGTCCTTTGGTAGGTGGAGGGAGTCTGGAAGGGCATCAAGGAATCTTTGGGTTGTCTGAGAATTTATAGTGCAGCTTTTGCCAATCCTTGGTTGGGGTCTAAGCAAATGATTTGTTGCGATTGCAAGCATAGTAAGGAACTTGAAGCTCTCAACCTGTTCCACTACAGCCCTGTCGATGAGAATTGGGGCGTGCTCAGTCCTCTTTTTTTTCCTGTAGTCCACAATCATCTCCTTTGTCTTGGTCACGTTGAGGGAGAGGTTGTTATCCTGGCACCACACGGCCAGGTCTCTGACCTCCTCCCTATAGGCTGTCTCATCATTGTCGGTGATCAGGCCTACCACTGTTGTGACGTCGGCAAACTTAATGATGGTGTTGGAGTCGTGCCTGGCCATGCAGTCATGGGTGAACAGGGAGTACAGGAGGGGACTGAGCACGCACCCCTGAGGGGCCCCCGTGTTGAGGATCAGTGTGGCAGATGTGTTGTTACCTACCCTTACCACCTGGGGGCGGCCCGTCAGGAAGTCCAGGATCCAGTTGCAGAGGGAGGTGTTTAGTCCCAGGATCCTTAGCTTAGTAATGAGCTTAGAGGGCACTATGGTGTTGAATGCTGAGCTGTAGTCAATGAATAGCATTCTCACGTAGGTGTTCCTCTTGTCCAGGTGGGAAAGGGCAGTGTGGAGTGCAATAGAGATTGCATCATCTGTGGATCTGTTGGGGCGGTATGCAAATTGGAGTGGGTCTAGGGTTTCTGGGATAATGCTGTTGATGTGAGCCATGACCAGCCTTTCAAAGCACTTCATGGCTACAGACGTCAGTGCTATGGGTCGGTAGTCATTTAGGCAGGTTATCTTAGAGTCCTTGGGCACGGGGACTATGGTGGTCTGCTTGAAACATGTTGGTATTACAGACTCAGTCAGGGACATGTTGAAAATGTCAGTGAAGACACTTGCCAGTTGGTCAGCACATGCTCGGAGTACACGTCCTGGTAATCCGTCTGGCCCTGCAGCCTTGTGAATGTTGACCTGCTTAAAAGTCTTACTCACATCGGCTACGGAGAGCGTGATCACATAGTCATCCGGAACAGCTGGTGCTCTCATGCATGCTTCAGTGTTGCTTGCCTCGAAGCGAGCATAGAAGTGGTTTAGCTCGTCTGGAAGTCTTGTGTCACTGGGCAGCTCGCGGCTGTGCTTCCCTTTGTAGTCTGTAATAGTTTTCAAGCCCTGCCACATCCGACGAGCGTCAGAGCCAGTGTAGTACGATTCAATCTTAGTCCTGTATTGACTCTTTGCCTGTTTGATGGTTCGTCAGAGGGCATAGCAGGATTTCTTATAAGCGTCCGGGTTAGAGTCCCGCTCCTTGAAAGCGGCAGCTCTACCCTTTAGCTCAGTGCGGATGTTTCCTGTAATTCATGGCTTCTGGTTGGGGTATGTACGTACGGTCACTGTGGGGACGACATCATCAATGCACTTATTGATGAAGCCAGTGTCTGATGTGGTGTACTCCTCAATGCTATCTGAAGAATCCCGGAACATGTTCCAGTCTGTGCTAGAAAAACAGTCCTGTAGCTTAGCATCTGCGTCATCTGACCACTTTTTTATTAACCGAGTCACTGGTGCATCCTGCTTTAGTTTTTGCTTATAATCAGGAATCAGGAGGATAGAGTTATGGTCAGATTTGCCAAATGGAGGGCGAGGGAGAGCTTTGTATGCGTCTCTGTGTGTGGAGTAAAGGTGGTCTAGAGTTTTTTTTCCTCTGGTTGCACATTTAACATGCTGGTAGAAATGAGGTAGAACGGATTTAAGTTTTCCTGCATTAAAGTCCCCGGCCACTACGAGCGCTGCATCTGGATGAGCGTTTTCCTGTTGATTTATGGCCTTATACAGCTCATTCAGTGCAATCTTAATGCCAGCATTGGTTTGTGGTGGTAAATAGACAGCTATGAAAAATATAGATGAAAACTCTCTTGGTAAATAGTGTGGTCTACAGCTTATTATAAGATACTCTACCTCAGGCGAGCAAAACCTCGAGACTTCCTTAGTATTTGATTTTGTGCACCAGCTGTTGTTTACAAATATACACAGACCGCCACCCCTTGTCTTACCGGAGTCAGCCGTTCTATCCTGCCGATGTAGCGTATAGCCCGCTAGCTGTATGTTATCCATGTCGTCGTTCAGCCACGACTCGGTGAAACATAAGATATTACAGTTTTTAATGTCCCGTTGGTAGGATAACCGTAATCTTAGGTCATCCAATTTGTTCTCCAATGATTGAAGATTGGCTAATAGGATTGGAGCCACAATATCTATTCCACGGGACAAAACTAGATCCAGGGTATGATTGCGGCAATGTGTAGGTCCCGAAACATGTTGGATAAAACCTACTGAGTCGATGATGGCTCCGAAAGCCTTTTGGAGTGGGTCTGTGGACTTCTCCATGTGAATATTGAAGTCACCAAAAATGTTAATATTGTCTGCCATGACTACAAGGTCCGATAGGAATTCAGGGAACTCATTGAGGAAAGCTGTATATGGCCCAGGAGGCCTGTAAACACTAGCATAAAAGTGATTGAGTAGGCTGCATAGATTTCATGACTAGAACCTCAAAAGACGAAAAAGCTGTTTTTTTTTGTTGATAAATTGACATTTGCTGTCAGAAATGTTAGTAACACCTCCGCCCTTTGCGTGGGGGATATGGTCACTAGTGTAACCAGGAGGAGAGGCCTCATATAACTCAGTAAATTCATCAGGCTTAAGCCATGTTTCAGTCAGGCCAATCACATCAAGTTTATGATCAGTGATTAATTCAATGACTATACAGTGGGGGAAAAAAGTATTTAGTCAGCCACCAATTGTGCAAGTTCTCCCACTTAAAAAGATGAGAGAGGCCTGTAATTCTCATCATAGGTACACGTCAACTATGACAGACAAAATGAGAAAAAAAATCCAGAAAATCACATTGTAGGATTTTTAATGAATTTATTTGCAAATTATGGTGGAAAATAAGTATTTGGTCACCTACAAACAAGCAAGATTTCTGGCTCTCACAGACCTGTAACTTCTTCTTTAAGAGGCTCCTCTGTCCTCCACTCGTTACCTGTATTAATGGCACCTGTTTGAACTTGTTATCAGTATAAAAGACACCTGTCCACAACCTCAAACAGTCACACTCCAAACTCCACTATGGTCAAGACCAAAGAGCTGTCAAAGGACACCAGAAACAAAATTGTAGACCTGCACCAGGCTGGGAAGACTGACTCTGCAATAGGTAAGCAGCTTGGTTTGAAGAAATCAACTGTGGGAGCAATTATTAGGAAATGGAAGACATACAAGACCACTGATAATCTCCCTCGATCTGGGGCTCCACGCAAGACCTCACCCCGTGGGGTCAAAATGATTACAAGAACGGTGAGCAAAAATCCCAGAACCACACGGGGGGACCTAGTGAATGACCTGCAGAGAGCTGGGACCAAAGTAACAAAGCCTACCATCAGTAACACACTACGCCGGCAGGGACTCAGATCCTGCAGTGCCAGACGTGTCCCCCTGCTTAAGCCAGTACATGTCCAGGCCCGTCTGAAGTTTGCTAGAGTGCATTTGGATGATCCAGAAGAGGATTGGGAGAATGTCATATGGTCAGATGAAACCAAAATAGAACTTTTGGCTGGGTCTTTCAGCATGACAATGATCCCAAACACACCGCCCGGGCAACGAATGAGTGGCTTCGTAAGAAGCATTTCAAGGTCCTGGAGGGGCCTAGCCAGTCTCCAGATCTCAACCCCATAGAAAACCTTTGGAGGGAGTTGAAAGTCCGTGTTGCCCAGCGACAGCCCCAAAACATCACTGCTCTAGAGGAGATCTGCATGGAGGAATGGGCCAAAATACCAGCAACAGTGTGTGAAAACCTTGTGAAGACTTACAGAAAACGTTTGACCTGTGTCATTGCCAACAAAGGGTATATAACAAAGTATTGAGAAACTTTTGTTATTGACCAAATACTTATTTTCCACCATAATTTGCAAATAAATTCATTCAAAATCCTACAATGTGATTTTCTGGATTTTTTTTCTCATTTTGTCTGTCATAGTTGACGTGTACCTATGATGAAAATTACAGGCCTCTCTCATCTTTTTAAGTGGGAGAACTTGCACAATTGATGGCTGACTAAATACTTTTTTCCCCCACTGTAACCGCCTTGGAAGTGTCTGTCTGTGTCTGTCTTCACTTGTAGCCTGTGAGAAAGACCCGATCACATGATGGAGAGCCATGTGAGTGAGAGGTGCTTCGGAGCACAACCAAAAGGCATGGATTTTTCTAGGGTGCATTACGGCCACACAAAGGGGATGCCGCCGTGAAATTCGAGGCATTATCAAGTGCTTGTCAAATTGTGAATGAGATGCTGATACAGCCTGCGCAAAAAAACTAAGCAGAGCTCATGCCTTTCAAGTTAGAATTTTCAAATCATCCTTCACCTGCTCTCGTCCTCATCCAATTCCAAGGTGTATATTGAAGATATTGGAAGAACTGTCCACATTTACTGAGTACCAGGCTTTTAGCAAGTTTGGTAGGCTACTAATGACCATCAGCAGCAAAATGGTCACCAGGAATTTGACTGCCTTCATGACTCGTGACCGTCGGTGTGGCGGTAATATGGTCACCGCAACAGCCCTAGCCGCACTCAGAATGATGCCTATTTTCTCAGATTTTCTCTCCGTTTGCGCTGTGCAGTTGATAACCAAAGAAATATATGCTACAAAGTCCATCTTCTTAACATGACAGGATCCCTCTGTTGACAAGGAACATAATATTGTGTCTCTACTTCTACTACCATTACTTCTTAAACTTCACTCCTTTCTTCCACTCTTCTCAATGCCTCCGGATAGGAGACATTCTGGACAGCCCTTATTTTTGCCACCTCAGTCTCCTTCACCCTAACAGGACACTTCAGAATTTCGGGTGCATGTTCACCACCACCATTTCAGCATTTAGGCTCAGCTGGCATATAATACTCCTCCTGTCTACATACACTTGACACATGACCAAATAATTTACATTTATCACACTACATGGGTTTGGGCACGAAGGCTCTCACAGGGAATCTCATATAACCCAAATACACGTGAGAAGGGAGAGACTCTTCATCAAAAAACAATAAAATGGATTGGGCACCAACCACTTGATCCAATTCTTCACGTACAGTATATCCTTTGCATTTAATTCTAGCGCCAACCCAGAGATCTGGTGTAGACCTACATGGCTGCGTTCACACAGGCAGCCCAATTCTGATATTCTTTCCACTAATTGGTCTTTTGACCAATCACATCGGATCTTTTTCAGAGCTTATCTGAATTAAATTAGTGAAAAAAAGATCCAAATTGGGCTGCCTGTCTAAACACATCCCACTTACCCTGAATAAATAATTGCTATAATAAGACTAATAATGGCTTAAAATGTGTGTTACAATGAGGACAACACAAAATGATGTCCCAAGTATGTCAGTTATATGTATTTATATTTCCAGAATAGTGGTAAAAATATGCCAAAAAAGCTGTCCGAATTGCTGAGTTTTGTGGCCGTTTCAAATATATTGCATTAAAACACTTAGAAAATGTTTTAAAGCACTCATTGATGTCTATTGATTAAAACTTTATGCAATATGATTCTATAAATTGTTAACATCCAGAATGTGATGTGAAACCTGCCCTGGACATTGCACCCTATATGAAATCCCATAGGTATAAAACCCATTTTCGCAAAACGCCTTCACAATTAGTGCACCAAATATTACATAAAGCTCGGAAAAGTCTAAGCAATAATTCCTAGCTATTTCTAATGCATAGGGTACACATTTTCCAATATGGCCGCCAACAGGCTCCATTGGTTTTAATTGGCCACAACTCTTTCAATAATAGTTGGAATATGCCTAATGATAATAAAACAATTATTATAGTTATGCAATTAACACAACCAATTTAGCCAGGTTTTCCTACTTACAAAGCATGTAGAGGTCTGTAAGTTTTATCATAGGTACACTTCAACTGTGAGAGACGGAATCTAAAACAAAAATCCAGAAAATCACATTGTATGATTTTTAAGTAATTAATTTGCATTTTATTGCATGACATAAGTATTTGATACATCATAAAAGCAGAACTTAATATTTGGTACAGAAACCTTTTTTTGCAATTACAGAGATCATACGTTTCCTGTAGGTCTTGACCAGGTTTGCACACACTGCAGCAGGGATTTTGGCCCACTCCTCCATACAGACCTTCTCCAGATCCTTCAGGTTTCGGGGCTGTCGCTGGGCAATATGGACTTTCAGCTCCCTCCAAAGATTTTCTATTGGGTTCAGGTCTAGGACCTTGAGATGCCTCTTACGGAGCCACTCCTTAGTTGCCCTGGCTGTGTGTTTCGGGTCGTTGTCATGCTGGAAGACCCAGCCACGACCCATCTTCAATGCTCTTACTGAGGGAAGGAGGTTGTTGGCCAAGATCTCGCGATACATGGCCCCATCCATCCTCCCCTCAATACGGTGCAGTCGTCCTGTCCACTTTGCAGAAAAGCATCCCCAAAGAATGATGTTTCCACCTCCATGCTTCACGGATGGGATGGTGTTCTTGGGGTTGTACTCATCCTTCTTCTTCCTCCAAACACGGCGAGTGGAGTTTAGACCAAAAAGCTATATTTTTGTCTCATCAGACCACATGACCTTCTCCCATTCCTCCTCTGGATCATCCAGATGGTCATTGGCAAACTTCAGACGGGCCTGGACATGCGCTGGCTTGAGCAGGGGGACCTTGCGTGCGCTGCAGGATTTTAATCCATGACGGCGTAGTGTGTTACTAATGGTTTTCTTTGAGACTGTGGTCCCAGCTCTCTTCAGGTCATTGACCAGGTCCTGCCGTGTAGTTCTGGGCTGATCCCTCCCCTTCCTCATGATCATTGATGCCCCACGAGGTGAGATCTTGCATGGAGCCCCAGACCGAGGGTGATTGACCGTCATCTTGAACTTCTTCCATTTTCTAATAATTGCGCCAACAGTTGTTGCCTTCTCACCAAGCTGCTTGCCTATTGTCCTGTAGCCCATCCCAGCCTTGTGCAGGTCTACAATTTTATCCCTGATGTCCTTGCACAGCTCTCTGGTCATGGCCATTGTGGAGAGGTTGGAGTCTGTTTGATTGAGTGTGTGGACAGGTGTCTTTTATACAGGTAACGAGTTCAAACAGGTGCAGTTAATACAGGAAATGAGTGGAGAATGAGAGGGCTTCTTAAAGAAAAGCTAACAGGTCTGTGAGAGCTGGAATTCTTACTGGTTGGTAGGTGAGCAAATACTTATATCATGCAATAAAATGCAAATTAATTACTTAAATATCATACAATGTGATTTTCTGGATTTTTGTTTTAGATTCCGTCTCTCAGGAGTTGAAGTGTACCTATGATAAAAATTACAGACCTCTACACGCTTTGTAAGTAGGAAAACCTGCAAAATCGGCAGTGTATCAAATACTTATTCTCCCCACTGTAACTGTTTTTGGTCAGTATTTTGCATTCCTAATTTCTATGTTTTATTTTCAAACAATACATTTTGTATCTATAATATTCCATAAGGGATCTTTGTGACGAGGTGTGAAAGAAGGAGTCAGGCGCAGGAGGTACAATACCGAAGTCCAGAGTTTAATCCGTTTGCATAAGTCAAACGCCCCAAGCGTCAAACGACACTGTACAAGGGAAAACATCCACCTTGGCAAATAACACAGTGAAATGTAGCTCAACCGAGCTACACGCTCTCACGCTCTCACAACAACACAATCACTCACAAAGACAAGGGGAACAGAGGGAACACTTATACACATACTAATTAGGGGAATGAGCACCAGGTGTGTGTGATTGACAAGACATGACAAGTGGAGTGATGAGAATGGGATCGGCAGTAGCTAGTACTCCGGTGACGACGAACGCCGAAGCCTGCCCGAACAAGGAGGGGGGGCAGCCTCGGCGGAAGTCGTGACAATCTTTCACTGATTTGTAGTGATTATAATGATATACAATATTATGCCATGTTGCTAAATATAAAATATATGTCTTGAATCCTGTCATACACTGCATTTTAACATAATATTCTAACAAACCACCTAATGATGCGGGAATCAATGCTATTTGTAACATTATTGTTTCATTGATGAGTCAGTCTAGGTAAATCATTAGATCTGATAGCCAAAATGTACCAATTTACAGGGTTTTTAAGCTGAGATCCACCCAATAGAATGTACCATTGTTGTTTGATAGTCATTTTCAATGAGCATGTGAACATTCCAACTTGTTTCAACATTCTTTTATCAGCCTGTGAACACTTGAACTGACTCCCATATAACAAGATATAAAAGTGCGAAAAACATAGAAAGCTACTTTTTTGGAAAGGTTATCATATATCAATTTGATCAGGGGCTTGTGGGGAACAATTTAATAACATCAAACCTTTTCCACCCCAAAGTGGACACATTTTCCCACTGGCCCATGATGCCGTTTAGCAGATGCTTTTTTAAAATCCAAAGCAGTTTATAGTTGTGCGTGCATACATTTTATGTATGGGTGGGTGGGCAGGGTGGCCCCAGTGGGAATCAAACCCATAACCCTTGGCATTGTAAGCGCCATGCTTTACCAACTAAGCCACCTGGCTCATACACCTCAAAGATGGCCCTGTTGAGTATGCCAGCAGCAGGTGGTGAGGGAAGGAGAAGGTAGCTAATCAATAGGTATCATTTCAATGTTGTATGAATGATCATTTTCATTTACAGTGGGGGAAAAAAGTATTTAGTCAGCCACCAATTGTGCAAGTTCTCCCACTTAAAAAGATGAGAGAGGCCTGTAATTTTCATCATAGGTACACGTCAACTATGACAGACAAATTGAGGAAAAGAAATCCAGAAAATCACATTGTAGGATTTTTTATGAATTTATTTGCAAAATATGGTGGGAAAAAAGTATTTGGTCACCTACAAGCAAGCAAGATTTCTGGCTCTCACAGACCTGTAACTTCTTCTTTAAGAGGCTCCTCTGTCCTCCACTCGTTACCTGTATTAATGGCACCTGTTTGAACTTGTTATCAGTATAAAAGACACCTGTCCACAACCTCAAACAGTCACACTCCAAACTCCACAATGGCCAAGAACAAAGAGCTGTCAAAGGACACCAGAAACAAAATTGTAGACTTGCACCAGGCTGGGAAGACTGAATCTGCAATAGGTAAGCAGCTTGGTTTGAAGAAATCAACTGTGGGAGCAATTATTAGGAAATGGAAGACATACAAGACCACTGATAATCTCCCTCAATCTGGGGCTCCACGCAAGATCTCACCCCGTGGGGTCAAAATGATCACAAGAACGGTGAGCAAAAATCCCAGAACCACACGGGGGGACCTAGTGAATGACCTGCAGAGAGCTGGGACCAAAGTAACAAAGCATACCATCAGTAACACAATACGCCGCCAGGGACTCAAATCCTGCAGTGCGAGACGTGTCCCCCTGCTTAAGCCAGTACATATCCAGGCCCGTCTGAAGTGCATTTGGATGATCCAGAAGAGGATTGGGAGAATGTCATATGGTCAGATGAAACCAAAATATAACTTTTTGGTAAAAACTCAACTCGTCATGTTTGGAGGACAAAGAATGCTGAGTTGCATCCAAAGAACACCATACCTACTGTGAAGCATGGGGGTGGAAACATCATGCTTTTGGGCTGTTTTTCTGCAAAGGGACCAGGACGACTGATCCGTGTAAAGGAAAGAATGAATGGGGCCATGTATCGTGAGATTTTGAGTGAAAACCTCCTTCCATCAGCAAGGGCATTGAAGATGAAACGTGGCTGGGTCTTTCAGCATGACAATGATCCCAAACACACCGCCCGGGCAACGAAGGAGTGGCTTCGTAAGAAGCATTTCAAGGTCCTGGAGTGGCCTAGCCAGTCTCCAGATCTCAACCCCATAGAAAATCTTTGGAGGGAGTTGAAAGTCTGTGTTGCCCAGCGACAGCCCCAAAACATCACTGCTGTAGAGGAGATCTGCATGGAGGAATGGGCCAAAATACAAGCAACAGTGTGTGAAAACCTTGTGAAGACTTACAGAAAACGTTTGACCTGTGTCATTGCCAACAAAGGGTATATAACAAAGTATTGAGAAACTTTTGTTATTGACCAAATACTTATTTTCCACCATCGTTTGCCAATAAATTCATTAAAAATCCTACAAAGTGATTTTCTGGATTTTTTTTTCTCATTTTGTCTGTCATAGTTGACGTGTACCTATGATGAAAATTACAGGCCTCTCTCATCTTTTTAAGTGGGAGAACTTGCACAATTGGTGGCTGACTAAATACTTTTTTCCCCCACTGTATATATGATCTACTAACTGCAGTAAAGAGGGAGCTTCAGATTCAGCAGCAAGGGCATAGAGTGGAAGGGTATTGGACCATCTGTTCCACAAAATGAAACCAAATAAACAAGTATAGCTATGTTTGTTTGTCTTTTTGTTGAAAGTTTGACCTATAGAGCAGCAGCATATTTGACTATACCTCTCACAAGTGGCTGCAAGCAGGCAGGCTTCAGAGGCTGGGTGTAACCCCTCCCCTATAATCCACTTCCAACCCCAAACCCACTAGGCCCTCATTGAGAAGTCTCAGGTCTACGTCACAGTTTTATGTGGTATAAAAAAGCTTCCAGAAACATCTATTCATGTCTGCTAGCTATATTGCAGCATGTCATCTTGTACAGCAGGGAGTAACCTGTTGGAGTAGATCTATACTGTATATATGCATTGTGTTGCTGCAGGACTGTTTTCATTTACATTGATGAATGGCATGTTGGCAGTCGGCAAGTAAAGAGTGAAGGTAAGAGAAGGGTAACTCATAACTGTCTGAACAAAAGTCAAATAGATTTTCCTGTAAAACATGTATCGTCATTTTAATCTAAGGAGGACTTTGCACTACTGTTGCTTGCTCAACAATGAAGACATGGATATTATTAGGATCAGTATTAACATGGATGTTCCTTCCACATCTGAGGCAAAACAATTTAGTGGAAGATGTTGATGTTCAAGCGGGTAAATTAATTTGATTCATTTTTATGTATTGAACTAATGACAATCAACATTGTGCATGCAATTTCTAGCTAATATTACTACTGTACACAGACCTATAATGTCACTACTGTCATTATGGGGTTTTGAAATAATTTCACTATTAGAATAGTATCATGAATTTTTGTCGGATATCCGGATATTCAAGTCTGTCACCTTCACCAGCACAACCAGCAGTGCCAACAAGAAAGAACAGTGTGTCATATTCAATGACCGAGGCATTAAGGTCTCTAGAAACACACTGAAATAACGACCCCAAAACCTTTGGACTGGTTTCCTGGACACATAATCCTAGTACTGGACTAAAAAGCATATTAAATGGATGGCTTAATCTGTCTGGGGAAACCAGCTCTTAATGTTACATATTACATAATTCTCGGCCGAAACCGTGACAGTACCCCCCCCCCCCCCCTTGACGCGCGGCTCCAGCCGTGCGCCGACCCCGGCCTCGAGGACGACCAGGAGGACGAGGAGCAGGGCGCGTGGGATGACCACGATGGAACTCAGTCAGAAGAGACGGGTCTAAGATGTCCCTCCTCGGCACCCAGCACCGCTCCTCCGGGCCGTACCCCTCCCACTCCACGAGATATTGGAGACCCCCCATCCGACGTCTCGAATCCAGGATGGACCGAACTGTGTACGCCGGAGCCCCCTCGATGTCCAACGGGGGCGGAGGAGTCTCTCCTATCTCACAGTCCTGGAGTGGACCAGCTACCACCGGCCTGAGGAGAGACACATGGAACGAGGGATTAACATGATAATCAATAGGCAGTTGTAACCTGTAACACACCTCGTTCAACCTCCTCAGGACTTTAAAAGGCCCCACAAACCGCTGACCCAGCTTCCGGCAGGGCAGGCGGAGGGGTAGGTTTCTGGTTGAGAGCCAGACTCGATCTCCCGGTGCGTACACCGGCCCCTCACTGCGGTGGAGATCGGCGCTCGCCTTGTGTCGACGGATGGCCCGCTGCAGATGGACGTGTGCAGCGTTCCACGTCTCCTCCGAGCGCCGCACCCACTCATCCACCGCAGGGGCCTCGATCTGGCTCTGATGCCAAGGTGCCAGAGCCGGTTGGTACCCTAACACACATTGGAAAGGAGTTAGTTTGGTGGAGGAGTGGCGGAGAGAGTTCTGTGCCATCTCGGCCCAGAGAACATACCTCGCCCACTCCTCCGGCCGGCCCTGGCAATACGACCTCAGAAACCTACCCACATCCTGGTTTACATGTTCGACCTGCCCATTGCTCTCCGGGTGGTACCCCGAGGTAAGGCTCACCGAGACCCCCAAGCGCTCCATGAACGCTCTCCAGACTCGGGAGGTAAACTGGGGGCCTCGATCTGACACTATATCCTCGGGTACCCCGTAATGCCGGAAAACGTGGGTGAATAGTGCCTCAGCGGTCTGTAGGGCAGTAGGGAGACCCGGCATGGGAAGGAGACGACAGGCCTTCGAGAACCGATCCACAACGACCAGGATGGTGGTATTCCCCTGTGAGGGGGGAAGGTCTGTAACAAAATCCACCGAGAGGTGAGACCAGGGTCGTTGTGGAACGGGCAGGGGTTGTAACTTACCCCGGGGCAGGTTTCTGGGTGCCTTACACTGGGCACACACCGAGCAGGAGGAAACATAAACCCTCACATCCCTAGCTAACGTTGGCCACCAGTACTTAGTGCTAAGGCAGTGCACTGTCCGGCCAATACCTGGATGTCCAGAGGAGGGTGACGTGTGAGCCCAATAAATAAGTCGATCCCGAACCTCGAGCGGAACGTACGTCCGACCCACAGGACACTGTGGAGGACTAGGATCGGTGCGCAACGCCCGCTCGATTTCAGCATCGACCTCCCACACCACCGGTGCCACCAGACAAGACTTCGGTAGTATGGGAGTGGGCTCAACGGACCTCTCCTCCGTGTCATACCGCCGGGACAGGGCGTCTGACTTACCGTTCTGGGACCCAGGGATGTACGTGATCTTAAATACGAACTGGGCCAGAAACATGTTCCACCGAGCCTGGCGAGGGTTCAGTCTCCTAGCTGCCCGGATGTACTCCAGGTTACGGTGGTCAGTCAAAATGAGGAAAGGGTGTTGAGCCCCCTCAAGCCAATGCCTCCACACCTTTAGGGCCTGTACCACGGCTAACAGCTCCCTGTCCCCTACGTCATAATTTTGCTCCGCCGGGCTGAGCTTTTTAGAGTAAAAAGCACAGGGACGGAGTTTAGGTGGCGTGCCGGACCGTTGCGAGAGCACGGCCCCTATACCGGCCTCAGACGCGTCCACCTCTATCTGGAATGGTAACGCGGGATCCGGATGCGCCAGCACCGGGGCCGAAGTAAACAGGTCCTTCAGTCTCCTAAAAGCCCTATCCGCCTCAGCAGACCACTGCAAGCACACCGGACCCCCCTTCAGAAGGGACATAATGGGAGCTGCCACCTGTCCAAAACCCCGGATAAACCTCCGGTAGTAATTCGCAAAGCCCAAGAACCGCTGCACCTCTTTAACCGTGGTTGGGGTTTGCCAATTACGCACGGCTGACACACGGTTAACCTCCATCTTCACCCCTGACGCGGACAACTGATAACCCAAAAAGGAGATAGACTCCTGGAAAAACAGACATTTCTCTGCCTTGACATACAGGTCATGCTCCAATAACCTCCTCAACACTCGGCGCACCAGGGCTACATGCTCGGCTCGGGTAGAAGAGTACACCAGAATGTCGTCAATGTACACGACCACTCCCTGCCCCTGCATATCCCAGAAGATCTCATCCACGAAGGATTGGAAGACTGAAGGAGCATTCATTAACCCGTATGGCATGACGAGATACTCGTAATGACCCAAAGTGGTACTAAATGCTGTCTTCCATTCATCGCCCTCCCTAATGTGCACCAAGTTGTAGGCGCTCATGAGGTCCAATTTTGTGAAAAACCTCGCTCCGTGTAATGACTCCGTCATAGTCGCAATCAGAGGGAGTGGAGAACTGTATTTCACAGTAATCTGATTGAGACTGCGGTAATCAATACACGGGCGCAAACCTCCATCCTTTTTCTTCACAAAAAAGAAGCTTGAGGACGCAGGGGAAGTGGAGGGCCGTATGTATCCCTGTCTCAGAGACTCGGCTATGTAAGTCTCCATAGCCCTCTTCTCCTCTTGAGACAAAGGATACACATGGCTCCGCGGAAGCGCAGCTCCTACCTGGAGGTCTATCGCACAATCCCCCTGTCTATGCGGTGGCAATCGCGTCGCCCTCGCCTTGCTAAACACGAGTGCTAAATCCTCATACTCGGGGGGAACGTGCATTGCGGGCACTTGGTTTGGACTCTCCACCGAGGTCGCCCCCACGGAAACACCCAGACATCGCCCCACACACTGGGCAGACCACTCATTAAGAGCCCTCTGTTGCCACGAAATAGAGGGATTATGGGTAATCAACCAGGGAAGCCCCAGCACCACCGGATACGCAGGAGAGTCGATCAGATATAGCTGAATAGTCTCCTCATGACCCCCCTGGCGCTGTGACCTCCCTAATCAACCCCGATCCCAACGGACGGCTATCTAGAGCATGTACAGGGAAGGGATTATTCACAGGAAGGAGAGGAATCCCTAACTCTACACAAAATTTCCGATCTACAAAATTCCCAGCTGCGCCTGAATCTACTAGCGCCTTATGCTGGGAATGAGGTGCAACCTGTGGAAAACAAACAGGTATGGTTAGGTGCACAACAGAGCTCTGGGTAAGTGGGGCGCCTACTCACCTGGAAGGACTCCCCAGTGCGTGGCCTGCCATCTCGTCCCCCTGGAGACCCTCCCCAGCACCTAGCCGCAGTGTGTCCTCCACGGCCACAGTTGGTACAGGGGACGGCCCCCCTAGGACTCCTTCTCCTCCGTTCTCTAGCGCCAGCACCCCCGAGCTCCATAGGACTCGGCTCGGAGGTGCTGGAGGATGGAATGGACGACCCCCACTCAGGACGTCCGCGGGTGGCCAGCAGGGTGTCGAGACGAATGGCCATGTCAACCAACTGGTCAAACGTGAGGGTGGTGTCCCTGCAAGCCAACTCACGACGGACGTCCTCCCGTAGGCTGCATCGGAAGTGGTCTATGAGGGCCCGCTCATTCCACCCTGCATCTGCCGCTAGAGTCCGGAACTCCAGTGCAAACTCCTGGGCGCTCCTCATCCCCTGCCGGAGGTAGAATAGACGCTCCCCCGCTGCTTTCCCCTCAGGTGGATGGTCGAACACAGCCCTGAAGCGGCGGGAGAACTCCGCATAGGTGATCGTCGCGGCGTCTATCCTCCTCCATTCGGCGTTGGCCCACTCCAACGCCTTGCCGGTGAGACAGGAGATGAGGGCGGAAATGCTCTCGTGTCCCGAGGGTGCCGGGTGTACGGTGGCTAGGTAGAGTTCTACTTGTAAGAGGAAACCCTGACACCCGGCAGCGGTGCCATCATATGCCCTCGGGAGCGAGAGCCGAATCCCACTGGGTTCCGGAGCTTGGACGGGCGGACTGACCGATGGTGGTGGTGAGGTAGGTGGAGGTGTGGGTACCCCACTGGTCTCCCATCTATGCAGGATATTTATTACTCCCTCTAGAGCGGTCCCGATTCGGTTTATTCTGTCCTCCTGTCCGCGGACGCGCTCCTCAAATAACTCGGCCGCTGCTGCTGCTCCTGCTGATTCCATGTTCAATGGTGTGTAATTCTGTCAGTTCGAGCGTGGATGTGATGTGGGAATCAAGCGCTGGACACAGAGGCTTCGTCAAAAAAGTATTTAGTAAAGACACAAAAAAACAAACGGCTACAAACGAGCCGGAGGCAAGTGAAAATTACGCACACTGCGTAAACCACAAAGTACAAACTAATGCGCACACAAGTGCGGACACTCTCAATAAACAAACGGAGAGAATTAAATCACAGCTCCTGCTGACCGGCGAAACAATTACACACAACACATGACAGAAACAACGAGAACTTATAGGACACATAATCAACACTAAACATGAACAGGTGTACCAAACAGACCAAACCAAACAAACATCGAAAACAAAGAACGGTGGCAGCTAGTACTCTGGAGACGACGACCGCCGAAGCCTGCCCGAACAAGGAGGAGGAGCAGCCTCAGCCGAAACCGTGACAATATGCAACAATTTCAAATATGTTACTGAGTTACAGTTCATATAAGAAAATCAGTCAATTTAAATAAATGCTTCAATATTTACAGCCATTACAGTTTTACCATGTATTTTTATAAGATCATACAGACCTTATGTTTCTAATGATAGGCTCTGTTTCACACGTGTGTCTGCTAGATCTTCAGGAAGGCAATGTTTTTCAAAAGCAGTCATCCATGTGTCAAGACTCAAGACCTATAAACACACAGCTTCCCCTGGTTATCTTCTTTATTGGTGAAAACCTGACAGCCTTCTCCCTTGTGAGCCCCGTGTACTACTACTGCACACTATACTCGCCTTGTAAAATGAATGAAATATGATCACCATAATAGTTTGTATGTTGTGTTAGTGAGGAGTTAGAACCAATTTGTTGTTAAGAGGGACTGTTAGAGTGCTATTTTTTTTAACCTTTTACTGCAGTGGGCTGAATCAGGGTTACACAGAGTGATTCTTGGTTGTCTTAAACAAATCTACTTTGAAACAAAAGTGTACACCTTAACAAAAAGACACCTGTACCATGTCAGATACAGAGTTGAAATGTATTCAATTTTGAGTTTACATCCCAATATTACACTTTATATACAGTTGAAGTCGGAGGTTTACATACAGGTTTGAGTCATTAAAACTCGTTTTTCAACCACTCCACACATTTCTTGTTAACAAACTATAGTTTTGGCAAGTCGGTTAGGACACAAGTAATTTTTCCAACAGTTGTTTACAGACAGATTATTTCACTTATAATTCACTGTATCACAATTCCAGTGGGTCGTCGGGTAAGCTTGGCGTCGGGTAAGCTTGGCTTTATACATAGCTTGGGCTTTGTCGAGTAAGGCTTAAACTATGTATTTAGATTGTAGTTAGGTATTGTAGGTAGTTATCGTGGGTTGTTGTATGTAATTATTGTAGGTTAGTATTGTATTCGGCTATGCCCGGTGTAGCACGAAGCTAGCTAGCTAACCCACCACCTGGACTAGCTGGCGAGTAGCTATTAGCAACGGTATAGTTGTTTCACGCCTGAGAGTGCCTGTAATTACGCCAGCTGGCTGCCTACAATAATTACATACAATAATTGCCTACCATTCAGCTGTTTTCTAACCTCATTGTCTGAACCGTTAACGTTAGGTAGCAAGTGGCTACTGTGCTTGAAATTTAGCTAGCTTGTTGCTACCTGGATAGCTACTAGTAAACAATAGCTGGAACGACCGAGCGAACAGACGCGAACTGGCTGAGTCAATTCAGTGGCTAGCTTTGCACTTGGCTAGCTAACAGTAGCTGCTAGGGGTAAGTCATAACCTACATTTGTGTTTTGTTTTTTACATATTGATAGCCCGAGTTCAAGGAATTCGGGACATGGGTGAATAGTTAACGTTAGTTTGGCTCTCTCTGTGTTTTCGTGCCGTGAAAGGAGGGGTTCTTCTTTGTCTGAAAGCAATGGCTAGCTAGTTTGCTAACTATTCTAGCTAACTAACTGGCTGAATAAGTTGACGACGGACTCGCTCAAGCTGTCAGGACTAACCCACAACGTTAGACACGGACACGAACGATCTGCTTGCGTGTTGATACACTGGTGGTTTGTTGTGGCCGAGTATTGGCGCTAAACCGTGTTGTTGGAGTCCGGCATGCTAGCTGGCTGTGGCGTCTTATGACTAAGTGCCTGGACGATTTTCACGGAATAATACTGCACCTAGTTAGCTAGCTGAATAAACTAAGTTAGTCTATTCCTAGAAAACATTGAACCGCTGTAGTTTACAACAATTATTGTTTCTGAGGTGGAAGTTGGGAGAGTTATATTTGGGAGTTGTGGTGAGGGAGGCCCCGCTCTCTCCTTTCCCAGATGTTTAGTTCATTTCATTCCGATCTCCTCTGCATTATTGTAGCCATCTGCTGCAGCCTGTCAACTATGCCTCTGCCTATCCCTGTTCTCTCCTCTCCGCACAGGCTACACAAACGCCTCACACCGCGTGGCTGCTGCCTCTCTAACCTGGTTGTCCCTGCACGCACCACCCACGTGGAGTTCCAGGTCTCAGGCAGCCTCTGGAACTGCCGTTCTGCTGCCAACAAGGCAGAGTTCATCTCAGCCTTACTACCCTCCAGTCCCTCGACTTCTTGGCGCTGACGGAAACATGGATTACCACTGAAAACACTGCTACTCCTACTGCTCTCTCCTTGTCTGACCATGTGTTCTCGCATACCCCGAGAGCATCTGGTCAGCGGGGTGGTGGCACAGGAATCCTCATCTCTCCCAAGTGGACATTCTACATTTTTCCCCTGACCCATCTGTCTATCACCTCATTTGAATTCCATGCTGTCACAGTCACTAGCCCATTTAAGCTTAATATCCTTGTCATCTATCGCCCTCCAGGTTCCCTTGGAGAGTTCATCAATGAGCTTGACGCCTTGATAAGTTCCTTTCCTGAGGATGGCTCACCCCTCACAGTTCTGGGGGATTTCAACCTCCCTACGTCTACATTTGACTCATTTCTCTCTGCCTCCTTCTTTCCACTCCTCTCTTCTTTTGACCTCACCCTCTCACCGTCCCCCCCTACTCACAAGGCAGGCAATACGCTTGACCTCATCTTTACTAGATGCTGTTCTTCTACTAATCTCACTGCAACTCCCCTCCATGTCTCCGACCACTACTTTGTATCCTTTTCTCTCTCGCTCTCCTCCAACACTACTCACTCTGCCCCTACACAGATGGTAATGCGCCGTCGCAACCTTCGCTCTCTCTCTCACGCTACTCTCTCCTCTTCCATCCTATCATCACTTCCCTCTGCTCAATCCTTCTCCCTCCAATCTCCTGATTCTGCCTCCTCAACCCTCCTCTCCCTTTCTGCATCCTTTGACTCTCTATGTCCCCTATCCTCCCGGCCGGCTCGGTCCTCCCCTCCAGCTCCGTGGCTTGATGACTCATTGCGAGCTCACAGAACAGAGCTCCGGGCAGCTGAGCGGAAATGGAAGAAAACTAGACTCCCTGCGGACCTGGCATCTTTTCACTCCCTCCTCTCTACATTTTCTTCATCTGTTTCTGCTGCTAAGGCCACTTTCTACCACTCTAAATTCCAAGCATCTGCCTCTAACCCTAGGAAGCTCTTTGCCACATTCTCCTCCCTGCTGAATCCCCCCCCCCTCCTCCCTCTCTGTGGATGACTTCGTCAACCATTTTGAAAAGAAGGTTGACGACATCCGATCCTCGTTTGTTAAGTCAAATGACACTGCTGGTCCTGCTCACACTGCCCTACCCTATGCTTTGACTTCTTTCTCCCCTCTCTCTCCAGATAAAATCTTGCGACTTGTGACGGCAGGCCGCCCAACAACCTGCCCGCTTGACCCTATCCCCTCCTCTCTTCTCCAGACCATCTCCGGTGACCTTCTCTCTTACCTCACCTCGCTGATCAACTCATCCTTGACCGCTGGCTATGTCCATTCCGTCTTCAAGAGAGCGAGAGTTGCACCCCTTCTCAAAAAAACAACACTCGATCCCTCTGATGTCAACAACTACAGACCAGTATCCCTTCTTTATTTTCTCTCCAAAACTATTGAGTGTGCCGTCTTTAGCCAACTCTCTTGCTATCTCTCTCAGAATGACCTTCTTGATCCAAACCAGTCAGGTTTCAAGACTGGTCATTCAACTGAGACTGCTCTTCTCTGTGTCACGGAGGCTCTCCGCACTGCTAAAGCTAACTCTCTCTCCTCTGCTCTTGTCCTTCTAGACCTGTCTGCTGCCTTTGATACTGTGAACCATCAGATCCTCCTCTCCACCCTCTCCGAGCTGGGCATCTTCGGCGCGGCTCACTCTTGGATTGCGTCCTACCTGACTGGTCGCTCCTACCAAGTGGCGTGGCGAGAAGCTGTCTCCGCACCACGTGCTCTAGGGCTCAGTTCTAGGCCCTCTCCTATTCTCCCTATACACCAAGTCACTTGGCTCTGTCATATCCTCACATGGCCTCTCCTATCATTGCTACGCTGACGACACACAACTAATCTTCTCCTTTCCCCCTTCTGATAACCAGGTGGCGAATCGCATCTCTGCATGTCTGGCAGACATATCAGTATGGATGACGGATCACCACCTCAAGCTGAACCTTGGCAAGACGGAGCTGCTCTTCCTCCCGGGGAAGGACTGCCTGTTCCATGATCTCGCCATCACGGTTGACAACTCCGTTGTGTCCTCCTCCCAGAGTGCGAAGAGCCTTGGCGTGACCCTGGACAACACCCTGTCGTTCTCCGCTAACATCAAGGCGGTGACCCGATCCTGTAGGTTCATGCTCTACAACATTCGGAGAGTACGACCCTGCCTCACACAGGAAGCGGCACAGGTCCTAATCCAGGCACTTGTCATCTCCCGTCTGGATTACTGCAACTCGCTGTTGGCTGGGCTCCCTGCCTGTGCCATTAAACCCCTTCAACTCATCCAGAATGCCGCAGCCCGTCTGGTGTTCAACCTTCCCAAGTTCTCTCACGTCACCCCGCTCCTCCGCACACTCCACTGGCTTCCAGTTGAAGCTCGCATCTGCTACAAGACCATGGTGCTTGCCTACGGAGCTGTGAGGGGAACGGCACCTCCGTACCTTCAGGCTCTGATCAGTCCCTACACCCAAACGAGGGCATTGCGTTCATCCACCTCTGGCCTGCTGGCTCCCCTACTTCTGCGGAAGCATAGTTCCCGCTCAGCCCAGTCAAAACTGTTCGCTGCTCTGGCACCCCAATGGTGGAACAAGCTCCCTCACGACGCCAGGACAGCGGAGTCACTCACCACCTTCCGGAGACATTTGAAACCCCACCTCTTTAAGGAATACCTGGGATAGGATAAAGTAATCCTTCTACCCCCCCCCCCCCTTACCCCAACCCAAACCCCAACCCCAAAAAAAAAAAAAAAAAAAAAACATTGTAAAGTGGTGATCCCACTGGCTATAAGGTGAATGCACCTATTTGTAAGTCGCTCTGGATAAGAGCGTCTGCTAAATGACGTAAATGTAAATGTAAATGGGTCAGAAGTTTACATACACTAAGTTGACTGTGCCTTTAAACAGCTTGGAAAATTCCAGAAAATGATGTCATGGCTTTAGAAGCTTCTGATAGGCTAATTGACATAATTTGAGTCAATTGGAGGTGTACCTGTGGATGTATTTTAAGGCCTACCTTCAAACTCAGTGCCTCTTTTCTTGACATCATGGGAAAATGAAAATAAATCAGTCAAGACCTCCGAAAAAAAATTGTAGACCTCCACAAGTCTGGTTCATCCTTGGGAGCAATTTCCAAACGCCTGAAGGTACCACGTTCATCTGTACAAACAATAGTACGCAAGTATAAACAGCATGGGACCACGCAGCCGTCATTCCGCACCGGAAGGAGACGCGTTCTGTCTCCTAGAGATGAATGTATTTTGGTGCGAAAAGTGCAAAGCAATCCCAGAACAACAGCAAAGGACCTTGTGAAGATGCTGGAGGAAACAGGTACAAAAGTATCGATATCCACAGTAAAACAAGTCGTATATCGACATAACCTGAAAGGCCACTCAGCACGGAAGAAGCCACTGCTCCAAAACCGCCATAAAAAAGCCAAACTACGGTTTGCAACTGCACATGGGGACAAAGATCGTACTTTTCAGAGAAATGTCCTCTAGTCTGATGAAACAAAAATATAACTGTTTGGCCATAATGACCATCATTATGTTTGGAGGAAAAAGGGGGTGTCTTGCAAGCCAAAGAACACCATCCCAACCGTGAAGCACGGGGGTGGCAGCATCATGCTGGGAGATTATAATACAGTTTTAAATACCTCAATGGACTGTAAAGGAAATCACACTACAAACTATCACCCTCATGCACTTAAGGAAATCACGAATATCATGGATATATTGGAACTAGTGGACTTCAACCCGATCGAACATCTCTGGAGTGACATTAAAATAGCTGTGCAGTGACACTATTTTCAGGTCTCTCTAGAGATGTTCGATCGGGTTTAAGTCCGGGCTCTGGCTGGGCCACTCAAGGACATTCAGAGACTCCAAGCAGGCTTTCATGCGCCTTTTAATGAGGAGTGTCTTCCATCTGGCCACACTACCATAAAGGACGGATTTGTCGAGTGCTGCAGAGATGGATGTCCTTCTGGAAGGTTCTCCCATCTCCACAGAGGAACTCTGGAGCTCTGTCAGAGTGACCATCGGGTTCTTGGTCACCTCCCTGACCAAGGCCCTTCTCCCCCGATTGCTCAGTTTGGCCGGGCAGCCAACTCTAGGAGTCTTGTTGGTTCCAAACTTCTTTCATTAAAGAATGATGGAGGCCACTGTGTTCTTGGGGATCTTCAATGCTGCAGACATTTTTGGTACCCTTCCCCAGATCTGTGCCTCGACACAATCCTGTCTCGGAGCTCTATGGACTATTCCTTCGACCTCGTGGCTTGGTTTCTGCTCTGACATGCACTGTCAACTGTGGGACCTTATATAGACAGGTGTGTGCCTTTACAAATCATGTCCAATCAATTGAATTTACCACAGGTGGACTCCAATCAAGTTGTAGAAACATCTCAAGGATGATCAATGGAAAGAGGATGCACCTGAGCTCAATTTTGAGTCTCATTGTAAAAGGTCTTAATAATTATGTAAATAAGGTATTTCTGTTTTTTATGTGCAAACATTTCAAAAAACGTATTTTCGCTTTGTCATTATAGGTTATTGTGTGTAGATTGATGAGGAATTTGTTTTATTTAATCCATTTTAGAATAAGGCTGTAACGTAACAAAATGTGGAAAAAGTGAAGGGGTCTGAATACTTTCCGAATGCACTGTATACATGGCGGAGGCTCAATCAAGCTAGTTGTCTTGACTACTTTCTTATGTCATTCTCGTTGGCACCAAAAATTGTAAAAGTGTTGATATGGGACAGAATGCGGTCGGACCATCAAATAATTGGCATATACATTACTCTTACAGAATTTCCACGTGGGCGAGGATATTGGAAATTTTATCATAGCCTATTGGATGATAATTTTGTTTTTAACTTGGACAGAGTTCCTCTGTGGAGATGGGAGAACCTTCCAGAAGGACATCCATCTCTGCAGCACTCAACAAATCCGTCCTTTATGGTAGAGTGGCCAGATGGAAGACACTCCTCATTAAAAGGTTCATGAAAGCCTGCTTGGAGTCTCTGAATGTCCTTGAGTGGCCCAGCCAGACCCCGGACTTAAACCCGATCGAACATCTCTAGAGAGACCTGAAAATAGTGTCACTGCACAGCTATTTTAATGTCACTCCAGAGATGTTCGATCGGGTTGAAGTCCACTAGTTCCAATATATCCATGATATTCGTGATTTCCTTAAGTGCATGAGGGTGATAGTTTGTAGTGTGATTTCCTTTACAGTCCATTGAGGTATTTAAAACTGTATTATAATCTCCCAGCATGATGCTGCCACCCCCGTGCTTCACGGTTGGGATGGTGTTCTTCGGCTTGCAAGCCCCCCCTTTTTCCTACAAACATAACGATGGTCATTATGGCCAAACAGTTCTATTTTTGTTTCATCAGACCAGAGGACATTTCTCCAAAAAGTACGATCTTTGTCCCAATGTGCAGTTGCAAACCGTAGTCTGGCTTTTTATTGTGGTTTTTGGAGCAGTGCTTTCTTCCTTGCTGAGCGGCCTTTCAGGTTATGTCGATATAGGACTCGTTTTACTGTGGATATAGATACTTTTGTACCTGTTTCCTCCAGCATCTTCACAAGGTCCTTTGCTGTTGTTCTGGGATGATTTGCACTTTTCGCACCAAAGTACGTTCATCTCTAGGAGACAGAATGCGTCTCCTTCCTGAGCGGTATGACGGCTGCGTGGTCCCATGGTGTTTATACTTGCGTACTATTGTTTGTACAGATGAACGTAGTACCTTCAGGTGTTTGGAAATAGGCCTTGAAATACATCCACAGGTACACCTCCAATTGACTCAAATGATGTCAATTAGCCTATCAGAAGCTTCTAAAGCCATGACATCATTTTCTGGAATTTTCCAAGCTGTTTAAAGGCACAGTCAACTTAGTGTATGTAAACTTCTGACCCACTGTAATTGTGATACAGTGAACTATAAGTGAAATAATCTGTCTGTAAACAGTTGTTGGAAAAATTACTTGTGTCATGCACAAAGTAGATAACTAACTGACTTGCCAAAACTATAGTTTGTTAACAAGAAATGTGTGGAGTGGTTGAAAAAGTTTTAATGACTCAATCCTAAGTGTATGTAAACTTCCGACTTCAACTGTATACTGTATATATAAAAAAATCTTGCCTATCTTAAATTCCACAATTAACAAATAATATGCATAATAATGTAGGCAGTTCATGCGAGCGATTGTTACCTATGACCAGGATTGCCATTACGAAAATTACATTTTTATCAAGCAATTATTATTTTAGCAAACAATTATTGTGATTCATCCTATATTGTCCATAACATCAATACCCCATAGCAACAGATGTGGGATACATACACATACATACACACACACACACACACACACACACACACACACACACACACACACACACACACACACACACACACACACACACACACACACCAAGTGCTGAAGAGACCTCATAGCATCTGTGTATAATCATACGTAACCTAAATCCACTAACTACCGTTACTAAAGAAGCTTTAGCGGGGATCCCTAACAACCTTAATTAATTTCCTCCAAACCATAGAAAAACACCATGTTGTAGTAATCCATCATTCTCCTCTTCATAGTCGTTGGAAGGACTGTGTACATCACTTAAATGAGATGAGGGTGATGAATTTGTGGCTCTCTCCATCGAGTAAACAAGGTGTATATGAGATCAAATGAATGATTAATGCAAAAGTACCTAGTCCTAGAGGCTAATCAAATAGACTTGATGTTGGCAGCTACTCCAGTTCTCACCTCAGTGAGATGGATGAGTAAACCTTTCCCCTTTTCAACCTCTTTAAAGAGACCACTCAAAGGCCAGCAGGGGGAGAGAGACTGAAATATAACCTGATTTATTTGTCAATCTGGTCTCTGTATAATGCAAATGCAAGCCTTGGTTTTTAGGAGTCGTCACAGACAACATATTGAACATATTTGAATGAAGCAGGTCTGTTTGAGCATGGATACAGCAACTAATGTGTGTTCACCAAAAATAACAAGAGGAATTGTATAAATATTATACCATGAAATTTGACCAAAAAAACATTGTGATGAATCTGTGGTCTGGGTCTGGCACAACATAAAACCTTGTGGCTCAACATGTAGCTAATGTAGCCAGTGCCCTCACATGCCCTCAGCCATTCTCCAATCAAGCTCAATCACTATTTGAACTTAGGTCTGGTGGCCAGTGCTCTTCATCCATTCTGCTGTCACTCTGCCCATAATTACAATGGTCTTGTTTATGGAAAAATCAAGTAAAATCAAACTGGTTTGTAAAATGAATTAAAGTCCTAATGAGCCAGTCATCCAGGCCATCCTACAGCTGTGACTTAAAAGCTTGCAATGTATCATGAGGAGTGGAACTAATAGTTTATGTTACCCTCTGATAACTTTAATTATAATCATTACCTCCCTCAGTCCCCTAAGTATCACTACTTACTGTAGCTAATGGGTGAATGCTCTGACAGGCTGTGAACTAGGTTGGATATTGTGCTCACCGCCGGCCGGGAAAATCAAATCAAGCTTTATTTATACAGTGCCTTGCAAAAGTATTCATCACCCTTGGCGTTTTTCCTATTTTGTTGCATTACAACCTGTAATTTAAATTGATTTTTATTTGGATTTCATGTAATGGATATACACAAAATAGTGAAATGAAAAAAATAACTTGTTTAAAGAAATTCAAAAAAATTAATAACGGAAAAGTGGTGCGCGCATATGTATTCACCCCCTTTGCTATGAAGCCCCTAAATAAGATCTGGTGCAACCAATTACCTTCAGAAGTCACATAATTAGTTAAAAAAAGTCCACCTGTGTGCAATCTAAGTATCACATGATCTGTCACATGATCTCAGTATATATACACCTGTTCTGAAAGGCCCCAGAGTCTGCAACACCACTAAGCAAGGGGCACCACCAAGCAAGTGGCACCATGAAGACCAAGGAGCTCTCCAAACAGGTCAGGGACAAAGTTGTGGAGAAGTACAGATCAGGGTTGGGTTATAAAAAATATCAGAAACTTTGAACATCCCATGGAGCACCATTAAATCCAAATGGAAAGAATATGGCACCACAACAAACCTGCCAAGAGAGGGCTGCCCACCAAAACTCAGGGACCAGGCAAGGAGGGCATTAATCAGAGAGGCAACAAAGAGACCAAAGATAACCCTGAAGGAGCTGCAAAGCTCCACGGTGGAGATTTGAGTATCTGTCCATAGGACCACTTTAAGCCTTACACTCCACAGAGCTGGGCTTTACGGAAGAGTGGCCAGAAAAAAGCCATTGCTTAAAGAAAAAAATAAGCAAACACTTTTGGAGTTCGCCAAAAGGCATGTGGGAGACTCCCCAAACATATGGAAGAAGGTACTCTGGTCAGATGAGACTAAAATTGAGCTTTTTGGCCATCAAGGAAAACGCTATGTCTGGCGCAAACCCAACACCTCTCATCACCCCGAGAACATCATCCCCACAGTGAAGCATGGTGGTGGCAGCATCATGCTGTGGGGATGTTTTTCATCGGCAGGGACTGGGAAACTGGTCAGAATTGAAGGAATGATGGATGGCGCTAAATACAGGGAAATTCTTGAGGGAAACCTGTTTCAGTCTTCCAGAGATTTGAGACTGGGACGGTTCACCTTCCAGCAGGACAATGACCCTAAGCATACTGCTAAAGCAACACTCGAGTGGTTTAAGGGGAAACATTTAAATGTCTTGGAATGGCCTAGTCAAAGCCCAGACCTCAATTCAAATGAGAATCTGTGGTATGACTTAAAGATTGCTGTACACCAGCGGAACCCATCCAACTTGAAGGAGCTGGAGCATTTTTGCCTTGAAGAATGGGTAAAAATCCCAGTGGCTAGATGTGCCAAGCTTATAGAGACATACCCCAAGAGATTTGCCGCTGTAATTGCTGCAAAAGGTGGCTCTACAAAGTATTGACTTTGGGGGGGGGGGGGGGGTGAATAGTTATGCACGCTCAAGTTTTCTGTTTTTTTGTCTTATTTCTTGTTTGTTTCACAATAAAACATATTTTGCATCTTCAAAGTGGTAGGCATGTTGTGTAAATCAAATGATACAAACCCCCCCAAAAAATCAATTTTAATTCCAGGTTGTAAGGCAATAAAATAGGTAAAATGCCAAAGGGGGTGAATACTTTTGCAAGCCACTGTACATCACATTTCAGACATGGAATGCAACACAATGTGCTTCACAGGAAAACAATTATAAAACAATGAAAATAAAAACGTAAATATTTACTACACAACAAACATAAGAGGATAAAACACAAAATAATAACAATAAAACTGAACGACTAAACAGCACTCTAAGGAAAAGCAAAGTTAAAAAGGTGTGTTTTAAGATCTCTTTTAAAAATGTCCACAGTTTTGGCTCCCCCCAGGTTCTCTGGCAGGCTATTCCAGAGGCTGGGGGCATAGTAACTAAAGTTCTGCCTCTCGCTGCCTCTCCATGCCTCTTGGTTCTATGCTTTAGAATAGTTAAAAGGCCAGTGCCAGGGGACCTGAGGGACCTAATGGGTACATAATTTAAAAGCATGTCTGACATGTATTGGGGCCAATAGAAGAATCTTAAAATTAATTATAGAACCCACAGGCAGCCAGTGCTGAGACCTTAAAACCGGTGTGATGTGTGCGCTCCATCTGGTCTTGGTCATTACCCATGCTGCAGCATTCTGTATGTTTTGCAGGTGACCAATGGCTTTCTTGGGTAGACCAGACATGAGAGCATTACAGTAGTCAAGCCTGCTTGTAATAAAAGCATGGATGAGTCTCTCTGTATCAGCCTGAGAGAAACGACCGCACCTAACTGTAAATCCTTATAAAGTGTGTTGAGAACCATGTAAAATGCATTTTGAATAAACTTGACTTGACCTGACCTTGTTTTTGACAGGGGGAGAGAGGCCCACCAGGACAAGAGGGGTTGGTAGGACCAAAAGGACCTCAGGTAGGTGACTGATTGGACCTGAAAGTACAGTATGCTTGATGTTCATTAAATATTTTCTTTCCTCACCCTTTTCATGTTCAGTCTCATGAAAATAAAATAATTTATATGCTGCTCCATAATGCTTCTCTACAATATTCAGAGTGAGATCCTCCATGAAATAGGAATGTAAATATATCAGCAGGAACTGCACTGTGCATTGAAGTGTCATTGCTGAACCCCAACTATTCACTTTGCTGCCCTCCCTTGGAATGTCAAGATATCGCAACTCTGTGTTTGAATTGAACTGTGGCTCGTCTTGAACAGACTTGGCTTATATCTGATTTAGGCAATGAGGCTTACACCCACTATACATAACCACTTTAGAATAACTGACAGGCCAATGAGGAAACAGCTGCAATTGTATTGTCATGTGATTTCAAATTATTCTCATTTTATTCTCCAATATTTTCTGTTTATCTTTCAATTGGTCTTTCTCCTGATATCATTTTGTGTGATAAAAGTAGCCTTTTTGCCTCACCTTTTTGATCTATAATAAAGTGTAGTCCTTAGAATTTCACATGATGAAAATCACATTATTTTCATGAGGTTAATTTTACAATGCGAGATGATTATGCCATTGTTTAAATGTTTAATCATCATTCAGGGTCTTCAAGGTCCGATGGGTCCACCTGGAACTTATGGACGTGAAGGTTCAAAGGTAACCAGTCAGTCAATCAATCAATCAATCAATCAATCAATCAATCAATCAATCAAATGTATTTATAAAGACCTAGGAAGAAACCTAGAGAGGAACCAGGCTCTGAGGGGTGGCCAGTCCCCTTCTGGATGTGCCGGGTGGAGATTATAACAGTACATGGCGATTAAGGCCAGATTTTTCTCCAAGATGTTCAAACGTTCATAGATGACCAGCAGAGTCAAATAATAATCACAGTGGTTGAAGAGGTTGCAACAGGCCAGGACATCAGGAGTAAATGTCACTTGGCTTTTCATAGCCGGGAATTTAGAGGTTGAAATAGCAGGTGCGGTAGAGAGAGTTGAAAACAGCAGGTCTGGGACAAGGTAGCACTTCCGGTGAACAGGTCAGGGTTCCCTAGCCGCAGGAAGAAGAGTTAAAACTGGAGCAGCAGCACGACCAGGTGTACTGGGGACAGCAAGGAGTCATCAGGCCAGGTAGTCCTGAGGCATGGTCCTAGGGCTCAGGTCCTCCAGGAGGGGAGGGAGAGAGAGAGGGAGAGAGAGAGAATTAGAGGGAGCATATTAAAATTCAAACAGGACACCGAATAAGACAGGAGAATAACAGCAGATATAACAGACTGACCCTAGTTCCCCGGCACATAGACTATTGCAGCATAGATACTGGAGGCTGAGACAGGGGGGGTCGGGAAACACTGTGGCCCCGTCCGACGATACCCCCGGACAGGGCCAACCAGGCAGTATATAACCCCACCCACTTTGTCAAAGCACAGCCCCCACACTACCAGAGGAATATCAACAGACCCCCAACCTACTACCCTGAGACAAGGCTGAGTATATCCCACGAAGATCTCCTCCACTGCACGAGCCCGAGGGGGCGACAAACCGGACAGGAAGATCACGTCTGTGACTCAACCCACTCATGTGACGCACCCCTCCTAGGGATGGCATGGAAAGCACCAGTAAGCCAGTGACCCAGCCCCCGTAATAGGGTCAGAGGCAGAGAATCCCAATGGAGAGATGGGAACCAGCTAGGCAGAGACAGCAAGGGCAATTTGTCGCTCCAGTGCCTTTCCGTTCACCTTTGCATCCCTGGGCCAGACTACACTCAATCATAGGACCTACTGAAGAGATGAGTCTTCAGTAAAGACTTAAAGGTTGAGACCGAGTCTGCGTCTGCGTCGAACCCACAACCCTGGCGTTGCAAACGCCATGCTCTACCAACTGAGCTACATCCCTGCTGGCCATTCCCTCCCCTACCCTGGACGACGCTGGGCCAATTGTGCGCCGCCCCATGGGTCTCCCGAGTGGCGCAGTGGTCTAAGGCACTGCATCGCAGTGCTAGCTGTGCCACTAGAGATCCTGGTTCGAATCCAGGCTCTGTCGTAGCTGGCCGTGACTGGGAGACCCATGGGGCGGTGCACAATTGGCCCAGCGTCGTCCAGGGTAGGGGAGGGAATGGCCAGCAGGGATGTAGCTCAGTTGGTAGAGCATGGCGTTTGCAACGCCAGGGTTGTGGGTTCGAATCCCATGGGGGGCCAGTATGAAAAATATAAAAAAATAACAAATGTATGCACTCACTAACTGTAAGTCGCTCTGGATAAGAGCGTCTGCTAAATGACTAAAATGTAAATGTAAATGCGTCTCTCACATTAATGTGCAGACCATTCCATAAAAATTGAGCTCTATAGGAGAAAACCCTGCCTCCAGCTGTTTGCTTAGAAATTCTAGGGACAATAAGGAGGCAGGACCAAATAGGTATGTACGGCAGGACCAAATCGGAGAGATAGGTAGGAGCAAGCCCATGTAATGCTTTGTAGGTTAGCAGTAAAACCTTGAAAATCAGCCCTAGCCTTAACAGGAAGCCAGTGTAGAAAGGCTAGCACTGAAGTAATGTGATCAATTTGTTTGGTTCTAGTCAAGATTCTAGCAGCCGTGTTTAGCACTAACTGAAGTTTATTTAGTGCTTTATCCGGGTACCCGAAGAGTAGAGCATTGCAGTAGTCTAATCTAGAATTGACAAAAGCATTGATTAGCTTTTCTGCATAATTTTTGGACAAAAGGTTTCTGATTTTTGCAATGTTACGAAGATGGAAAAAAGATGTCCTTGAAATATTCTTGATATGTTCATCAAAAGAGAGATCAGGGTCCAGAGTGACACCGAGGTCCTTCACAGTTTTTTTTTGAGACGACTGTACAACCATCAAGATTAATTGACAGATCCAACAGAACATCTCTTTGTTTCTTGGGACCTAGAACTAGCATCTATGTTTTGTCTGAGTTTAAAAGTAAAACAATTGCCGCTATCCACTTCCTTATGTCTGAAACATAGGCTTACAGGGTAGGCAATTTTGGGGCTTCACCATGTTTCATCGAAATGTACAGCTGTGTGTCGTCCGCATAGCAATGAAAGTTAACATTGTGTTTCCGAATGACATCACCAAGAGGCAAAATATATAGTGCAAACAATAGTGGTCCTAAAACGGAACCTTGAGGAACACCGAAACGTACAATTGATTTGTCAGAGGACAAACCATCCACAAAGACGAACTGATATCTTTCCGACAGATAAGATCTAAACCAGGCAAGAATTTGTAGAACAATTAAGGTTTCCAATCTCTCCAAAAGAATGTGGTGATCGATGGTGTCAAAATCAGCACTAAGGTCTAGGATCACGAGGACAGATGCAGAGCCTTGGTCTGACGCCATTAAAAGGTGATTTACCACCTTCACGAGTGCAGTCTCAGTGCTATGATGGGGTCTAAAACCAGACTGAAGCGTTTCGTATACATTCTTTGTCTTCAGGAAGGCAGTGAGTTGCTGCACAACAGCTTTTCTAAAATGTTTGAGAGGAATGGGAGATTCGATATAGGCCAATAGTTTTTTTTACATTTTCTGGGTCAAGATTTTGATTTTTCAAGAGATGCTTTATTACTGCCACTTTTAGTGAGTTTGGTACACATCCAGTGGATAGGGAGCCATTTATTATGTTCAACATAGGAGGGCCAAGCACAGGAAGTAGCTATTTTAGTAGTTTAGTTGGAATAGGGTCCAGTATGCAGCTTGAAGGTTTAGAGGCCATGACTATTTTCATGAATGTGTCAAGAGATATGGGATTAAAAAACTTGAGTTTCTCCATTGATCCTAGGTCCTGGCAGTTTTGTGCAGACTCAGGACAGCTGAGTTTTGGAGAAATATACAGATTCAAAGAGGAGTCCGTAATTTGCTTTCGTCAAAGAAGTTAATGAATTCATCACTGCTGAAGTGAAAGGCATCCTCTCTTGGGGAATGCTGCTTTTTCGTTAGCTTTGCCACAGTATCAAATATACAGTGGGGGAAAAAGTATTTAGTCAGCCACCAATTGTGCAAGTTCTCCCACTTAAAAAGATGAGAGAGGCCTGTAATTTTCATCATAGGTACACATCAGCTATGACAGACAAATTGAGAATTTTTTTCTCCAGAAAATCACATTGTAGGATTTCTAATGAATTTATTTGCTAATTATGGTGGAAAATAAGTATTTGGTCACCTACAAACAAGCAAGATTTCTGGCTCTCACAGACCTGTAACTTCTTCTTTAAGAGGCTCCTCTGTCCTCCACTCGTTACCTGTATTAATGGCACCTGTTTGAACTTGTTATCAGTATAAAAGACACCTGTCCACAACCTCAAACAGTCACACTCCAAACTCCACTATGGCCAAGACCAAAGAGCTGTCAAAGGACACCAGAAACAAAATTGTAGACCTGCACCAGGCTGGGAAGACTGAATCTGCAATAGGTAAGCAGCTTGGTTTGAAGAAATCAACTGTGGGAGCAATTATTAGGAAATGGAAGACATACAAGACCACTGATAATCTCCCTCGATCTGGGGCTCCACGCAAAATCTCACCCCGTGGGGTCAAAATGATCACAAAAACGGTGAGCAAAAATCCCAGAACCACACGGGGGGACCTAGTGAATGACCTGCAGAGAGCTGGGACCAAAGTAACAAAGCCTACCATCAGTAACACACTACGCCGCCAGGGACTCAAATCCTGCAGTGCCAGACGTGTCCCCCTGCTTAAGCCAGTACATGTCCAGGCCCGTCTGAAGTTTGCTAGAGTGCATTTGGATGATCCAGAAGAGGATTGGGAGAATGTCATATGGTCAGATGAAACCAAAATAGAACCTTTTGGTAAAAACTCAACTCGTCGTGTTTGGAGGACAAAGAATGCTGAGTTGCATCCAAAGAACACCATACCTACTGTGAAGCATGGGGGTGGAAACATCATGCTTTGGGGCTGTTTTTCTGCAAAGGGACCAGGACGACTGATCCGTGTAAAGGAAATAATGAATGGGGCCATGTATCGTGAGATTTTGAGTGAAAACCTCCTTCCATCAGCAAGGGCATTGAAGATGAAACGTGGCTGGGTCTTTCAGCATGACAATGATCCCAAACACACCGCCCGGGCAACGAAGGAGTGGCTTCGTAAGAAGCATTTCAAGGTCCTGGAGTGGCCTAGCCAGTCTCCAGATCTCAACCCCATAGAAAGTATTTGGAGGGAGTTGAAAGTCTGTGTTGCCCAGCGACAGCCCCAAAACATCACTGCTCTAGAGGAGATCTGCATGGAGGAATGGGCCAAAATACCAGCAGCAGTGTGTGAAAACCTTGTGAAGACTTACAGAAAATGTTTGACCTGTGTCATTTCCAACAAAGGGTATATAACAAAGTATTGAGAAACTTTTGTTATTGACCAAATACTTATTTTCCACCATAATTTGCAAAAAAATCCTACAATGTGATTTTCTAGAGAAAAAAAATCTCATTTTGTCTGTCATAGTTGACGTGTACCTATGATGAAAATTACAGGCCTCTCTCATCTTTTTAAGTGGGAGAACTTGCACAATTGGTGGCTGACTAAATACTTTTTTTTCCCCACTGTACATTTTGGATTGTTCTTATTCTCCTCAATTAGATTGGAAAAATAGGATGATCGAGCAGCAGTGAGGGCTCTTGGATATTGCACTGTACTTTCTTTCCAAGTAGTAGGAAGACTTCCAGTTTGGTGGAGCGCCATTTCCGTTCCAATTTTCTGGAAGCTTGCTTCAGGGCTCGGGTATTTTCTGTATACCAGGGAGCTAGTTTCTTGTGACAAATGTGTTTTGTTTTTAGGGGTGCGACTGCATCTAGGCTATTACACAAGGTTACATTTAGATCCTCAGTTAGGTCGTTAACTGATTTTTGTACTCCGACGTCCTTGAGTAGGTGGAGGGAGTCTGGAAGGGCCTCTAGGAATCTTTGGGATGTCCGAGAATTTATAGCACGGCTTTTGATGATCCTTGGTTGGGGTCTGAGCAGATTATTTGTTGCGATTGCAAACGTAAGAAGATGGTGGTCCGATAGTCCAGGATTATGAGGAAAAACATTTAGATCCACAATATTTATTCCACGGGACAAAACTAGATCCAGGGTATGACTGTGGCAATGAGTAGGTCCGGAGACATGTTGGACAAAACCCACTGAGTCGATGATGGCTCTGAAAGCCTTTTGGAGTGGGTCTATGGACTTTTCCATGTGAATATTAAAGTCAAAAAGTAGAATATTATCTGCCATGACTACAATGTCCGATAGGAATTCAGGGAACTCAGTGAGGAACTCTGTATACTGCCCAGGAGGCCTGTAAACAGTAGCTATAAAAAGTGATTGAGTAGGCTGCATATATTTAATGACTAGAAGCTCAATAGAAGAAAACACAGTCATTTTTGGGGGAGTAAATTGAAATTTGCTATCGCAAATGTTAGCAACACCTCCGGCTTTGCGGGATGCGCGGGGGATATGGTCACTAGTTTAACCAGGAGGAGAGGCCTCATTTAACACAGTAAATTAATCAGGCTTAAGCCATGTTTCAGTCAGGCCAATCACATCAAGATTATGATCAGTGATTCATTCATTGACTATAACTGCCTTGGAAGAGAGGGATTTAACATTAAGTAGCCCTATTTTGAGATGTGAGATATCACAATCTCTTTCAATAATGACAGGAATGGAGGAGGTCTTTATTCCAATGAGATTGCTAAAGCGAACACCGCCATGTTTAGTTTTGCTCAACCTAGATCGAAGCACAGAGACGTCGCAATTGGGATAGCTGAGCTGACTACACTTACTGTGCTAGTGGAAGACTCCACTAAGCTGGCAGGTCCATCACTCCTCAGCAGGCCAGGCTTTGTCCTGTTTGTGGGTGAGTCCCAGAAAGAGGACCAATTATCTACAAATTCTATATTTTGGGAGGGGCAGAAAACAGTTTTCAACCAGCGATTGAGTTGTGAGACTCGGCTGTAGAGCTCATCACTCACCCTAACTGGGAGGGGGCCAGAGACAATTACTCAATGCCGGCACATCTTTCTGGCTAATTTACACGCTGAAGCTATGTTATGACCCCGTAACGGGTGGAGGAGAGACCTGAGAAGGCTCGGCCTCTGACTCCGACTCTTTGCTTAATGGGGATAACCGGTTGAAAGTTTCTGTCGACTGAATAAGCAACACAGGTTGAGCATGCCGACAGCATTTCTTTCCAGAAGCCTTGAGAAAATAGTCAGGCTGTGGGGACTGTGTGAGGGGATTTATACTACTATCTGTACTTATTGGTGGCACAGATGCTGTTTTATCCTTTCCGACACTTAAATTGCCCTTGCCTAACGATTGCATCTGAAGCTGGGCTTGCAGCACGGCAATCCTCACCATAAGGCGATAGTTTTCCTGTATATTATGAATACAGCGACTGCAATTAGATGGCATAGTGTTAATGTTACTACTTAGACCTGGTGGAGGTCCTGTAGAACCATGTCCAGATAATGCGTCCGGGGTGAAAAAGTTGAATGAAAAAAGTTGAGCGAGGTAAAAAAATGACTAGAAAATAATTAAGACGTTGGTAAAATGTGTTAAATGAAGTCAAAACTGTAAAGTTAGCCAGGTAGCAACAAACAGCACAGCAGCACGGAGACAAGAGAGCTCTTGCCCCTACTATAATTCCCCTACCCTTAGTGAGTGTGTGTGTCTGAGCTGCATGTACTGTAAAGTATTCAGATCCCTCTGCAGCAGAGGAGAAGTTCTTCCTTTCCTGTGGCGGTCCTAATGAGAGCCAGTTTCATCATAGCGCTTGATGGTTTTTGCGACTGCATTTGAAGAAACTTTCAAAGTTCTTGAAATTTTCCAGATTGACTGACCTTCATGTCTTGAAGTAATGATGGACTGTCATTTCTCTTTGCTTATTTGAGCTGTTCTTGCCATAATATGGACTTGGTCTTTTACCAAATAGGGCTATCTGTATACCACCCCTACCTTGTCACAACACAGCTGATTGGCTCAAATGCATTAAGAAGGAAATAAATTATCTATATATATTATTATAATAGATTTTTTGGTATTTTACCCCCTTTTTCTCCCCAATTTCGTGGTATCCAATTGGTAGTTACAGTCTTGTCCCATCGCTGCAACTCCCGTACGGACATGGGAGAGACGAAGGTCGAGAGCCGTGCGTCCTCCGAAACACAACCCAACCGAGCCGCACTGCTTCTTAACCCGGAAGCCGGCCAGACCAATGTGTCGGAGGAAACACCGTACACCTGGCGACCGAGTCAGCGTGCACTGCGCCTGGCCCGCCACAGGAGTCGCTAGTGCGCGATGGAACAAGAACATCCCTGCCGGCCAAACCCTCCCCTAGCCTGGACGACGCTGGGCCAATTGTGCGCCGCTCCATGGGTCTCCCGGTCACGGCCGGCTGTGACAGAGCCTGGACTCGAACCAGGATCTCTAGTGGCACAGCTAGCACTGCGATGCAGTGCCTTAGACCACTGCGCCACTCGGGAGGCAAAATATTATATTTGTTTAACACTTTCTTGGTTACTACATGATTCCATATGTGTTATTTCATAGTTTTGATGTCTTCACTATTATTCTACAATATAAAAAAGTGTAAAAAAAAACTTGAATGAGTAGGTGTGTCCTAACCTTTGACTGGTACTGTACACTGAACAACAATATAAATACAACATGTAAAGTGTTGGTCCCATGTTTCATGAGCTGAAATACCATGCATTCGTATAAGTATTCAGATCCCTTGACTTTGTCCACATTTTGTTACTTTACAGCCTTATTCTAAAATGACATTCAGAGACTTGTCCCGAAGCCACTCCTGTGTTGTCTTGGCTGTGTGCTTAGGGTCGTTGTCCTGTTGGAAAGTGAACCTTCACCCCAGTCTGAGGTCCTGAGCGCTCTGGAGCAGGTTTTCATCAAGGATCTCTATGTACTTTGCTCTGTTCATTTTTCCCTCGATCCTGACTAGTCTCCCAGTCCCTGCTGCTGAAAAACATCCCCACAGCATGATGCTGCCACCACCATGCTTCACCGTAGGGATGGTGCCAGGCTACGTCCAGATGTGACACTTGGCATTCAGGCCAAAGAGTTAAATATTGGTTTCATCAGACCAGAGACCAGACCAGAGAGTCCTTAAGGTGCCTTTTTGCAAACTCCAAGCAGGCTGTCATGTGCCTTTTACTGAGGAGTGGCTTCCGTCTGGCCACTACCATAAAGACCTGATTGGTGGAGTGCTGCAGAGATGGTTGTCCTTCTAGAAGGTTCTCCCATCTCCACAGAGGAACTCTGGAGCTCTGTCAGAGTGACCATTGGGTTCTTGGTCACCTCCCTGACCAAGGTCTTTCTCCCCTGATTGCTCAGTTTGACCGGGCTGCCAGCTCTAGGAAGAGTCTTGGTAGTTCCAAACTTCAATGCAACAACTTATTGTGGGAAGCTTGTGGAAGGCTACCCGAAACGTTTGACCCAAGTTAAACAATTTAAAGGCAATGCTACCAAATACTAATTGAGTCTATGTAAACTTCTGACCCACTGGGAATGTGATGAAAGAAAGAAAAGCTTAAATAAATAATTCTCTCTACTATTATTCTGACATTTCACATTCTTAAAATAAAGTGGTGATCCTAACTGACCTAAGACAGGGAATTTTTACCAGGATTACATGTCAAGAATTGTGAAAAACTAAGTTTAAATGTATTTGGCTAAGGTGTATGTAAACTTTCGACTTCAACTGTACTTATGTAAATAAGGTATTTCCGTTTATTTTTTATTATTTTTATTTTTTTGGCAAAAATGTCTAAAAACCTGCTTTTGCTTTGTCATTATGGGGTATTGTGTGTAGATTGATGAGAATTTTTTTATATTTAATCCATTTTAGAATAAGGCTGTAACGTAACAAAATGTGGAAAAGGGGAAGGGGTCTGAATTCTTTCTGAATGCACTGTAATATATCCCAGAAATGTCCCAGACATTTTCCATATGCACAAAAAGCTTATTTCTCTCAAATGTTGTGCACAAATGTGTTTACTTCCCTGTTAGTGAGCATTTTTCCTTTGCCAAGATAATTCATCCACCTGACAGGTGTGGCATATCAAAAAGCTAATTAAAGAGCATGATCATTACACAGGTGCACCTTGTGCTGGGGATAATAAAAGGCCACTCTAAAATGTGCAGCTTTGTCACACAACACAATGCCAAAGATGTCAAATTTTTTGAGGGAGTGTGCAATTGGCATGCTGACAGCAGGAATGTCCACTAGAGCTTTTGCCAGAGAATTTTATGTTCATTTCTCTACCATAATGTCGTTTTAGAGAATTTGGCATTACGTCCAACTGGCCTCACAACTGCAGACCACGTGTATGGCGTCGTGTGGGTGAACGGTTTGCTGATGTCAACATTGTGAACAAAGTGCCCCATATTGGCGGTGGGGTTTCGGTATGGGCAGGCATAAGCTACGAACAATGAACACAATTGCATTTTATCGATGGCAATTTGAATGCACAGAGATACCGTGGCGAGATCCTGAGGCCCATTTTTATGCCAATCATCAGCCGCCATCACCTCATGTTTTAGCATGATAGGCTAATGCACTGCCCCATGTCGCAAGGATCTGTACACAATTCCTGGAAGCTGAAAATGTCCTAGTTCTTCCGTGGCCTGCATACTCACCAGACATGCCACCTATTGAGCATGTTTGGGATGCTCTGGATTGATGTGTACAACAGCATGTTCCAGTTCCCACCAATATCCAGCAACTTTGCACAGCCATTGAAGAGGAGTGGGACAACATTACCAGGCCACAATCAACAGCCTGATCAACTCTATGCAAAGGAGATGTGTCACGCTGCAAAAGGCAAATGGTGGTCACACCAGATACTGACTGGTTTTCTGATCCAAGCCTCTACCTTTTTTTTTAAAGGTGTCTGTGACCAACAGATGCATATCTGTATTCCCAGTCATGTGAAATCCATAGATTAGGGCCTAATGCATTTATTTCAATTGACTGATTTCCTTATATAAACTGTAACTCAGTAAATTCTTAGAAATTGTTGCATGTTGCGTTTATATTTTTGTTCAGTATACATGTGCATTTCGTCATGTAGTTGGTGTGTGTTCTGTGAGTAATGAATGTGTTAACATGGGGGGCCCAAAGGGTGCGTGGATCAGATGGACGTCCTGGGACACCTGGACTCAACTCACAACACATATCATTATATTTTACTGCTGTAGGCCTATGATCCCTGTGGTTTTGGCCTTGTGACATTCAGTACTAACTGGTAGATGTCCTCTGAGAATGAAATACAAATTGCAGGACATGGAAAGGAAATATATTCTGTACTGTGTGTGTGTGGCTTAATTTTTATATCACAGAGAAGACAGAATCAACTTGCATGTACATGTATGATTGTTATACAGTACTGTAATTGTTAAAAGTTTTCCTGTCTTGTTAAAGTGTTTCCTGCTGTTTCTCTAAGGAGCAGAGGGAGAGAAGGGGATTCAAGGGTTACCTGGTGACCAAGGACTGCCGGGGTTCAAAGGTCACAAGGTAATGAATTACATAATGATGCTCACCTATCAACCAGATTACAAAAGTAATCTTTTTTGGTTTATTACTTGTTATTATCATAATATGTCATATTAATAGTCATATTATGACTGACTGTAGGTAACATGTATTTCCTTGTTTTCAGGGGGAAACTGGAGAGCCTGGTCCCAAAGGAAGCCAGGTATAATACATTTGTGTTTGGTCCTTTTGCTTTTTAGATGTGTTCATGACTTCTATTTTGAGCAACAGCAGGTAATTGTGTTTTTAATTTTTAATCGTCACCCTCCCATTCTGTTTCTCCAGGGTGAGAGGGGGAATAATGGCGTGCCTGGGACCCCTGGGGAAAATGTATGTAACCTTTCACCTCTCTCAACTCTACTTGAGGGGCATGCATTACTCATAACTAATATAGATGTTCATACTGCCTTTTAGACTCTGACTTCATGTTTATCCATGTCATTGCCTCTCTGTGGGTGAAACTGGGCTCAGAGGAAGCAAAGGAGAGGTATGTTTCATTAGTTTGTAAATATCTCACTTCTCAAATATAACTTCTTATTTGTGCCCTGAGAAATTCAGAAATCCACCTATACAGACCTACAGGTCTATTTTGAAGACTGTAACCACATTTCCATCTACAGTTTTCATGCGAGTAAAGTCATACCATATAAAACAAATATCACGATAGGCTAATTTGTTCTTTCGACATGGTGGTATCTTTTTGTGTCAGTAAAATATATTATGCGAGAAATGGCGGTGGAAACGCCTTTATGCACAAATATTGATATAATAACCATCATATCGAAGTAAATTTAGAGTCACGCAACTTGGGAAATCATGCAGTTTAAATTAGGCTACAGATTAAATTAATTATGATTAACTTCACAGGGTGGTGAAAGTGCATGGTATATGCTTGATGCTCCTTTCCAATAAATGTCAAGGTCCTATTCTGATGACATGATGATCGATGCTGTTTTGACAAATAAAAACATTCTCGCTCTTATCCATAATCTCATCATGTACACTAGCCTACCCGCAGAGCCTACCTGTACTGTATCTGCGATCTGTTGGTTAGAGCGCACGTGCCAAGACCAGAGTAGGCACATTTGCTATTTTTGTGCCAAAACTATCCGTAGAGTTGAAAATGCGATTTAGACATATTGAACATTAGATGTTTATTCGGTACATGAAAATGTAAGCGAAAAAGTCAATTTTGTGTGAACTATGTCATCACCCACTGATTTTTATCTACAACAAGTCAGTTTGGTGGAAACACTACTGGTGGGAAAAATTTTATATTTTCTTCATGCAGATTTTTTAATATTCGCATGAAAATTTGTCGCCAATTGGATGGAAACCTAGCTATACAAACCACATTATTTGATCAACACTGACACAAACAAACAGAATACAATTCTGATGAGAGAAGGGAAATATAAAGTGGTTAGTTCAGTTCCCCATAACCGCGTCCACTGTCTCATGAAAACGTCTTGGTCTGTGACAAGTAGCACATACACATAATGTGGTTTGGACATTCCCACTTGTGCGTCACACTGCACATATTCAATGGAATCAAAAACATAAACAAACAGAACAATTCTATGCAGACATTGGTTTTAAAAAGTAAAGTGAATTCTACAGACTGCAAACATACAACAGGTATGCAAACATACAAGACCGCAAACATACATCAATGCAATCTATAACACCAACTGAATTTGCTGTAATGTTGTCCCCCACCAGAAAGGTGTATCATGATAAACACTGGAGCCAGAGGGCCAGATGGGAGGAAGGGGGATGTGGGTCTGATGGGAGCTGCTGGGTCTTGCGGCTCTCCTGAACAAGATGGGTTACCAGGACAACCAGGAGAGCCGGGATACCCAGGGAAACCTGTAGGTGGACCACTTCTGTTCCTCTAGACACGAGTAGAATCAATTTGCCCCAAAATGTCAATAGAGTCATTACCAGCTCATTACCTACCAGCATACTGATGTAAATGTATTGTCTTTCAGGGGAAGCCACCAACTGATGACCACTTGATGAAGCTTTGCGCTAATGTACTTCGGAGTATGTTCCCTGCTATTTTATTTTATGCGTGACCATTATCGGTTGTATGGATTCTTGAAGATTTGGACTGTTACAAATGATAAGACTCCAGAATGCTTGCAAGAAATTAAGACATTAGGCAATCATTGATATATATTTTAGTTTTTCACCAAGTGCACGTATCCAGGGCATTTCGAAATAGTGAGGAAGTTCGTAACTATAGGTCTAAGAAAGCATGCAGCAGCATCCTGTTGGTCTACACATACAACAGCATGTTCACTGAACTACCCCCTGGAAACAGCTGGCACACCAGTGCAGCTTTCATTTCTGCATTTTGGAGGAAAAAAACACGAATCCTCTGCAACGTACATTGTTGCCTAATCTCTGTTTCTGGGTAGGACTCAGTACACGTTTCTATTTTAGACCACAACTCTTGGAGATACTACTGTCGGTATGTTATTGTGTAATGAAAATCAGGATCTGGCTCCGAACTAAACAAATGCATAGACCTACTATACATTGGAACAATGTATATGACAAAATAGCAACAATACAGCTAGTATGGTGTTGCCTGGCTATCCTAACTCTGTGCTCCAGCCAAACGCTACAACAGTTTCTTCTCCGCAATGAGTCTGGATCTGAGTACCTCCCGGACAATTTCTAGAAGGCAAACACATTCTAACAGTCCTGATTGGTCCCAGAAACCGGTTTGTAGGCCACAAATAATTATATCCTTGTTGTCCTTTTTCTGTAAGTGGCACACAGTTCTTTGCCTGACAACTCAAACTGAATTATTTCGCTGCTCTATGTTCGCTACATACTTCAGTCTGAGACTGCCATCGTTGAAATATTGAAAATATTATTATAATAGTGCTGATCATGATGACAGATATTCAGGTAAAAACACATAATTACATTATGACACCTACCAACTTTCCAACTGTTATAATTATTCATATAATTTTTTATTTTAGGGGGTAGATCAGCGTTAATAGTGCAGATTGATTGTAGATTCCATCAATGTAATTGTCTGCATCATTTCCAATACCCCATATATGAAATAACACATATGGAATCATGTAGTAACCAAAAAAGTGTTAAACAAATCAAAATATATTTTAGATTTGAGATTCTTCAAATAGCCACCCTTTGCCTTGATGACAGCTTTGCACACGCTTGGCATTCTCTCAACCAGCTTCATGAGGTAGTCACCTGGAATGCATTTCAATTAACAGGTGTGCCTTGTTAAAAGTTAATTTGTGGAATTTCTTTCCTTCTTAATGCATTTGAGCCAATCAGTTGTGTTGTGACAAGGTAGGGGTGGTATACAGAAGATAGTCCTATTTGGCAAAAGACCAAGACCATATTATGGCAAGAACAGCTCAAATAAGCAAAGAGAAACGACAGTCCATCATTACTTTAAGACATGAAGGTCAGTCAATATGGAACATTTCTAGAACTTTGAAAGTTTTTTCAAGTGCATTCGCAAAAACCATTACATTTTTTTTACATTTTAGTAGACGCTCTTATCCAGAGCGACTTACAGGAGCAATTAGGGTTAAGTACCTTGCTCAAGGGCACATCGACAGATTTTTCACCTAGTCGGCTCGGGGATTAGAACCAGCGACCTTTTCAGTTACTGGCACAACGCTCTTAACCACTAAGCTACCTGCCACCCCATCAACCATCAAGCATTTTGATGAAACTGGCTCTCATGAGGACTGCCGCAGGAAAGGAAGACCCAGAGTTACCTCTGCTGCAGAGTATACGTTCATTAGAGTTACCAGCCTCAGAAATTGTAGCCCAAATAAATGAGTTCAAGTAACAGACACATCTCAACATCAACTGTTCAGAGGAGACTGCGTGAATCAGGCCTTCATGGTCGAATTTCTGCAAAGAAACCACTACTAAAGGACACCAATAATAAGAAGAGACTTGCTTGGGCCAAGAAACACGAGCAATGGACATTAGACTGGTGGAAATCTGTCCTTTGGTCTGATGAGTCCAAATTTGAGATTTTTGGTTCCAACTGCCGTGTCTTTGTGAGATGCAGAGTAGGTGAACAGATGATCTCTGCATGTGTGGTTCCCACCGTGAAGCATGGAGAAGGAGTTGTGATGGTGTGGGGGTGCTCTGCTGGTGACACTGTCTGTGATTTATTTAGAATTCAAGGCACACTTAACCAGCATGGCTACCACAGTATTCTGCCCCGATACGCCATCCCATCTGGTTTGCACTTAGTGGGACTATCATTTATTTTTCAACAGGACAATGACCCAACACAGCTCCAGGCTGTGTAAGGGCTATTTGACCAAGAAGGAGAGTGATAGAGTGCTGCATCAGATGACCGGGCATCCACAATCCCTCGACCTCAACCCAATTGAGATGGTTTGGGATAAGTTGGACCACAGAGAAAAGTAGTCAACAAGTGCTCAGCATATGTGGGAACTCCTTCAAGAATGTTGGAAAAGCATTCCAGGTGTAGCTGGTTGAGAGAATGCCAAGAGTGTGCAAAGCTGTCATCAAGGCAAAGGGTGACTACTTTGAAGAATCTGAAATCTAAAATATATTTTGATTTGTTTAACACTTTTTTTGGTTACTACATGATTCCATATGTGTTATTTCATAGTTTTGATGTCTTCACTATTATTATACAATGTAGAAAATAGTAAAAAAATAAAAAAAATAAATGAATGAGTAGGTGTGTCCAAACTTTTGACTGGTACTGTATATATATATATATACACATACATACATACATACATATATATACACACCTGTCTATATAAGGTCCCACAGTTGACAGTGCATGTCAGAGCAAAAACCAAGCCATGAGGTCAAAGGACTTGTCCGTAGAGCTCCTAGACAGGATTGTGTCGAGGCACAGATCTGTGGAAGGGTACCAAAACATTTCTGCAGCATTGAAGATCCCCCAGAACACAGTGGCCTCCATCATTCTTAAATGGAAGAAGTTTGGAACCACCAAGACTCTTCCTAGAGCTGGCCGCCCGGCCAAACTGAGCAATCGGGGGAGAAGGGCCTTGGTCAGGGAGGTGACCAAGAACCTGATGGTCACTCTGACAGAGTTCTAGAGTTCCTCTGTGGAGATGGGAGAACCTTCCAGAAAGACAACCGTCTCTGCAGCACTCCTGCAATTAGGCCTTTATGGTACAGTGGCCAGACAGAAGCCACTCCTCAGTAAAAGGCACATGACAGCCTGCTTGGAGTTTGCCAAAAGGCACCTAAAGACTCTCAGACCATGAGAAACAAGATTCTCTGTTCTGATGAAACCAAGATTGAGCACTTTGGCCTGAATGCCAAGCGTCACGTCTGGAGGAAACATTGCACCATCCCTACGGTGAAGCATGGTGGTGGGAGCATCATGCTGTGGGGATGTTTTTTAGCGGCAGGGACTGGGAGACTAGTCAGGATCGAGGCAAAGATGAACGGAGCAAAGTACAGAGAGATCCTTGATGAAAACCTGCTCCTGAGCGCTCAGGACCTCAGACTGGGGCAAAGGTTCACCTTCCAACAGGACAACGACCCTAAGCACACAGCCAAGACAATGAAGGAGTGGCTTCGGGACAAGTCTCTGAATGTCCTTGAGTGGCCCAGCCAGAGCCCAGACTTGTACCCGATCGAACATCTCTGGAGAGATCTGAAAATAGCTATGCAGCAACGCTCCCCATCCAACCTGACAGAGCTTTAGAGGATCTGCAGAGAAGAATGGGAGAAACTCCCCAAATAAAGGTGTGCCAAGCTTGTAGCTTCATACCCAAGAAGACTCGAGGCTGTAATTGCTACCAAATGTACTTCAACAAGGTTCTGAGGAATGGGTCTGAATACTTATGTAAATGTGATATTTCAGTTTTTTATATTTTATAAATTAGCAACAATTTATCAAAACCAGTTCTTGCGTTGTCATTATGGGGTATTGTGTGTAGATTGATGAGGGGGCGAAAAACTATTTAATCAATTTTAGAATAAGCCTGTAACCTAACAAAATGTGGAAAAAGTCAATGGGTCTGAATACTTTCCGAAGGCACGGACACAGCATATTTTACATTAGTTATCTTGTTGTTTTTAATCCCACCCTTCAGCTCCACTCAACCCCTCTCATATATCCAACAACACCATCCATTTTTTATTACTACAGACCCGGGTTCGATCCTGGGCTTTAACACAACCGGCTGTGATCGGGAGTCCCATAGGGCGGCGCACAATTGGCCCAGCGTCGTTCGGGTTAGGGGAGGTTTGGCCGGGCTAGGCCGTCATTGTAAATAAGAATATTACTTAACTGACTTGCCTGGATAAATAAATAGTTGGTTGTAACTTTGGGTAGAGCAGACATTCCCATATATTTTTGTTAGCTTCATGTGTGACATAACTCCACCAATCCTATTTCTGATATAATTTACAAAGATTATATATATTTATTTTTGGTAAAAAATAATGTTTTTTTAATCAATTAGTATATTTGAGTTTAACCAGAATATTTGTTGTATTATTTGTTCTGTCTTTTCTGGTGGATTAAACTGAAATTGCAACCGTTAACAAACTAACCTGACCAGCGATGCTAATTCCTTCTACAGATCAGCTGCCCCAGCTTCTACAGATGATGGCACCAAAAAGTAAATATGGGCAGTGTGAGACAGTGAAGGGGCCCCTGGTGAGCCAGGCTCTGCTGGCCGTAAAGGCCCCAGTGGAACACCAGGGTACCCTGGTACGCCCGGCCTAAAGGGCTACCCAGGACTGCCAGGCCGGATGGGGGCCTCGAGCACAAAGGTAACACTGAGCTGGGTTAGAGGGTTACATTGTCTTGTCTGTGATGGGCAAACATTTTGTTTAATTAAATAACCTTGCTGACCCGTAGATATGTTCTTATGTGCAGGTAAAATTGGACCAATGGGATTAAAAGGTTCCAAAGGTGATGGTGACACATGGTTACCAGGTCCTCCTGGTCCAGCAGGTAAGAATCCCCCACTTCTGTAGTAATGTTGAGTGCTGTCATCTACAATCGAACAGTGGCCAACATACTACCAATTGACCAACCAATTGACCAACATATTGACCAGAAATCTGTAGATATTTATTTGGGATGTTGTCAATTATGGGATAAACAGTATCACCTTGAGAATTGTGTTTTTATTTTCCATGTCTGCAGGTCTCCAGGGGTCCAGAGACAGTGACGGACATGGCATATCAGCACCTTCAGGTGAACCAGGGAAATCAGGGATCCCCGGTATCCCAGGAAAGCGTGGCCCTCTTGGGGCCAAAGGTGTATGTGACCCCTCCTCCTGCTACCAGGCCATCCTCAGAGAGGAACACTATAGGAAATGACCCGACTTCTAGTTCTCACCAGGAAAGCAGGACATTTTAACTTTGGCTTTTCAAGTTTGAGGCTGAAATGACTAAGATGTCAAGGACTGATGACTCGGAAATCAAGGGCTGCTGGAGAAGTGAGTAAACCCATGGAGATTAATTAATACTGTATAGACTGAGTGTACAAAACATTAGGACCACCTTCCTAATATTGAGTTGTACCCCCTTTTGCTCTCAGAACAGCCTCAATTCACTCTACAAGATGTCAAAATGTTCCACAGGGATGCTGGCCCATGTTGACTACATTGTTCCCACAGTTGTGTCAAGTTGGCTAGATGTCCTTTGAGTTGTGGACCATTCTTGATACACACGGGAAACTATTGAGCGTGAAAAACCCAGCAGCGTTGCAGTTCTTGACACACTCAAACAGGTGCACCTGGCATCTGCTACCATACCCCCTTCAAAGGCACTTAAATCTTTTGTCTTGACCATTCACCCTCTGAATGGCACACATACATGGCCCAGCGTTGTCTGGGTTTGGCCGGTGTAGGCCGTCATTGTAAATAAGAATTTGTTCTTAACTGACTTGCCTAGTTAAATAAAGGTAAAATAAAAATAAAATAAAATACACAATCCATGTCTCAATTGTCTCAAAGCTTAAAAATCCTTCTTTAACCTGTCTCTTCCCCTTCATCTACACTGATTGAAGTGGATTTAACAGGTGACATCAATAAGGGATCATAGCTTTCACCTGGATTCAACTGCTAAATCTATGTCATGGAAAGAGTGTTTTAGGTTATTGTTCTGCTGAAAGGTGAATTCATCTCCCAGTGTCTGTTGGAAAGCAGACTGAACCAGGTTTTCCTCTAGGATTTTGCCTGTGCTTATAGGTGTATTCCGTTTATTTTTATTTAAAAAACTCCCTAGTCCACCACCATGCTTGAAAATATGAAGAGTGGTACTCAGTGATGTGTTGTGTTGGATTTGCCCGAAACATAACGCTTTGTATTCAGGACCAAAAGTTAATTTCTTTGCCAAATTTTTTGCAGTATTACTTATGTGTTTAGTTGCAAACAGGATGCATGTTTTGGAATATTTGTATTCTGTACAGGTTTCTTTCTTTTCACTCCGTCATTTAGGTTAGTATTGTGGAGTAACTACAATGTTGTTGATCTATCCTCAGTTTTCTGATATCACAACCATTAAACTCCGTAACTGTTTTAAAATCACCATTGCCCTCATGGTGAAATCCCTGAGCAGTTTCCTTCCTTCCTTTTATTTTTACACATCTACCAATCGGTGCCCTTTGCGAGGCATTGAAAAACCTCCTTGGGTCTTTGTAGTTGAATCTGTGCTTGAAATTCACTACTCGATTGAGGGACCTTACAGATAATTGTATGTGTGGGGTACAGAGATGGGGTAGTCATGTTAACCACTATTATTGAACACGGGATGAGTCCATGCAATTTATTATGCGATTTGTTAAGCACATTTTTACTCCTGAACTTATTTAGGCTTTCCATAACAAAGGGGTTGAATACTTATGGACTCAAGACATTTAAGCTTACATTTTTTCTATAAACAAAATTCCACTTTGACATTAAGGGGTATTGGGTGTAGATCAGTGACACAAAATCTCAATTTAATCCATTATAAATTCAGGCTGTAACACAACAAAATGTGGAAAAAGTAAAGGGGTGTGAATACTTTCTGAAGGCACTGTATTTGATACTATTTCACAAATTCAGCTCCAGCCATTACAATGAGCCTGTCCTCCCCAATTAAGGTGCCACCAACATTCTGTGATTGCAGTTGAAATTAAATTAAAAGTACATAGTGCAAGTGATCAGTGCTGTTCGAGATTCTGCACAGATTATTATAGCAATTGTGAAGATCTCCACAAACCTACCTTTGCATAATATCTTGAACATACACTCTTTCTATTTTTATTTTATTTATTTCACCTTTATTTAACCAGGCAAGCCAGTTGAGAACAAGTTCTCATTTACAACTGTGACCTGGCCAAGATAAAGCAAAGCAGTGCGATAAAAACAACAAGACAGAGTTACATATGGGGTAAAACAAAGCATAAAGTCAAAAATACAACAGAAAATACACTGCTCAAAAAAATAAAGGGAACACTTAAACAACACATCCTAGATCTGAATGAATGAAATAATCTTATTAAATACTTTTTTCTTTACATAGTTGAATGTGCTGACAACAAAATCACACAAAAATTATCAATGGAAATCAAATGTATCAACCCATGGAGGTCTGGATTTGGAGTCACCCTCAAAATTAAAGTGGGAAACCACACTACAGGCTGATCCAACTTTGATGTAATGTCCTTAAAACAAGTCAAAATGAGGCTCAGTAGTGTGTGTGGCCTCCACATGCCTGTATGACCTACCTACAATGCCTGGGCATGCTCCTGATGAGGTGGCGGATGGTCTCCTGAGGGATCTCCTCCCAGACCTGGACTAAAGCGTCCACCAACTCCTGGACAGTCTGTGGTGCAACATGGCGTTGATGGATGGAGCGAGACATGATGTCCCAGATGTGCTCAATTGGATTCAGGTCTGGGGAACGGGTGGGCCAGTCCATAGAATCAATGCCTTCCTCTTGCAGGAACTGCTGACACGCTCCAGCCACATGAGTTCTAGCATTGTCTTGCATTAGGAGGAACCCAGGGCCAACCGCACCAGCATATGGTCTCACAAGGGGTCTGAGGATCTCATCTCGGTACCTAATGGCAGTCAGGCTACCTCTGGTGAGCACATGGAGGGCTGTGCGGCCCCCCAAAGAAATGCCACCCCACACCATGACTGACCCACCGCCAAACCGGTCATGCTGGAGGATGTTGCAGGCAGCAGAACGTTCTCCACGGCGTCTCCAGACTCTGTCACGTCTGTCACATGTGCTCAGTGTGAACCTGCTTTCATCTGTGAAGAGCACAGGGCACCAGTGGCGAATTTGCCAATCTTGGTGTTCTCTGGCAAATGCCAAACGTCCTGCACAGTGTTGGGCTGTAAGCACAACCCCCACCTGTGGATGTCGGGCCCTCATACCACCCTCATGGAGTCTGTTTCTGACCGTTTGAGCAGACACATGCACATTTGTGGCCTGCTGGAGGTCATTTTGCAGGGCCCTGGCAGTGCTCCTCCTGCTCCTCCTTGCACAAAGGCGGAGGTAGCGGTCCTGCTGCTGGGTTGTTGCCCTCCTACGGCCTCCTCCACGTCTCCTGATATACTGGCCTGTCTCCTGGTAGCGCCTCCATGCTCTGGACACTACGCTGACAGACACAGCAAACCTTCTTGCTACAGCTCGCATTGATGTGCCATCCTGGATGAGCTGCACTACCTGAGCCACTTGTGTGGGTTGTAGACTCCGTCTCATGCTACCACTAGAGTGAAAGCACCGCCAGCATTCAAAAGTGACCAAAACATCAGCCAGGAAGCATAGGAACTGAGAAGTGGTCTGTGGTCACCACCTGCAGAACCACTTCTTTATTGGGGGTGTCTTGCTTATTGCCTATAATTTCCACCTGTTGTCTATTCCACTTGCACAACAGCATGTGAAATGTATTGTCAATCAGTGTTGCTTCCTAAGTGGACAGTTTGATTTCACAGAAGTGTGATTGACTTGGAGTTACATTGTGTTGTTTAAGTGTTCCCTTTATTTTTTTGAGCAGTGTATATATACAGTGTGTGCAAATGTAGCAAGTTATGGCGGTAAGGCAATAAATAGGCCATAGTGCAAAATAATTACAATTAGTATTAACACTGGAATGATAGATGTGCAAGAGATGATGTGCAAATAGAGATACTGGGGTGCAAATTAGCAAAATAAATAACAATGTAAATAACAATATAGGGATGAGGTAGTTGAGTGGGATAATTACAGATGGGCTGTGTACAGGTGCAGTGATCGGTAAGGTGCTCTGACAACTGATGCTTAAAGTTAGTGAGGGAGATAAGAGTCTCCAGCTTCAGAGATTTTTGCAATTAATTCCAGTCATTGGTAGCAGAGAACTGGAAGGAATGGCGGCCAAAGGAGGTGTTGGCTTTGTGGATGACCAGTGAGATATACCTGCTGGAGCGCATACCAAGGGTGGGTGTTGCTATGGTGACCAATGAGCTAAGATAAGGCGGGGATTTGCCTAGCAGTGATTTATAGATGGCCTGGAGCCAGTGGGTTTGGTGACGAATATGTAGTGAGGACCAGCCAACAAGAGCATATAGGTCACAGTGGTGGGTAGTATATGGGGCGTTGGTGACAAAATGGATGGCACTGTGATAGACTACATCCAATTTGCTAAGTAGAGCGTTGGAGGCTATTTTGTAAATGACATCGCCGAAGTCAAGGATCAGTAGGATAGTCAGTTTTACGAGGGCATGTTTGGCAGCATGAGTGATGGAGGCTTTGTTGCGAAATAGGAAGCCCATTCTAGATTTAATTTTGGATTGTAGATGCTTAATGTGAGTCTGGAAGGAGAGTTTACAGTCTAACCAGACACCTAGGTATTTGTAGTTGTCCACATACTCTAGGTCAGACCCGTCAAGAGTCGTGATTCTAGTCGGGTGGGCGGGTGCCAGCAGCATTCGATTGAAGAGCATGGATTTAGTTTTACTAGTGTTTAAGAGCAGTTGGAGGCTACTGAATGAGTGTTGTATAGCATTAAAGCTCGTTTGGAGGTTTGTTAACACAGTGTCCAATGAAGGGCCAGATGTATACAAAATGGTGTTGTCTGCGTAGAGGTGGATCTGACAGTCACCAGCAGCAAGAGCGACATCATTGATATACACAGAGAAAAGAGTCGGCCCAATAATTGAACCATGTGGCACCCCCATAGAGACTGCCATAGGTCCAGACAACAGGCCCTCCGATTTGACACATTGAACTCTATCTGAGAAGTAGTTGGTGAACCAGGCGAGGCAGTCATTTGAGAAACCAAGGCTATTTAGTCTGCCAATAAGAATGCGGTGGTTGACAGAGTCGAAAGCCTTGGCCAGGTCGATGAAGACGGCTGCACAGTACTGTTTATTATCGATCGCGGTTATAATATTGTTTAGGACCTTGAGCGTGGCTGAAGTGCACCCATGACCAGCTCGGAAACCGGATTGCATAGCGGAGAAGGTACGGTGGGATTCGAAATGGTTGGTGATCTGTTTGTTAACTTGGCTTTCAAATACTTTCGAAAGGCAGGGCAGGATGGATATACGTCTGTAACCGTTTGGATGTAGAGTGTCACCCCTTTTGAAGAGGGGGATGACCGTGGTAGCTTTCCAATCTCTGGGGATCTCAGACGTTACGAAAGAGAGGTTGAACAGGCTAGTAATAGGGGTTGCGACAATTACGGCAGCTAGTTTTAGAAAGAAAGGGTCTAGATTGTCTAGCCCAGATGATTTGTAGGAGTCCAGATTTTGCAGCTCAGGGGGGGGGGGGGGCATGGGCAAGTTGCAGCGGAGGGTGCAGAGCTGGTGGCCGGGGTAGTGGTAGCCAGGTGGAAAGAATGGCCAGCCGTAGCAAAATGCTTGTTGAAATTCTCGATGATTGTAGATTTATCGGTGGTGATAGTGTTTCCTAGCCTCAGTGCAGTGGGCAGCTGGGAGGAGGTGCTCTTATTCTCCATGGACTTTACAGTGTCCCAAAACTTTTTGGAGTTAATGCTACAGGATGCAAATGTATGTTTGAAAAATCTAGCCTTTGCTTTCCTAACTGCTTGTGTATATTGGTTCCTAACTTCCCTGAAAAGTTGCATATCGCGGGGGCTATTCGATGCTAATGCAGTACGCCACAGGATGTTTTTGTGCTGGTCAAGGGCAGTCAAGTCTGAGGAGAACCAGGGGCTATATCTGTCCTTAGTTCTGTATTTTTTAAATGGGGCATGTTTATTTATTAGTAAATTAGGAAATTACTTTTAAAGAACAACCAGGCATCCTCTACTGATGGAATGAGATCGATATCCATCCAGGATACCTGGGCCAGGTCAATTAGGAAGGCCTGCTCTCTATGATTGCATAAGAAGACATTTATAGTTACTGTAGGCTAACCTCAAAATGTGGCCATGTATGTGTTACTCATTTTAAGGTTGAATAAATACTGTTGCATTAGTTTGTAAGATAGCGTTAACTTTAGGCTACTTACTGTATGACAAAAGCAATATTGCATTGTGTTTGGTAGACAATGCAACCAAATATCAACATTTAAAGGGGCAGCAGGTAGCTTAGTGGTTAAGAGCGTTGTGCCAGTACCCGAAAGGTCGCTGGTTCTAATCCCCGAGCCGACTAGGTGAAAAATGTGTCGATGTGCCCTTGAGCAAGGCACTTAACCCTAATTGCTCTGGATAAGAGCATCTGCTAAATAATGTAAAGGATATCTAATGATTGGATAGTTTCATCTGAGCCACTGGGTTAATCCTATTCTTTAACTTTTACAACATTTATTCAACCAGTTTGTGCCCAGTGGGTAGTGTTCAGTGACCCTCCTGCTGGATGGAAATGAACATGTTTTCTCTCAGTATGCATCCTCTGTCTATTGTACCCATAAATAGTGTGACCTGGTTAACTTCCATCCATCTTGTTTTGAAAAGGTTCTATCAGATGGGCTATTTTGACACAGTTTGTTGTATACTTTGTATATATTTTGGGTGTTGACTGTAAAGTATTTTTTGAATAAACCTTCAGGTAAAATCTTATTGATGAATTGAATCCCATGTTCCAACCCTTTATGGTTGTAATGATGAATAAGGTTCCAGTAGTTCCTGTATTGAACAGTTTTAAGACAGCCCCTTGTAAGGGAGGCTATAAGGAGGAGTAGATCACATATCTCAAGCATTACCAACTCTCACACACAAAGCTTCAACCTACACATGAACAGGAAAACAACTTCCTTTCTGACAATCACAGGACCCAGAAAGGTCACATTGGTAAGTTGTTCAAGTATCACTTTATTTTCCAGTCCACTTGCAGCTTGGAGGCTATTTACCAAGAAGTTATGTAGTAACAATGAGTACTTTCTGGTATTTACTGAAAATAATGTTAAGCAATTAAAGAAATCAAAGCATAATCACTAGGCATTTACTATATACTTACCATTTTAACTTGCAATGTGTAAATACATAGGAGGTAATAGCATACCATAAAATGAAAACATTATATTTACACCCTCTTATCAGGTTACAAGACTGACAACCATGGCGGAGTATGATTACTTCTTGGCTTTTTTCAACGACACAGATTATAACGACTCTGTAGACCCCAGCTATGTCGTGGATGAAATGGTGAATCTGTGTGCCAAAGCTGAGGTAAACAGATTTGGAGCCAAGTTCATCCCAACATTCTACACCATCAATTTCCTGCTGAGTGTGGTTGGGAATGGGCTGGTTCTGTGCATTATCTACAAATACGAGAAGCTCACTTCCGTCACCAACATCTTTCTCCTCAACCTGGTCATCTCTGACCTGCTGTTTGCCTCCAGTTTGCCCTTCTGGGCCACTTACCACTCCTCTGAGTGGATCTTTGGCCCGGTCATGTGCAAGCTGGTGGGCAGTGTGTACTTCATAGGATTCTACAGCTCCATCCTCTTCCTCACTCTCATGACCTTTGACCGATACCTGGCCGTGGTCCATGCCATTAACGCTGCCAAACGGAGGAGAAAGATCTACGCCTGCGTCTCCTCTGCAGTTGTGTGGTGTATCAGCCTTCTGGCCAGCGTCAAGGAGTTGGTTCTGTACGACGTCTGGAAGGATCCTCTGGCCGGACACCTTTGTGAGGAGACAGGATTCTCCAAGGAGATCATGATCAAATGGCAGCTGGTGGGTTACTATCAGCAGTTTGTTATCTTCTTCCTGCTTCCTTTGGCCATGGTCATGTACTGCTATGTTAGAATCACAGTCCGAATCATGTCAACCCGGATGAGAGAGAAGTGTAGGGCAGTCAAGCTGATTTTCGTGATTATATTTACATTTTTCGTGTGCTGGACCCCGTACAATGTTGTGATTCTGCTGAGAGCCCTCCAGATCTCCACCAATAATAGTTCTGAGCCGTGCTCTGATGTGCTTGACTACGGTCTGTATATGACTAGGAATATAGCATACCTCTACTGTTGTGTAAGCCCTGTCTTCTACACGTTTGTTGGGAAAAAGTTTCAGAGTCACTTTAGGAAACTACTTGCAAACCGTATCCCGTGTCTGAAGAGTCATATCCTCACTAGCCAAAGTAGCCAAAGTAGAACAACTTCTCAGAAAAGCCCACATACCATGTATGAATATTAGAGAGGAACTGGTCTTTAAATCAGAGATTAATGATGTGAATTGTAAATAATGTATAAGCTTTTGGAGGTTTTATGTTCACTATCTCAAAGAATTTCTCAATCAGAGCAATACAATTTGAATGCAATTTCTATTCTGTGTAATTTTGCTTCTGACTTTATGTACTCAACATTTTTTGCTAACTGTAAGTTACAAAAAGATACAAATGGTATTTGAAATATTTGAATCAATGTATGCACGCAGTACTCGCTTTGGATAAAAGCGTCTGCTAAATGGCTTATATTATTGTTATTACAAGAAAGTGTACATTTTATTTACTTGAGCTGTTTCTTTACTTATCTATTTTTATTTTTTATTTTTTTTACAATTGTTTTTATTGGATCACATCAAAGCAACACAATCGATAAATAATAATTTTTAAAAAGTCCCCCTTTTAAACAACTCCCTCTACTATTACGTATCTTTGAATCTTTGCATTAAATTGTTGATAAAATAAATAAAGAGTTGTGAAATAATGTATTTAATTATTTGTGACATGTGGTTCTGAATGTTGAGTGACTGAATGTAGGTCTACCTGTTTTGAGAGATGCATATTCCATGCTCTATCATACTATGTAGGCCTATACCAATTTCATAACTATCGTGAAAAAAAAAATATTTATCTACTCTAGCTATTTTCAAAGCAGGCTGTTCTTGATATTACTCAGAACTCCCCTTCTCACACCCCTCCCTTAACATTAACACCTTGGAGAGCATCCTGTTACTCATCTTTTATTTTTCATTTTCAGTTTCCTTAACATTTCGAGCTGGTTGCCTGGTAAGAGATTACGATGGTGTCCTACACAAGCGTCTTGGGCTCGTCTGAAGTCGGTACAGCCGATTTGCCAACTTCTGTCTGTAGCGTCCGAACAATTTGGGCTACAAACTAATATGACCCCTCTGTGGAAGGGTGAAACTCTTACGAACACATACATTGGTTGTTTTGCACTAGGAGCAAAACAAGGCCTAACAAGACTTGTCTGAAGGTCCTCTGGTACCAGTTGAAAAATTTGTTATGGAATTACGTATATATGGTGACTGTTTAGTGCCAAAAATAAGGGGTTACATGTAAAAAAAAAAAAAAAAGTTTCCTGATCTTTCTTATGTCTCTCAGACATAGGACAGACACTTCAGAACAAACTTTTCATCAAATATACAGTACCAGTCAAAAGTTTGGACACACCTACTCATTCAAGGGTTTCTCTTTATTTTTTACTATTTTCTACACTGTATAATAATAGTGAAGACATCAAAACTATGAAATAACACATATGGAATAATGTAGTAATGAATGGATAAACTCCCCAATACAGGTGTGCCATGCAAAGGGTGGCTATTTGAAAAATCTCAAACATAAAATATATTTTGATTTGTTTACATAAGTATTGAGACCCTTTACTCAGTACTTTGTTAGAACACCTTTGGAAGCGACTACAGCCTTGAGTCTTCTTGGGTATGACGCTACAAGCATGGCACACCTGTATTGGGGAGTTTATCCATTCTTCTCTGCAGATCCTCTCAAGCTCTGTCAGGTTGGATGGGGAGCGTCGCTGCACAATTATTTTCACGTCTCTCCAGAGATGTTAGATCGGGTTCAAGTCCCGGCTCTGGCTGGGCCACTCAAGGACATTCAGAGACTTGTCCCGAAGCCACTCCTGCATTGTCTTGGAAGTGTGCTTAGGGTCGTTGTCCTGTTGGAAGGTGAACTTTCGCCCAAGTCTGAGGTCCTGAGCGCTCTGGAGCAGGTTTTCATCAAGGAACTCTCTGTACTTTGCTCCGTTCATCTTTCCCTCAATCCTGACTAGTCTCCCAGTCCCTGCCGCTGAAAAACATCCCCACAGCATTATGCTGCCACCACTATGCTTCACCATATGGATGGCGCCAGGTTTCTACCAGACGTGACACTTGGCATTCAGGCCAAAGAGTTCAATCTTGGTTTCATCACACCAGAGAATCTTGTTTCTCATGGTCTGAGAGTCTTTAGGTGCCTTTTGGCAAACTCCAAGCGGGCTGTCATGTGCCTTTTACTGAGGAGTGTCTTCCGACTGGCCACTCTACCATAAAGGCCTGATTGGTGGAGTGCTGCAGAGATGGTTGTCCTTCTGGAAGTTTCTCCCATCTCCACAGAGGACCTCTGGAGCTCTGTCAGAGTGACCATTGGGTTCTTGGTCACCTCCCTGACCAAGGCCCTTCTCCCCCGATTGCTCAGTTTGACCGGGCGGCCAGCTCTAGGAAGAGTCTTGGTGGTTCCAAACTTCTTCCATTTAAGAATGATGGAGGCCACTGTGTTCTTGGGGACCTTCAATGCTGTAGACATTTTTTGGTACCCTTCCCCAGATCTGTGCCACGACACAATCCTGTCTAGGAGCTCTACGGACAATTCCTTCAACCTCATGGCTTGGTTCTTGCTCTGACATGCACTGTCAACTGTGGGACCTTATATAGACAGGTGTGTGCCTTTCCAAATCATGTCCAATCAATTGAATTTACCACAGCTGGACTCCAATCAAGTTGTAGAAACATCTCAAGGATGATCAATGGAAACAGGATGCACCTCAGCTCAATTTCGAGTCTCATGGCAAAGGGTCTGAATACTTTATGTAAATAAGGTTAAAAAAAAAATCTAAAACCCTTTTTTCCCCTTTTCATTATGGGGTATTGTGTGTAGATTGGTGAATAAAAAAAAGTATTTAATCCATTTTAGAACAAGGCTGTAATGTAACAAAATGTGGAAAAAGTCAAGGGGTCTAAATACTTTCCGAATGCACTGTACATCAAGATGTTTTGGTACTTCCCTTATGCATTACGTATTCCCCACGTGCTAACTTTTACAATACCACAGGTCAATTTAGTCTACCAGTCTGTCTATCCTGCCCTCTATCCACCACTCATAGTGACAATAGTGGTAGGTGGATCATTTGTCCAGAGCTGCAATTGGCTAACTAGCAATCATACCGCACATAAAAGCATTCAAAGCTGCATACATTTTCAAAATGAATCCACATAAATAATTAGGAATAGCTGATAGGCAGTGGAGTGGCCTCATTGCGCATGAAAGAACAGTGAAGACATGAGACATGCAGCTCAAAAAGCTCCCCCAGGGGCGTTTCTAGGTTTGGAATACATTGGGGGCTTAGACCAAAATCAGTAGGGGGGGTCCAGGGGCATTCTCCCCTGGCATTCTTTGAGATTAACATTGAGAGATTAGAACATTGAGAGATCAGATATTTTTCAGGTAACTTGCACCTTCTCACCTGCCACAGCAGACACTGCCAGTACTCAATTACAGTTGCTACTGAGGGTCTCTCTATTCTGGAACACATACATCTACAGTGTATTGCCAAAAACCACTCAACAACTTCAAACAAAGACTTTGACCTGTCCAATGAGCCAAACTGATTCAATAATCCCACAGTACCCAAACTCTCTCTCTCTCTCTCTCTCTCTCAAACACACACACACATTTACATTACAGTCATTTAGCAGACACTCTTATCCAGAGTGACTTACAGTTAGTGCATACATTATTTTTTTATTTTTTCATACCCCCTGTGGGAAACGAACCCACAACCCTGGCGTTGCAAACGCCATGCTCTACCAACTGAGCTACATCCCTGCCGGCCATTCCCTCCCCTACCCTGGACGACGCTGGGCCAACACACACACACACACACTGTGCAGTAATTAGAATATATAGAGCAGCTTTAAGTGATACATTCTACTGTGTGCTCACCCCTCCTCTGCCTCTCTCCATCGCTTTCTCTGTGTCGTCTGTTGCTGTCTCTCTTGTCTGCCCTTTTCTGCTGCTGTCTCTTAGTATTATATATTTGTAAGTCGCTCTGGATAAGAGCGTCTGCTAAATGACGAAAATGTAAATGTAAATATATTGCTGTCTCTTGTCTACCCTCCTCTCTCGTCCTGTCCTGGTTATAAAAAGTGTAAAAGTAAACAATTGTTTTAATAGTAATTTCACAGGCTTTTTCACCTCACCTGCAAATTCTTTATAAGCAATGTTTTGCTTTTTCACTGTCTGTGTTTCACTTCTTATAATTTGGGCAAATAAATACAACTAATTATAATCTATAGAGCAGCTTGAAGTGATACAGTCTGCTGTGTGCTCAATCCACCTCTGTTCTCTCTCCATCTGCCCTCTTCTGTCACTTTCTCTGTGTCTTGTCTGTTGCTGTCTGTGTCTTGTCTGTTGCTGTCTGTGTCTTGTCTGTTGCTGTCTCAGGTTCTTGTTTGTTACTGTCTCCTTTGTCTATCCTCTTCTGTTATGGCCTGTTCTGTTCTTCTGATGTCTCTCTCCATCATATCCTATTCTTCTGTTGCTGTCTCTGTGTCTTGTCTGGTGTGTCTCTTTAGTTTTGCAATCCAAAACGGTCAAGGGGATACTGGGTTAGCTTAACTTGTTTTGGGCCTGTGTCTGGGTTACCTAAATCATCCTCTTCCCTACCATTTGCCCCTGACTGCTGCTGTTTTAAGTGCTCCACTGGCCTGCTGTTCTCCTCTGCTCCTCCTTGGCTCTTCTGAAAGGTAGCAAGGTAGAGGTGCAACATGTCAATAGTTGGTTTTAAAAGGCGACTGCACTCCCTGATTTGGCCTCGTTTTAGATTTGGTTCATTAAGAAATGCTAGCGGCCATGACTGAATTCAAACGTGAGTTGGTTTGGGAGTGTGGTTTGATGTGGGTGTCTCGTGTGTGTGTTCGCAGTTGGGAAGAGTTAGACAAATTATTTTGCCAATTAGCTTCAGACTGCGGATGTGCGACCTGACTTTGGATAGCCTTTGGATGTCTCCGGGGCTAGTAAGGAACTGTCAATAAATTACACAAGGTAAATGAGACAATATTTTCATGTTGCACACCTTTCAGTTTTCCCATTAAATGCTTCCAATATTTGTATATGAATTTCTACAATTTATAGTTGGTTTGAGGTTTTTAAGCCATTGAAATTTGGAGTTATTGGAATTTTTACATATGGACCCATGTACGTTGTGTAATTTACAGATGGTCCCTAACTAGCTCCATAGGGCTAGCCCCCAACTCCTGAGTGGTGCAGTGGTCTAAGGCACTGCATCGCAGTGCTAACTGTGCCACTAGAGATCCTGGTTCGAATCCAGGCTCTGTCGCAGCCGGCCGCGACCGGGAGACTCATGGGCGGCGCACAATTGGCCCAGCATCGTCCAGGGTAGGGGAGGGAATGGCCGGCAGGGATGTAGCTCAGTTGATAGAGCATGGCGTTTGCAACGCCAGGGTTGTGGGTTTGTTTCCCACGGGGGGCCAGTATAAAAAAAATATATATATATGTATTCACTAACTGTAAGTCGCTCTGGATAAGAGTGTCTGCTAAATGACTTAAATGTAATAGGGATATCCAAAGTCAACCCAAATTTACCACAGGCAATCGGGTCACGTGCAGCTGCACTCCAAGTGTATAATTACTTGTGTGCTGTGGGAATGTGGGCAGGATTGAAACAAACCAAAACTTAATTTACGTTGTGATGCAGTCACGATCACAAGTCTCACAAAACTCAGTTTTGGACAAAACTGACTTTATGACCAAAATTATCCTATTTACACTTTGTAGTCAATTTTGACAGTAGAATAAATGTTTCTGACTCATATCGATGCACCATAGGCTGTTTTATAAATTATACGTCGTTTTTTAGGGGTAGTTGCTGTTTACAATTACTGTATACTGACACAACCAGGGCAACATTAAAGACAAATTCAAGTGTCCACATAATAGCACAACACAACTCCAAACATGACAGATAAGAAGATACATAGCCTCTAGGCTATATGAATATAAAGAGACATGAGCCTAAAAATATTGACCTATAGAATGGAATAAGTTATAAGACCTCTATGATTCATTTAATGTCATCAGTTCTAAAAATGGTCTCATCTCTTTGGTCTCAGCTAGCTAGCCAGCCAATAGCTATCAAAGTGGCTAACCAGCTAAGCTAGCTAAAGAAACAAAACCCATCAAATACACTCACTGGAAATAAATTGTTTTCCTAATATCATGACGTATATATCAACATCCTTAGCTTGCCCATTCACTAAATATACTGTTAAATAACTCTGACTGACACGCAACAGCTTAAGGATGCTGTGTGCTGACGCTATCTTATTAGCATTAGCCAACCCTTATGCTGAAGGAGACTACATTTTTTACATTTTTAGTCATTTAGCAGACGCTCTTATCCAGAGCAACTTACAGTTAGTGAGTGCATACATTATTATTTAATTTTTTTCATACCCCCGTGGGAATCGAACCCACAACCCTGGCGTTGCAAACACCATGCTCTACCAACTGAGCTACATCCCTGCCAGCCATTCCCTCCCCTACCCTGGGCCAATTGTGCACCGCCCCATGGGTCTCCCGGTCTCGACAGAGCCTGGATTCGAACCAGGATCTCTAGTGGCACAGCTAGTGCTGCAATGCAGTGCCTTAGACCATTGCGCCACTAGCTAGTTAGCTACCACCAACCCTGCACAAACCTGTGGCTAACTCTTCTGCTGCTGCACTTTGACTTTCTGGCTGTTCTGCCCTCTCTACCTTATTCAACACTGCCTCAACCTACTTACTTTTTTTCCACTCTTTCGGAAGAAGTGCCGAATAACCCAGACTCTGACTGAGTGACAGGCGTTTTGCTGAGTGATGACATTGACATCTAACCGTACTGTAGAGGTGGGGAGGGATCAAGGGACATGAGTGGTCCACTACGTTGTGAAATCTCGACCAATCACATTTTTACATTGACTGAAATTTAAAAATATATATATTATTATTATTATTATTATTAATTTTTTGACCATCAAAAGATTCGGGGCAGGATCAAAAACATCTGGGGTTAGGGCCTCACGCAGTGGTCTAAGGCACTGCATCGCGGTGCTTGAGGTGTCACTACAGACCCGGGTTCGATCCCAGGCTGTGTCATAATTGGCTGTGACCGGGAGTCCCATAGGGAGGCGCACAATTGGCCCAGCATCGTCTGGGTTAGGGGAGGGTTTGGCCAGAAGGGCTTTACTTGGCTCATCGCGCTCTTTTGGCGGGCCAGGCACCTGCAGACTGACTTTGGTTGAAAGGTGCAGCTGGCTTCCGGGTTAAGTGGGCGGGAGTTAAGGAGCACGGTTTGGCGGGTCATGTTTAAGAGGATGCATGACTTGATCTTTGCCTCTCCCGAGCCCGTTGGGGATAGCAGTGATGAGACAAGATCGCAATTGGATATGACGAAATTGGGGAGAAAAGTTGGTAAAACAATGACGCAACTACAATCAATCCTAGCTATTTGATCAGTGGTGGAATAAGTACACAATTGTCATACTTGAGTCAAAGTAAAGATATCTTAATAGAAAATGACTCAAGTAAAAGTGAAAGTCACACAGTACAATACTACTTTAGTAAAAGTATTTTGTTTAAAATATACTTAAGTATCAAAAGTAAAGGTAAAAGTAGAAATCATTTCACATTCCTTATATTAGGCAAAAAAGATGGCTCGATTTAATTTATATTTTAATTCACAGATAGCCAGGGGCACACTCCAACACTCAGACATAATTTGCAAACGAAGCATACAGTGAGGGAAAAAAGTATTTGATCCCCTGCTGATTTTGTATGTTTGCCCACTGACAAAGAAATGATCAGTCTACAATTTTAATGGTAGGTTTATTTGAACAGTGAGAGACAGAATAACAACAACAGAAATCCAGAAAAACGCATGTCAAAAATGTTATAAATTGATTTGCATTTTAATGAGGGAAATAAGTATTTGACCCCCTCTCAATCAGAAGGATTTCTGGCTCCCATGTGTCTTTTATACAGGTAACGAGCTGAGATTAGGAGCACACTCTTAAAGGGAGTGCTCCTAATCTCAGCTTGTTACCTGTATAAAAGACACCTGTCCACAGAAGCAATCAATCAATCAGATTCCAAACTCTTCACCATGGCCAAGACCAAAGAGCTCTCCAAGGATGTCAGGGACAAGATTGTAGACCTACACAAAGCTGGAATGGGCTACAAGACCATCGCCAAGCAGCTTGGTGAGAAGGAAGGTGACAACAGTTGGTGCGATTATTCGCAAATGGAAGAAACACAAAAGAACTGTCAATCTCCCTCGGCCTGGGGCTCCATGCAAGATCTCACCTCGTGGAGTTGCAATGATCGTGAGAACGGTGAGGAATCAGCCCAGAACTACACGGGAGGATCTTGTCAATGATCTCAAGGCAGCTGAGACCATAGTCACCAAGAAAACAATTGGTAACACACTACGCCGTGAAGGACTGAAATCCTGCAGCGCCCACAAGGTCCCCCTGCTCAAGAAAGCACATATACAGGCCCGTCTGAAGTTTGCCAATGAACATCTGAATGATTCAGAGGAGAACTGGGTGAAAGTGTTATGGTCAGATGAGACCAAAATCGAGCTCTTTGGCATCAACTCAACTCGCCATGTTTGGAGGAGGAGGAATGCTGCCTATGACCCCAAGAACACCATCCCCACCGTCAAACATGGAGGTGGAAACATTATGCTTTGGGGGTGTTTTTCTGCAATGGGGACAGGAGAACTTCACCGCATCAAAGGGACGATGGACGGCGCCATGTACTGTCAAATCTTGGGTGAGAACCTCCTTCCCTCAGCCAGGGCATTGAAAATGGGTCGTGGATGGGTATTCCAGCATGACAATGACCCAAAACACACGGCCAAGGCAACAAAGGAGTGGCTCAAGAAGAAGCGCATTAAGGTCCTGGAGTGGCCTAGCCAGTCTCCAGACCATAATCCCATAGAAAATCTGTGGAGGGAGCCGAAGGTTCGAGTTGCAAAACGTCAGGCTCGAAACCTTAATGACTTGGAGAAGTTCAGCAAAGAGGAGTGGGACCAAATCTCTCCTGAGATGTGTGCAAACCTGGTGGCCAACTACAAGAAACGTCTGACCTCTGTGATTGCCAACAAGGGTTTTGCCACCAAGTACTAAGTCATGTTTTGCAGAGGGGTCAAATACTTATTTCCCTCATTAAAATGCAAATCAATTTATAACATTTTTGACATGCGTTTTTTGTTGTTATTCTGTCTCTCACTGTTCAAATAAACCTACCATTAAAATTATAGACTGATCATGTCTTTGTCAGTGGGCAAAGCAGCAGGGGATCAAATACTTTTTTCACTCACTGTATGTGTTTATTTGTGAAATAATAATAATTTAGATATGCCTTTATGAGCATGTCCTCAGGTAGTGTAACTTTTCTAATCTAGATTTCTGCATTATTTTTAAAACATGACCTATGTGTAGGACACTGACACTACGTAGCATCAACAAAGGCAGAGCGAGATGGTGCGTTCACGACAACTGGGAACTCGGAAAAAATTCGAGGTCCAATAATTTTTTTAAATATTTTTTTCTTTTTTTATTGCAACTATAATACCAATATTACAAATCAATACAGGGACATTCCTGTGAATACAATGACAAAATAAAATAATAAAACATCAGGTGAAACCCCCAGAGTAGGAGCTCTATAAAGAGGTTTAGTCTCCCGAGTGGCGCAGTGGTCTAAGGCACTGCATCGCAGTGCTAGCTGTGCCACTAGAGATCCTGGTTTGAATCCAGGTAGCCGGCCGCGACCGGGAGACCCATGGGGCGGTGCGCAATTGGCCCAGGGTAAGGGAGGGAATGGCTGGCAGGGATGTAGCTCAGTTGATAGAGCATGGCGTTTGCAACACCAGGGTTGTGGGTTCGATTCCCACAGGGGGTATGAAAAAAATAAAATAATGTATGCGCTTACTAACTGTAAGTCGCTCTGGATAAGAGCGTCTGCTAAAATGTAAATGTTTAGTCTTGACGTTAAAGATGTTTTACTTTTGTTTCATGATAAGGATTTAGATCATAACAATATATATATAATGAATCTCTTCATTATGTATGGTCAATATTATATACCTAAATTCAAATGGGCAAAAGAAAAGACAAAATTCTTAATTTTTTTAATTGAACTTGAATTTTATTTGAAAATGCTTAGAATCTGAAAAACTGTAAAGCAAAACGAACCCTAATTGCCTGTGAAGCCTTGTGTATTTTTGTTTAAATAAGTATACCCCTGTGTATAAAACTTCTGTGTTATTTGGTCAATTTTTTTGGTAAAATATGTTTATATATTGTGTTATAATTGTTGTTAATTAAAAACATTAAAAATTAAAAATACATTTAAAAAAGCGGCAGAAAGAGGCCCGAGTTCCCGAGTTGAAATTGCAAGTTAGATTTTTCCCAGTCAGAGCAATGTTTTTCACCAAATTCCTAGTTGACCGCACTTAAATCGGAAGTCGGAGATTTTCGAGTTCCCAGTTGTTTTGAACAAGGCAAGAGAGAGATTGCGTGCCTTGCGTAGATTTAATTTGTGCGTGGTGCGTACATGGGCGGGGGCAGCAAAACTGAGACTGAATTGATGCAAAATGGTCTGCAATTGGTCGAAGCGTTGTGGTACCCATGAGAAAGACCGTATCGCACAGCAGCATCGCCGTAAGAATGGTCCGAAAATCGGCTGACAAACCTGGAACATGGCCCAGCGGAGGATATAGGATATAATATTCTTAGAACATCAAAACATGACAAATGCCATAAGCATTTTGACGGTTAATCTATAACAGGCTATGATTCAAAGGCAGGTGACACTGACCCAGGTACGTTTAAATAAATGTAGGCCTATTTGTCCAGCTGTCAGTAAGATAGTCATGGAAAAATGTAAACGTCCCCGTGTCCGAATCGATCTCTAGTTCAGATTGATGCATGTAATCATGAGTTCTATACGCTAGAAAATAATACAGTTGACGCCTCATATTTGTTCTCAAACAAAGACATTTCTAGCCTTTTTTCGTGTATTGTGATTGTTCTACTGATGCTGCATGCTATGTCATTGGATGCAGTAGAGTACGGCCTCTATATTGATGACCAGCCACAAAAATTCGCCCCTGTAGCCTGGTTGGCCATGGAAGGTCTCGCAATGTTCTTTGATAGTTTTATTAGGAAGTGTGTATCGATTTCGACATTCGGAGGTAGGTAAATCCTTTTGGGATGCTCGACCATAGGATGGGAAGGGACCTCTGCCAATACTGCACGCAAATTGAGAGAGAGAGAGAGAGAGAGAGAGAGAGAGAGAGAGAGAGAGAGAGAGAGAGAGAGAGAGAGTTTTTGTGTGTGTCTGAATTTAAAATATAACACTACAAAGGATGGAGCAGAGAGAGGTGAGATAAGGAGGAAGGCAATATTTGTAGTTTACTAGTACTACTATAGTACTATACTATATTACTACTGCTATCATAGTACTACTATACCATAGTAGGCCACCTAGAACACACAGGCTGTTCCAGACAATTCAACACTGCACAAGGAGATAGAGACTCTTTTCATCAAAAGATGCAGTCAGTGCTCACAAGCAGCAGTAATCCTGACGGTTAGCAGAGAGATTGGTCAGATTACTATGTATTCACCTGTGACACTCAAAGACTCAAACTACCATGTAGAAAGAGGACATGCTGTCTATTGATCCATGTTAAAATCACCACTGTGGAGGAGATAGCTTGTTCAAACTGAAAGCTCTCTGAATACAGGAAATCTCCCTGCCTCATAAAAGTTGGAGCAGGATTCTATTTCCCTGCCTGCCAACTGTCTGCAGCCATTATTCTCATGGTTTAAATTTGGAATGGATTTGATGGCCTGATAGATCATCCCTGACACTTCTTAGTGGCTGGCATATATTAGACCTACTTTGGTTTTAGCAAGACAAACTGCCATGTATTTGAGGGAGAATTAATGTATTTGATACACCTTACTGAGCACATTTAATCAAAATGTATACATTTTCTTCCTCAAATCGTTGGGCATGCTGAGTGTGGATGAGATACAGAGGAGAGCACTTTTACAAAATCCTCAAAAATTCACCTTCCTGCTGCAGCCCTGCTTGGTTTAGCCTGGTGGGAGCTAAATGAGCAGAAGGGAGGATAATGTTGAGCCACCACTCAGTAGATAGTAAAAATAAAATGCATTGAGTGAGTCATCAGCCAGGAGCCCCAGTGCAGAGGTGCATGAGGAGGACTAAACACTGCTCCTTTGACTGGAAGGATATCTATGATGTTGCTGCTAATCCAGTTCAGCAAAGAAGAAACTCAGTATCTAGACGCAACAGAATGCTATCTATTGTCCTAGCTGCTTTCCCATGGTTGCGCACTGCATGCTATGATCAGCTACTTGGTTTGTTTAGCATCACGCTGCTGATTCACTGTAGTGTAATTTTTTGATAATAAAAAATGTGATGCTGTGATGATAACGCACCAGATCCTCTTCTTCAGATTAGTCTCACTGAGTAAATCCAATGAGATTAAAATCATGAGCTTTATGTGGAGGTAGGTAGCCTACAGAATGGGATTAACTACAGTGTGGCATATTCATGCATCATGCTGGCAACAGTCCAACCTTGCAAGAAAAGAGGCATCTTTTATTTTTGCTGCAAGACTGCTCCACAAAACGTTTCATATTTCACTCTACCTTTTACTGTACCTTAATCACAACTGTCCTTCATTTTACTAGTGTACTGATATTGTTGTAATGAATTGGCAGCCTTTAAAAGGTGAGAAGGATGGTATTATTGAGCACTTTTGGTCTACTCAATTATACTGTCTGCATCCCTGCATTTATTAATCGGTTAGGCGCTCCTGTGAGGGAAGAACTATGCAGGCCTACTGTATTATGTAAGTGCACTAAGATGTCTTCAGTTGCTGCACAGTCTAGATACTACTTGGATGCTGATTAGCAATGAGCCAAGTTATCTCATATGGCTCCTAAAATGAGTTAAGTAATAGTCCTACTCAGAGAGAAACATAAACGAATGCACTGTCGTTTTTTTCTCTGACTGGTGTTTTAATATGAAGCCTTTGAACACACAGTAGTATTAGCCTGAACTTTTCCTCTAACTCCTCTTTTGATTTAGCTTAGTCACCATTTCAGTATTTTATCTACTCAACTATTATATCTACTCAATTATTCTACTTAACCTGCACACACAGCAGAGGATGCCAAGTGAAATTGTCACATTCTTCCCTGCTCTTCTCATTCTCTTCTTGCTAATGTCTTATACAGTGTGTGTTGTATATGGTGGCATGCCATACATACTGTACACAGGTTGTATGGAGGCAGGCAGAAGACAAGTGACCTTGTTGCTGAAGAACAGTGGCAGAGTTGTTGAAGAGGATGTTTGGCATCTGGATGCACTTCCACACTAGAGGGCCAGAGAGTGGCTCTAATAAGACAGGCCATTGACGGGTCATTGTGCTGGTGGATTGTTCTCCGAGGAGAGTGGGGGTCTTGTCTATTGTGTTGGCCTGCTGCCCAGGCAGACTGACTGACTGACTGACAGAGAGAGAGAGACATTAATCTTCTATCACTGAGCCAGCTGTGACTGTGTGTGTGTGTATGCGTGCGTGCGTGCGTGCATGTGCGTGTGTTTAAGAGAGAAAGCGAGAGAGAGATTTAATTGAATTGCGAGAACGAGAGAGAGGCAGCACACTCAATCACCTTTGAACAGTCAATTTCACACCCTGAGCAGGACAGGGCCCTGGAGTGTTCCTCACTGTTAGCACTGTGCTGCATTGTTGTCTCTCCTCCCACCGAGAAGCTACTACAAGATAGTGGAGAAACCTCCCAAAGCTCATGGGATTTCCTGCTGCTAATCTTCCCACTGTCGCTCCACTTTCTCTGCAGGACTGTACAAATCGCTACCTCTAAGTCTGCCCAGAGATAACCAACAGAATAACACATCTGCAGTGTTCTTAAAGATGGAGATAAAGGTTTTGATTGGACTTTATCTACTGTATCTCAAAAACACATGATAGGAATGCTAAATGTGGTGCCTCCTTAACTTCTCTCCCTCCAGTACAAGCTCTTCATCCTCCCCATTCACAGTTTCTCTTCTCTGCTTTTCTTCCCTCTCCTCCAGAACTTGTACCAGAACAGGTTTCTCGTACTCAGACTTGCAGCCATGGCCTCCCCGTCTCATTCGTCCCAGAACCGCCGGCGCTGTAAGGACCCGATCCGCCACAGCTACAATCCCGAACAATTCCGCAACGTCAACTTCCAGAATGGGGTGCCGGAGGACGTGGCGGCCATGCACCGCTCGACCAGCGACACAGACCTGGTGACATCACACAGCCGATCCACGCTTACCGTCAGCACCTCGCTCTACGCCATTGGACAGACCCAGGACATCCTCATCTGCTGGGACATCAAGGAGGAGGTGGACGCTGGGGACTGGATCGGCATGTACCTCATTGGTGAGCACTACCATAACGTTTAGGATAACATTTTTACTATTTAATTTTGCCATTGATTTTCATAGAAGGGACCAAAGTAATAATTAGTAGATGATAGAGGCAGATAGAGAAGGTGAGATATAGAACAGTTTATTTCCAATCTTGTGAAGCTGTTACACATTGGGTAGATCAAGGACAGGAACAAGATTGTGTTATTTCAAGTCTATTTGAAAGGTACTGTATGTAGAGTACATGGAGAGCTATGTGATGATTCAGGTCAAGTCTGCTCTCCCTTAAATTTTAAGGTAATCTAAAGGTGTTGTAGTTTTCTGATAAGGTGCTCAGACTCATATCCACAGGTAACTGACAATGCTTGTGTGATAATGTAGTGTGACTTTGGGCTCGATTCAATCCATACCGCCGAAGTTCAGGGCTATAGCGCGCTTGAAATTTTAAAGAAGATTTTCAGATTGAGCCGACATATGCAGCGTTTACTATGAATGCAGTCTCTGCGAATGCGGGAACAATGCCTTTAAACTTAAATCGTGCTATAGTGCTGAACTTCAGCGATACTGATTGAATCGAGCCTTAAGTCTCACACCTTTCCTCTCTCTCTTTCCTCTCTCTCAGAAGAGGTGTCGTCTGAGAACTTTCTAGACTACAAGAGCCGCGGAGTGAATGGTTCCCACAAGGGCCAGATAGTGTGGAAGATTGAGGGCAACTCCTATTTTGTGGAGCGTGAGTGCATTTCTGGAAATACATCCAAAATCACCTACATTATAGTATGCTACTTCTTCCACACACTGAGAGAGCTGTTTTATAACGGATGTAGCATCTAGTGCTCAGAACAGGACACTGCTTTGTCAGTGCATATTGTACAGTTGAAGTCAGAAGTTTACATACACTTAGGTTAGAGTCATTAAAACTTGTTTTTCAACCACTCCACAAATGTCTTGTTAACAAGCTATAGTTTTGGCAAGTCGGTTAGGACATCTACTTTGTGCATGACACAAGTAATTTTTCCAACAATTGTTTACAGACAGATTATTTCACTTATAATTCACTGTATCACAATTCCAGTGGGTCAGAAGTTTACATACACTAAGTTGACTGTGCCTTTAAACAGCTTGGAAAATTCCAGAAAATGATGTCATGGCTTTAGAAGCTTCTGATATGCTAATTTACATCATTTGAGTCAATTGGAGGAGTACCTTTGGATGTATTTCAAGGCCTACCTTCAAACTCAGTGCCTCTTTGCTTGACATCATGGGAAAATCAAAAGAAATCAGCCAAGACCTCAGAAAAAATGTTAGACCTCCAAAAGTCTGGTTCATCCTTGGCAGCAATTTCCAAATGCCTGAAGGTACCACATTCATCTGTACAAACAATGGTACGCAAGTATAAACACCATGGGACCACGCAGCCGTGATACCACTCAGGAAGGAGACGCGTTCTGTCTCCTAGAGATGAACATACTTACATGTTAGTCATTTAGCAGATGCTCTTATCCAGAGCAACCTACAGTTAGTGAGTGCATACATTATTATTTTTTATTTTTCATATTGGCCCCCCATGGGAATTGAACACACTACATCCCTGCCGGCCATTCCCTCCCCTACCCTGGATGACGCTGGGCCAATTGTGCGCCGCCCCATGGGTCTCCCGGTCGCGGCCGGCTATGACAGAGCCTGGATTCAAACCAGGATCTCTAGTGACACAGCTAGCACTGCGATGCAGTGCCTTAGACCACTGCGCCACTTTCACACTTAGGTGCAAAAAGTGCAAATCAATCCCAGAACAACAGCAAAGGACCTTGTGAAGATGCTGGAGGAAACAGGTACAAAAGTATCTATATCCACAGTAAAACAACGACATAACCTGAAAGGCAGCTCAGCAAGGAAGAAGCCACTGCTCCAAAACCGCCATAAAAAAGCCAGACTACGGTTTGCAACTGCACATGGGGACATAGATTGTATTTTTTGGAGAAATGTCCTCTGGTCTGATTAAACAAAAATAGAACTGTTTGGCCATAATGACAATCGTTATGTTTGGAGGAAAAAGGGGAACGCTTGCAAGCCGAAGAACACCATCCCAACCGTGGGGTGGCAGCATCATGCTGTGGGGGTGCTTTGCTGCAGGAGGGACTGGTGCACTTCACAAAATAGATGGCATCATGAGGAAGGAAAATTATGTGGATATATTGAAGCGACATCTCAAGACATCAGTCAGGAAGTTAAAGCTTGGTCGCAAATGGGTCTTCCAAATGGACAATGACCCCAAGCATACTTCCAAAGTTGTGGGAAAATGGCTTAAGGACAACAAAGTCAAGGTATTGGAATGGCCATCACAAAGCCCTGACCTCAATCCTATAGAAGATTTGTGGGCAGAACTGAAAAAGCGTGTGCGAGCAAGGAGGCCTACAAACCTGACTCAGTTACACCAGCTCTGTCAGGAGGAATAGGTCAAAATTCACCCAATATATTATGGGAAGCTTGTGGAAGGCTACCCGAAACGTTTGACCCAAGTTAAACAATTTAAAGGCAATGCTACCAAATACTAATTGAGTGTATGTAAACTTCTGACCCACTGGGAATGTGATGAAATAAATAAAAGGTTAAATAAATCATTCTCTCTACTATTATTCTGACATTTCACATTCTTAAAATAAAGTGGTGATCCTAACTGACCTAAGACAGGGAATTCTTACTAGGATTAAATGTCAGGAATTGTGAAAAACTGAGTTTAAATGTATTTGGCTAAGGTGTATGTAAACTTCCAGTTTCAACTGTGTATCTTTACATAACACTGAAACAATCTCATATCCATTTTGTTTCTCATAACAGTTGTGCCCATAAAGTTTTGTGTCAATGCAAATCTTTCTTGACAATGCATATCTTTAGACTTCCGTACTGTAAGTATCAGGATTTCCCAGTACAAATCACAAATCCTTCTTACATTTACATTTTAGTCATTTAGCAGACGCTCTTATCCAGAGCGACTTACAGTTAGTGAATACATATTTTTATTTATTTTTTTTATACTGGCCCCCCGTGGGAAATGAACCCACGCCATGCTCTATCAACTGAGCTACATCCCTGCCGGCCATTCCCTCCCCTACCCTGGACGACGCTGGGCCAATTGTGCGCCGCCCATGAGTCTCCCGGTCGCGGCCGGCTGCGACAGAGCCTGGATTCGAACCAGGATCTCTAGTGGCACAGTTAGCACTGCGATGCAGTGCCTTAGACCACTGCGCCACTCACTCTTACCCTGCACTGATTAAAGCAAGTCTATTAGGCAAGAGATTCCCAGAAATAAAATCATTTACACAGCCAAATGATCCCATTAGTTCTACTAGACTAGAGAACCCACACTGACTGTACAGTACAGTAGGCCCTGGTGAGGACAGCTCTGCTTAGACACAAGGGAAGTGGAACTATGAGTAACTAACTACCATAGTGCTATCTTCTTCACATCTGGTCCTGCTAATGTAATGCTTTGTCAGCTGTGAGTGATTTTGTTATTTAGCTAGCAATGCTTATTTTTTATTTACCTACAGTAAGACTCGTGCCTCAAAGAGGTCCTCCCACCTCATTAGTACGGACAGCTCATTCGCTAGAATCAGTTATCAATCAATATTTTCTCCAATACCGCTAGCTGGTGCCTGGTGCCTCCCTATAGGACAGTCCGTGGTGTTTATTCCAAAGCATCTCTATTTAGCTACCACAGTAGATTAGCAGCTTGGATAGAAGCCACTGAGATTCTTATCACTCTGTGTAATGAAAGTGATAGTATTATCTGTCTACTCCTAATAACCCTGCAGCTGAGGACAGTCTGCTCTCTTTCTCCCCCAGTTTATTGGCATGCTGCTCAGAATAGCTTTCTAAAGGCATCAGCATGCTTCAGTTTGGCTGGCGGCTAGCTGAAGTCAGCTAGGCAAACCGAACGAGTGTGCTCGCATACTCCCTTAAAAGACCTTCCCTTGAAAAACTCGCCAATAGTACTGTTTGTCCATTTTGAGACGCCATAGACAGTATAAACTTATTCAAAATAGTCAGAATTAACCTAAGATAACTCAAGAAACCTATCACTAATTTTGATGTTTTTGCCGAGGAGATCTTAGTCGCGCAATTTTACATCTAACTAAAATGTGTGGTGCAGTATTTCTCAATGAAATGTTTTACAAGAAAACGAGTTGTCTCTCATTGAATGACAACAAATACTTTATTGAAGAATCCTTGTTGACCAATCACTGACAAAAGGGAGTATACTTCGGCTACCGACTTCGGCTTGCCTCCAGAAAGGTTTGTGTGCCCGAACAGCCGAAAAAACCCTCACCGAAGTCCAAAACTAACAAAAACGCCACAAAATGTCGTCATAATATATGCACAAACTGTTTCGGCTGGGAAGCATGCGGACGCCTTTAGGCCATGCTGGTGTGGCTCTCGCCTGTTTTTGTAAGCTGTCCATCTGTGAATAAAGGTGCCAATAAACTGAGAAATCATGTATAAAATAAACAGTAGGTCATGCTATAAAGATAGGACAATCTCTCTTCTGTTCTTAATTTCTGTTCTCGCTCTTCTGTCCTCTGTCCTCTGTACTCTGTCCTCTCTCTTCTGTCATCTGTCTCTTCTTTCCTCTCAGCGGAGACTAAGATCTGTTTTAAATACTACCATGGTGTGAGCGGGGCCCTGCGAGCCACTACCCCCAGTTTGACAGTGAAGAACCCCTCAGTTCCGGTGAGTGTGTGGGACGACTACTTTGTCCAAACCTGGTAGTGCTACATGAGCTCTATGTGTTCATTAGCGCTCCTCTAGGGGCACTGATGATCAGAGATAGTGTGTGAATTATGGATCTACTGTATGTCTTTCCATCTGAAGCATACAGTGAGGGAAAAAAGTATTTGATCCCCTGCTGATTTTGTACGTTTGCCCACTAACAAAGACATGATCAGTCTATCATTTTAATGGTAGGTTTATTTGAACAGTGAGAGACAGAATAACAACAAAAAAATCCAGAAAAACGCATGTCAAAAATGTTATAAATTGATTTGCATTTTAATGAGGGAAATAAGTATTTGACCCCTCTGCGAAATATGACTTAGTACTTGGTGGCAAAACTCTTGTTGGCAATCACAGAGGTCAGACGTTTCTTGTAGTTGGCCACCAGGTTTGCACACATCTCAGGAGGGATTTTGTCCCACTCCTCTTTGCAGATCTTCTCCAAGTCATTAAGGTTTCGAGCCTGACGTTTGGCAACTCGAACCTTCAGCTCCCTCCACAGATTTTCTATGGGATTAAGGTCTGGAGACCTTAATGTGCTCCTTCTTGAGCCACTCCTTTGTTGCCTTGGTTGGCTGTGTGTTTTGGGTCATTGTCATGCTGGAATACCCATCCACGACCCATTTTCAATGCCCTGGCTGAGGGAAAGAGGTTCTCACCCAAGATTTGACGGTAGATGGCCCCGTCCATCGTCCCTTTGATGCGGTGAAGTTGTCCTGTCCCCTTAGCAGAAAAACACCCCCAAAGCATAATGTTTCCACCTCCATGTTTGACGTGGGGATGGTGTTCTTGGGGTCATACGCAGCATTCCTCCTCCTCCTAACACGGCGAGTTGAGTTGATGCCAAAGAGCTCGATTTTGGTCTCATCTGACCACAACACTTTCACCCAGTTCTCCTCTGAATCATTCAGATGTTCATTGGCAAACTTCAGACGGGCCCTGTATATGTGCTTTCTTGAGCAGGGGGACCTTGTGGGCGCTGCAGGATTTCAGTCCTTCACGGCGTAGTGTGTTACCAATTGTTTTCTTGGTGACTATGGTCCCAGCTGCCTTGAGATCATTGACAAGATCCTCCCGTGTAGTTCTGGACTGATTCCTCACGGTTCTCATGATCATTGCAACTCCACGAGGTGAGATCTTTTGTGTTTCTTCCATTTGCGAATAATCACACCAACTGTTGTCTCCTTCTCACCAAGCTGCTTGGCGATGGTGTTGTAGCCCATTCCACCCTTGTGTAGGTCTACAATCTTGTCCCTGACATCCGTGGAGAGCTCTTTGGTCTTGGCCATGGTGGAGAGTTTGGAATCTGATTGATTGATTGCTTCTGTGGACAGGTGTCTTTTATACAGGTAACAAATTGAGATTAGGAGCACTCCCTTAAAGAGATTTTTTTGTTGTTATTCTGTCACTCACTGTTCAAATAAACCTACCATTAATATTATAGACTGATCATTTCTTTGTCAGTGGGCAAACGTACACAATCAGCAGGGGATCAAATACTTTTTTCCCTCACTGTATATCTTTGCATTGACTGGGTTTGAGCTTATTACTAGAGCCCAAAAAACTCCTGACAGTTCCAGAAAGGGATCAGCAATCCCTCTGGTGTCTCATCTATTGTCCAGTTCTGTCCATTATAACTGCCTGGATTACTGGGGGTTATCAGACGCGATTTAAAGTACCAATATATTAGGTTTAGATATCCATATATTATATTGGTTACCCTTCTTTTCTCATTGACTGGAGAAGAAAACAATGGTGCTAAGTGTCATTTATTACACGCTTATTGGCTGGATGTGTCACGACTTCCGCCGAGGCTGCCTCCCCTCCTAGTTCGGGCAGGTTTTGGCGTTCGGCATCACCAGCTTACTAGCTACTGCCGATCCATTTATCATCACTCCATTTGTCTTTTCTTCAATCACACACACCTGGTCCTTATTCCCTCATTAGTCATTGTATAAGTGTTCCCTCTGCTTCCTTGTCTGTGTGGGTGATTGTTTATTGTGGAGGTTAGTGAAGCTCGGTGGAGCTCGTGTATTTTGTATCGACGGGAGACTTTCCTGTGTGCCTTGTATTTTCCAGTGCGCCTGTTTTGTGCCCTGGAGTGTGTTTGACGCAGTTTTGCGTAAACCTGTATTTTGCGGATTAAAGCCTGTTATTCTGTGATTTACCCTCCTGCGCCTGACTCCTTCAACACCACCTCGTCACAGGATGACATTTGTCTGTCGGAGGAAAAGATAACATCTGCAAATCAGTGTATGCAACCCAAACATTTTGATTTGATTTGGAGGGACAGACAGAGAGAGAGAGGGGGGGGGGAGAGAAATGGAGAGAGAGCGACAGATGGAAACAGAGACCGCAAGTTCTGAGAGAGAAATCACGCACAGACGGACAGCACGTACAGTCTGAAAGATAGACAAAAGAAGAGATAAGCCACAGCCAGAGAAAACCAGCCATGTCGCCGACACCGACGTCTTGCTTCCAGACAAGCTAAACACCTTCTTCGCCCACTTTGAGGATAACACAGTGCCACTGACGAGGCCCACTACCAAGGACTGTGGCCTCTCCTTCTCCATGGCCGATGTGATTAAGACATTTAAGCATGTTAACCCCCGCAAGGCTGTCGGCCCAGACGGCATCCCTAGCCGCGTCCTCAGAGCATGCGCAGACCAGCTGGCAGTGTGGTGAAGAAGGCGCAACAGAGCCTCTTCAAACTCAGGAGGCTGAAGAAATTCGGCTTAGCACCTAAAACCCTCACAAACCTTTACAGATGCACAATTGAGAGCATCCTGTCGGGCTGTATCACCGCCTGGTAAGGTAACTGCACTGCCCACAACCGCAGGGCTCTCCATAGGGTGGTGCGGTCTGCCGAACGCATTACCGGGGGCAAACTACCCGCCTTCCAAGACACATACAACACCCGATGTCACAGGAAGGCCAAAAAGATCATCAAGGACACCAACCACCCGAGCCACTGCCTGTTCACCCCACTATCATCCAGAAGGCGAGGTCAATACAGGTGAATCAAAGCTGGGACCGAGAGAATGAAAAACAGCTTCTATCTCAAGGCCATCAGACTGTTAAATAGCCATCACTAGCACATTAGAGGCTGCTGCTGCCTATTGAAATCACTGGCCACTTTAAGAAATGGATCACTAGTCACTTTAATAATGTTTACATATCTTGCACTACTCATCTCATATGTATATACTGCATTCTATTCTATAATATTCTACTGTATCTTAGTCCATGCTGCTCTGTCATTGCTTGTCCATATATGTATATATTCTTAAATCCCATTCCTTACTAGTTTTGTGTGTATTGGGTATATGTTGTGAAATTGTTAGATATTACTGCACTGTCGGAGCTAGAAGCACAAGCATTTTGCTACACCCGCTATAACATCTGCTAAACACGTTTGTTGTCCTTGTGCTGGCCCTGTTGTGGAGTAAACTGTAGTACAGGTCCCCTGTGGGCACTTAAGGTTACTATAAGCTCCACTCCTTTGTTCTACGTGCGTGCATGCATGTGGGTGGAGTGGGATCTTTGGAGTAGGGGACACCTTTTGGTAACATGATATCCTCGCAGGTCCCATTCCCATATACAAGGGGGCGATAGCAATGTTTTAATTTTTGTGTTTTAATTTTGTAAACAACAAGGAAGAGTCACCTTCCCTTGCTAGTAGTAGCCAGCCTGGCTAAAAAGCAAGCTAGCTTCCCACATCTCAATGTGAAACAATCAGATTTATAATTAAATAATATGCCCTGGCAAATATTCTAATACTTGCCAGTATAACCTAAAACATTATACCAGTTTGATATGCTGCTTGTGTCACATGGCTAGCTAGTTGGCTACAGCAGGTTCTACCATTTCGCAATATCCTGTAATCACTAGTTATTACTTCTAAACAAAATACCTTTTTGGGTGGATTTTTGTTTGTTTGTTTGTTTTCTCATTTGTGGTGAAAGCAAAATAAGACTATCTTGTCTTTAGCCTCCCGAGTGGCGCAGTGGTCTAAGGCACTAGAGATCCTGGTTCGAATCCAGGCTCTGTCGTAGCTGGCCACGACCGGGAGACCCATGGGGCGATGCACAATTGGCCCAGCGTCGTCCAGGGTAGGGGAGGGAATGGCCAGCAGGGATGTAGCTCAGTTGGTGGAGCATGGTGTTTGCAACGCCAGGGTTGTGGGTTCGATTCCCACAGGGGGCCAGTATGAAAAATAAAAAAATAATGCGTGCACTCACTAACTGTAAGTTGCTCTGGATAAGAGCGTCTGCTAAATGACTAAAATGTAAATGTCTTCCCTTGCTAGCAAGTTGGCTAGCATTTTAACTTCCCACATCTCCATCTGAAATAATCAGATTTATAATTATATAATATGCCCTGGTAAATATTCTTATACTTGCGAGTGTAACCTACAACATTATCCTAATTTGATATGCTGCTTCAATGTATTCACTCCCATATCAGCTAAAAATAGAATGTCATAATTTTTGGTCACAGAGAAAAGCCCCCACATAGATATCTGTTTTAGCCTAGAATAACTTTATCACTTCTAAATAAAATAAAATAAAATGGGGGGGGGGGGGGGGGGGGGGATTCTATAAGGCTACAATGTTGTTCAGTTTATTGATTGAACGGTCACAGAGATTACATTTGGTTATCATTGCAAAATAGGCTACTTTGATGAATAGCCTATATATAGCCTATAGATCAGCAACAGCACTGCCACCACGGCAGCGGAAGCAATGATACGCTGAGTCTCAATCTCCAGGTAGAAGAAAACTGCGTCAAATGCCGGAGTGTATTACAAGGAGCCGCCTCTTTTGTGACGAAAAACGTAATTGCAACACTGCGCTACACTCCGTCAGCCCCCTCTACGTATTCTCTGTAGATGCCTTTAAGTCCCAGCTGTCTGCTGTAGGCCCCCACAGCCTACACACCACCACACTGCTATGATCACTGGTCCACCTAGAGAGGCTCACACGATACTCCCACAGGAACTTGCGCGCGTGTGTGTGTATTTTGCATCTGACCCTTATCCCTCACCCCCATCTCTCAGTGGCCTCCATCATCTCTCAGTGGCTAACCCGCCTGCCTGCTATAAAGGCCCCTAGACAGGCTTACACCTGCGGAGGCGGAGCAGGGAGGAGAGATGCTGGAAAGGCTGGCACTGATGTCTCTCTCTCATTCTCTTTTTTCTTTCTCTCTATCACTCTCTCTCTCTAACCCTCTCTTTGTTTCTCACCCTTTCTCTTGTTCACTCACTCACTCTCTTTCCTTCCTTCCTTCCCTCCCTCCCTTTCCTCTTTCTCCCTCCTGCAGGTATTTAAGCCCATCACCAATGAAGAAGTCCCCCAGAGCACAGGCAGTAGAAGACTCATCAGCTTCTCCCTCTCAGGTGAACAGTCTACTGTGCCAAGTGTTTCTGACAGGCTGAGTTGAGTTGGATTCCTAACGGTGAGGGATGTAGCAGCAGTAGCAGTAGAGGCGGTATGATCCAGTTCCAGCTGATTCACAGTGAGGTAACACACACAGATGTGATGTTAGATGAAAGGTGGGTGTGACAGCTCGGGAAGTCGTGTATCCAAATGGTTCTCTCCCCCCACTGCTGCATGGGAGATGACAGGAGGAGGCAGATGTGATTTTTAGGCAGCAGCTCTTCCCCCTTCATCTTCAGCTTTGATCAACACAGGCTTACAAATACTGAACAAACAGGCATACTGTAGTAATCCCAGTCTAGTCCCAGATCACTGGAAGGTTATGCTACTGTATGACTTGGCTGTCACAATTGTTAGAGAGCAGAGTTGGAGAGAAGTTAAAGTTAAATGCCACACTATTCAAAATAATTAAAAAAAAATCAGGATGAGTTATTTTCTCTCTGCTCTGCTATTGTCAGGTGTCAGTGTGCAGCGGTAGGACGGAGTCAGGCGCAGGACACAGAACTGAGTAATAGACAAACTTTACTCGAAAAAACAACAAATCTAATTTCCACACAGGGAAATACAACAGCTCACAGCAGTAATCACCAAACAAAAAACAATCACGCACAACACATGAGGGAACCAGAGGGTTAAATAGGGAAACAAATTAACGTGATGGGAACCAGATGTGTACAATACAGACAAAACAAATGGAAAACAGAAACGTAGATCGGTGGCAGCTAGAAAGCCGGTGACGACGACTGCCGATAGCCGCCCGCACAAGGAGAGGCACCAACTTCGGCGGAAGTCGTGACAGCTATAGTAGAATCACCTACTACTACTACTATTGTAGAAGTGCAGTATACTGTGTCAACACATATTGTATTTGGCGGGATATTGAACTGAATTATTTTGCAGAGCTTCTCAAGGATATTCTTGCTGCCTGCACTCTACTCCAATTTGTCAGAAGAATGGGATGTCCTTAAGCCCGTAGAGGTGTCATTTCAAAGCCTTTTCTTCTCCTCTCCTCTTATCATCTCTGGCAGATTTCCATGCCACAGGGCTGAAGAAGGGGATGTTCTTCAACCCTGACCCCTACCTAAAGATCGCCATCCACCCCGGCAGGAACAGCATCTTCCCGGCGCTGCCACACCACGGCCAGGAGAAACGCTCAGGCATCGTCTGTAACACCATCAACCCCCACTGGCAGAGAGAGGTGAGTGGAGGGCTGTGTTAGTGATTCATATACTGTAACTCTTCTGTGCAATACTGGTACTGGTTATCTGGTAGTTTATTTCAATGTTCTGACTGGTTTTATAATGGTAGGCCCTATACAAGTACACACACCCAACATTACAATGGGTTGTATTTACTCAAGAAAACTGAGTAAATACAAATGTGTTTCAAAAAAACGGATATTTGGATGTAATGATTTGGTACCACAATATCATCTCCCACAACATCTACTGAAGATATTGATCTCGGCATAATACTGGCAGGCAGGCAGGCAAGCAGAGCTTATTGACATTTGACTTGGTTAGGAAGGGATTTTCCCCTCCCTGCCTGTATCACCTACTCCTGAACACAGCAGTACTCCCACACTCCCTCCCTCCTTTATATTCCTCATCATTGCCCTCCTTTCACTTCCTCTACTCAACAGACAGTGTCTTCTTCTGATTCAGGGGGCTTGGATTCGTAAGCTATTTCAATTACAAAAAGAGTATTATCATTTATAATGTATGAATTATACATTTACACCATGACAGAATTTTCTCGTGGTAATCCTCTTTTATAACAATGCCTGTAAAAATGTGCACTCGCTCTCCCTATAATAGGCTATTGCTGGTTCACTCATTTGGCTAATGGTTAAATTATGTGGTGTCACTGTGAAAGGGTAGAAGATGTGTCACAGGCCCAGCTCTGCTTTAGCACAGTAGCAACACCCCTTTAGGTATATTGAGGGGAAGGATATTGCAGCGCCACTATGTATTCATGGAAATGATCGGTATAGATTAGTGGAGGTATGAGACCTACGGTGATGATTCCTGCAGGCTTCATACTGGGTCTGACTGTATAGTCAAGAGTTTAGCCAGTGGTGGAAAAAGTTCCCAATTGTCATACTTGAGTAAAAGTAAAGATACCTTAGTCACCCAGTAAAATACTACTTGAGTAAAAGTCTAAAAGTATTTGGTTTTAACTATACTTAAGTATCAAAAGTAAATGTAATTGCTAAAATATACTACAGTATTAAAAGTAAAAGTATAAATAATTTCAAATTCCCTATATTAAGCAAACCAGACGGCACAGGGGCACACTCCAACACTCATACATAATTTACAAACGAAGCATTTGTGTTTAGTTATTCCGCCAGATCAGAGGCAAAAGGGATCACCAGGGATGTTCTCTTAATAAGTGCATGAATTTGACAATTATCCTGTCCTGCTAGCCATTCAAAATGTAACAGTACTTTTGGGTGTCAGGGAAAATGTATGGCGTAAAAATTACATTATTTTCTTTAGGAATGTAGTGAAGTAAAAGTAAAAGTAGTCAAAAATATAAATAGTAAAGTAAAGTACAGATACCCCAAAAAACTACTTAAGTAGTACTTTAAAGTATTTTTACTTAAGTACTTTACACCACTGAGTTTAGCGCTGGAGGTACACTATGACGATAGCTAAAAAGCTAGGTGCCTCCCTCCATCTTGGTGTCTCCCTCTTGTACCTTGAATTGATAGAGGGCTTCTGTTAGGAAGGCTACGTACGGGCAAAGGAAAATTGCACCCTACTCCCTCTCCCTCCCCTGTTTGATATTCAGATCAGGTGCAGCATTCCTTCGCTCCCTCAAGACTCCCTGACAGAGTGAGCCATCAGTACAGGGTTATATGTCAACCACAGCACCCCACCACTACCACCACCTTTCAGACATAGGGTGCATCCCAAATGGCACCCTATTCCCTATGTACATTTAAATGTTAACATTTTAGTCATTTAGCAGATGCTCTTATCCAGAGCAACTTAAAGTTAGTGCATTCATCTTAAGATAGCTAGGTGAGACAACCACATCTCAGGTACAGAAAGTACATTTTTCATGGTTGTTGTTCATGGTGCAGCAGCGTGAGACGACCCTTGTTTCCAAAGGTTAACGATGGGTCCCAGCTGCGGTGCTTCAATGAATTGATTAAGGCCAATCTATAGCGTGTGTTGTGTTCCATCTAGACTTTGCATGGAGCAATGCTACAATGCATTACACATATGTACGTACATAATATACACTGCTCAAAAAAATTAAGGGAATACTAAAATAACACATCCTAGATCTTATTAAATACTTTTTTCTTTACATAGTTGAATGTGCTGACAACAAAATCACACAAAAATTATCAATGGAAATCAAATTTATCAACCCATGGAGGTCTGGATTTGGAGTCACCCTCAAAATTAAAATGGAAAACCACACTACAGGCTGATCCAACTTTGATGTAATCAAAATGAGGCTCAGTAGTGTGTGTGGCCTCCACGTGCCTGTATGACCTCCCTACAATGCCTGGGCATGCTCCTGATGAGGTGGCAGATGGTCTCCTGAGGGATATCCTCCCAGACCTGGACTAAAGCATCCGCCAACTCCTGGACAGTCTGTGGTGCAACGTGGCATTGGTGGATGGAGCGAGACATGATGTTCCAGATGTGCTCAATTGGATTCAGGTCTGGGGAACGGGCGGGCCAGTCCATAGCATCAATGCCTTCCTCTTGCAGGAACTGCTGACACACTCCAGCCACATGAGGTCTAGCATTGTCTTGCATTAGGAGGAACCCAGGGCCAACCGCACCAGCATATGGTCTCACAAGGGGTCTGAGGATCTCATCTCGGTACCTAATGGCAGTCAGGCTACCTCTGGCGAGCACATGGAGGGCTGTGCGGCCCCCCAAAGAAATGCCTCCCCACACCATGACTGACCCACCGCCAAACCGGTCATGCTGGAGGATTTTGCAGGCAGCAGAACGTTCTCCACGGCGTTCTCCACGACGTTCTCTGTCACTTCTGTCACGTGCTCAGTGTGAACCTGCTTTCATCTGTGAAGAGCACAGGGCGCCAGTGGCGAATTTGCCAATCTTGGTGTTCTCTGGCAAATGCCAAACAACCTGCACGGTGTTGGGCTGTAAGCACAACCCCCACCTGTGGACGTCGGGCCCTCATACCACCCTCATGGAGTCTGTTTCTGACCGTTTGAGCAGACACATGCACATTTGTGGCCTGCTGGAGGTCATTTTGCAGGGCTCTGGCAGTGCTCCTCCTGCTCCTCCTTACACAAATGAGGTAGCAGTCCTGCTGCTGGGTTGTTGCCCTCCTACGGCCTCCTCCACGTCTCCTGATGTACTGGCCTGTCTCCTGGTAGCGCCTCCATGCTCTGGACACTACGCTGACAGACACAGCAAACCTTCTTGCCACAGCTCGCATTGATGTGCCATCCTGGATGAGCTGCACTACCTGAGCCACTTGTGTGGGTTGTAGACTCCGTCTCATGCTACCACTAGAGTGAAAGCACAGCCAGCATTCAAAAGTGACCAAAACATCAGCCAGGAAGCATAGGAACTGAGAAGTGGTCTGTGGTCACCACCTGCAAAACCAGTCCTTTATTGGGGGTGTCTTGCTAATTGCCTATAATTTCCACCTGTTGTCTATTCCATTTGCACAACAGCATGTGAAATGTATTGTCAATCAGTGTTGCTTCCTAAGTGGACAGTTTGATTTCACAGAAGTGTGATTGACTTGGAGTTACATTGTGTTGTTTAAGTGTTCCCTTTATTTTTTTGAGCAGTGTATTATCTGCAATACATGGGCATACATTTATGTTAGCTAGCACATAAAGTCACTGAGACAAACCTCTCCTGTCCCAGTATGCTTTATTGCTAAGGTTTGCCTGATTGGTGTACTATCCGTTGTTTTACTTTAACATTTTAATAGTCTTTAGTGGGTTTTTTACGCTTTGCCCAGGTTGTGTGTGAGATAGGTGCTGCCTGCTGTGAAGTCTAGCATATTTTAAGAAGTCTCTCTTCACTAGTGACTCTTTGTCTGGGTTTAACAATTATCCCAGTCTCACCCAGCCGTTACATTACCGCCTGTGCCCTACAGTAACAGTGAAAGTTAATCATCCTCATAATAACTAACAACTATAATAACCCATTCCCCTACAGTCATTGACCCATTCACACAGATAGGCCTCTCTGCTTTTGATGATGCTGCAGGCTGCAGGCTCACTGATCTCAGAGCACACTGACCTTGAATCACCACGCTTGTAGCTAAGAGACTGGTGATACACTACATGACCAAAAGTATGTGGACACTTGTTCGTCGAACATCTCATTCCGAAATCATGGGCATTAATATGGAGTTGGTCCCCCCTTTGCTGCTATAACAGCTTCCACTCTTCTGGGAAGGCATTCCACTGGATGTTGGAACATTGCTGCGGGGACTTGCTTCCATTCAGCCACAAGAGCATTAGTGAGGTCGGGCACTGATATTAGACCTGGCATGCAGTCGGCGTTCCAATTCATACCAAAGGTGTTCGATGGGGTTGAGGTCAGGACTCTGTGCATACCAGTCAAGTTCTTCCACACCGATCTGGACAAACCATTTCTGTATGGACCTCGCTTTGTGCACAGGGGCATTGTCATGCTGAAACAGGAAATGGCCTTCCCCAAACTGTTGCCACAAAGTTGGAAGCACAGAATCGTCTAGAATGTCATTGTATTATGTAGCGTTAGGATTTCCCTTCACTGGAACTAAGGGGCCTAGCCCGAACCATGAAAAACAGCCCCAGATCATTATTCCTCCTCAACCAAACTTTACAGTTGGCACTATGCATTGAGGCAGGTAGCGTTCTCCTGGCATCCGCCAAACCCAGATTAGTCCGTCAGACTGCCAGATGGTGATGCGTGATTCATCACTCCAGAAAAAGTTTTTCCACTGCTCCAGAGTCCAATGGCGGCGAGCTTTACATCACTCCAGCTGACGCTTGGCATTGCGCATGGGGATCTTAGGCTTGTGTGTGGCTGCTTGCCCAGGGAAACCCATTTCATGAAGCTCCCGACGAACAGTTCTTGTGCTGACGTTACTTCCAGAGTCAGTTTGGAAATCGGTAGTGATTGTTGCAACCGAGGACAGATGATTTTTACGCGCTACACGCTTTAGCACTCGCGGCCCCATTCTGTGAGCTTGTGTGGCCTACCATTTCGCGGCTGAGACATTGTTGCTCCTAGATGTTTCTACTTCACAATAATAGTACTTACAGTTGACCGGGGCAGCTCTAGCAGGGCAGAAATTTGACGAACTGACTTGTTGGAAAGGTGGCATTCTATGACGGTGCCACGTTGAAAGTCACTGAGCTCTTCAGTACGGGCCATTCTACAGCCAATGTTTGTCTATGGAGATTGCATGGCTGTGTGCTCAATTTCATACACCTGTCAGCAACGGGTATGGCTGAAATAGCCGAATCCACTAATCTGAAGGGGTTTCCACATACTTCTGTACATATAGTGTATAATTAAGCAATAAGGCCCAAGTGGGTGTGGGATATGGCCAATATACCACGGCAAAGGGCTGTTCTTAAGCTCGACGCAACGCGGAGTACCTGGACACAGCCCTTAGCCATGGTATATTGGCCATGAATCACAAACCCCCGAGGTGCCTTATTGCAATTATAAACTGGTTACCAATGTAATTAGAGCAGTAAAAATTTATGTTTTTTCATACACGTGATGTTCCACGGCTGTCAGCCAATGAGCATTCAGGGCTCGAACCACCCATTTTATAATCCACGATTAGTATGACTACCGCCTCTTCTACTATTGGTACTATCACTACCGCATATCATCTACTGCAGTGTTTCCCAACTCCAGTCCTCCAGTACCCCCAACAGCACACATTTTTGTTGTCACCCCGGACAAACTCATCTGATTCAATTCATTGAGGGCTTGATGATTAGCTGACAACTTGAATCAGGTGTGCTCGTCCGGGGCTACAACAAAAATGTCTACTGTTGGGGGTACTCAAGGACTGGAGTTGGGAAACACTGCTCTAATGTATATACTGTATGTATAGACTGTATGTACTACTTTTACATCCCATGACTATATGACCTGCAATTTAGGACAATTATAAAAAAATTCAGCTAACATGCTAACAATATACCTTAGGTAGGCAGGGGGTTAACTGCATAAATATACTGTACATACTGCAATCCTGAGCCAGTGATGTCTGATCCACTCCTGGTTATTCAGTACAGTACAGTAGGCTACAGCCGTAGAGGTCAGTTTATGTAGACATAAAGCTATACCTGGAGGAATGCCAATCTTAGCTCATCTGTAATAGAGATCGCAGGGTGAATAAGAAACAGTTTTCAATTTCCTAAATGTTCTTACAGGGGTTTCGCTACCTCTACATTTTGGCATCACTGTCATTGAAGGTTACGCAAGGTTAGGTAATGCATTGTTTCATATGTATTGTTCCCTCCATTCCAGTCTTTTTTAAAATTTATTTTTTAGGGGGGAGATCAGCTTTAATATTGCAGACAGATTGTAACTTCCATCAATGTAATTGTCTGCATCACTTCCAATCCCCCATATGTTTGTTTATTCTCGCAAATATATATACACTGCTCAAAAAATTTAAGGGAACACTAAAATAACACATCCTAGATCTGAATGAATGAAATAATCTTATTAAATACTATTTTCTTTACATAGTTGAATGTGCTGACAACAAAATCACACAAAAATGATCAATGGAAATCTAATTTATCAACCCATGGAGGTCTGGATTTGGAGTCACCCTCAAAATTAAAGTGGAAAACCACACTACAGGCTGATCCAACTTTGATGTAATGTCCTTAAAACAAGTCAAAATGAGGCTCAGTAGTGTGTGTGGCCTCCACGTGCCTGTATGACCTCCCTACAACGCCTGGGCATGCTCCTGATGAGGTGGCGGATGGTCTCCTGAGGGATCTCCTCCCAGACCTGGACTAAAGCATCCGCCAACTCCTGGACAGTCTGTGGTGCAACGTGGCGTTGGTGGATGGAGCGAGACATGATGTCCCAGATGTGCTCAATTGGATTCAGGTCTGGGGAACGGGCGGGCCAGTCCATCGCATCAATGCCTTCCTCTTGCAGGAACTGCTGACACACTCCAGCCACATGAGGTCTAGCATTGTCTTGCATTAGGAGGAACCCAGGGCCAACCGCACCAGCATATGGTCTCACAAGGGGTCTGAGGATCTCATCTCGGTACCTAATGGCAGTCAGGCTACCTCTGGCGAGCACATGGAGGGCTGTGCGGCCCCCCAAAGAAATGCCACCCCACACCATGACTGACCCACTGTCAAACCGGTCATGCTGGAGGATGTTGCAGGCAGCAGAACGTTCTCCACGGCGTCTCCAGACTCTGTCACGTCTGTCACGTGCTCAGTGTGAACCTGCTTTCATCTGTGAAGAGCACAGGGCGCCAGTGGCGAATTTGCCAATCTTGGTGTTCTCTGGCAAATGCCAAACGTCCTGCACGGTGTAAGCACAACCCCCACCTGTGGACGTCGGGCCCTCATACCACCCTCATGGAGTCTGACCGTTTGAGCAGACACATGCACATTTGTGGCCTGCTGGAGGTCATTTTGCAGGGCTCTGGCAGTGCTCCTCCTGCTCCTCCTTGCACAAAGGCGGAGGTAGCAGTCCTGCTGCTGGGTTGTTGCCCTCCTACGGCCTCCTCCACGTCTCCTGATGTACTGGCCTGTCTCCTGGTAGTGCCTCCATGCTCTGGACCCTACGCTGACAGACACAGCAAACCTTCTTGCCATAGCTTGCATTGATGTGCCATCCTGGATGAGCTGCACTACCTGAGCCACTTGTGTGGGTTGTAGACTCCGTCTCATGCTACCACTAGAGTGAAAGCACCGCCAGCATTCAAAAGGGACCAAAACATCAGCCAGGAAGCATAGGAACTGAGAAGTGGTCTGTGGTCACCACCTGCAAAACCAGTCCTTTATTGGGGGTGTCTTGCTAATTGCCTATAATTTCCACCTGTTGTCTATTCCATTTGCACAACAGCATGTGAAATGTATTGTCAATCAGTGTTGCTTCCTAAGTGGACAGTTTGATTTCACAGAAGTGTGATTGACTTGGAGTTACATTGTGTTGTTTAAGTGTTCCCTTTATTTTTTTGAGCAGTGTATATACAGTTGAAGTCAGAAGATTACATACACTTAGGTTGGAGTCATTAAAACTCATTTTTCAACCACTCCACACATTTCTTGTTAACAAGCTATAGTTTTGGCAAGTCGGTTAGGACATCTACTTTGTGCATGACGCAAGTAATTTTTCCAACAATTGTTTACAGACAGATTATTTCACTTATAATTCACTGTATCACAATTACATTTACGTCATTTAGCAGACGCTCTTATCCAGAGCGACTTACATTATTTTATTTTATTTTCATACCCCCTGTGGGAATCGAACCCACAACCCTGGCGTTGCAAACGCCATGCTCTATCAACTGAGCTACATCCCTGCCGCCCATTCCCTCCCCTACCCTGGACGACGCTGGGCCAATTGCGCGCCGCCCCATGGGTCTCCCGGTCACGGCCGGCTACGACAGAGCCTGGATTCGAACCAGGATCACTAGTGGCACAGCCTTAGACCACTGCGCCACTCAGGAGACACAATTCCAGTCGGTCAGTAGTTTACAAACACTAAGTTGACTGTGCCTTTAAACAGCTTGGAAAATTCCAGAAAATGATGTCATGGCTTTAGAAGCTTCTGATAGGCTAATTGACATAATTTGAGTCAATTGGAGGTGTACCTGTGGATGTATTTCAAGGCCTACCTTCGAACTCAGTGGCTCTTTGCTTGACATCATGGGAAAATCAAAAGAAATCAGCCAAGACCGCAGAAAGAAAATTGTAGACCTCCACAAGTCTGGTTCATCCTTGGGAGCCATTTCCAAACTCCTGAAGGTACCACGTTTTTCTGTACAAACAATAGTATGCAAGTATAAACACCATGGGACCACACAGCCGTCATACCGCTCAGGAAGGAGACGCGTTCTGTCTCCTAGAGATGAATGTACTTTTGTGCGAAAAGTGCAAATCAATCCCAGAACAACAGCAAAGGACCTTGTGAAGATGCTGGAGGAAACAGGTACAAAAGTATCTATATCCACAGTAAAACAAGTCCTATATCAACATAACCTGAAAGGCCGCTCAGCAAGGAAGAAGCCACTGCTCCAAAACCGCCATAAAAAAGCCAGACTATGGTTTGCAACTGCACATGGGGACAAAGATCGTACTTTTTGGAGAAATGTCCTCTGGTCTGATGAAACAAAAATAGAACTGTTTGGCCATAATTACCATCGTTATATTTGTAGGAAAAAGGGGAAGACTTGCAAGCTGAAGAACACCATCACAACCGTGAAGCACGGGGGTGGCAGCATCATGCTGTGGGGGTGCTTTGCTGCAGGAGGGACTGGTGCACTTCACAAATTAGATGGCATCATGAGGAAGGAAAATTATGTGGATATATTGAAGCAACATCTCAAGACATCAGTCAGGAAGTTAAAGCTTGGTCGCAAATGGGTCTTCCAAATGGACAATGACCCCAAGCATACTTCCAAAGTTGTGGCAAAATGGCTTAAGGACAACAAAGTCAAGGTATTGGAGTGGCCATCACAAAGCCCTGACCTCAATCCTATAGAAAATGTGTGGGCAGAACTGAAAAGCGTGTGCGAGCAAGGAGGCCTACAAACCTGACTCAGTTACACCAGCTCTGTCAGGAGGAATGGGCCAAAATTCACCCAACTTATTGTGGGAAGCTTGTGGAAGACTACCCGAAATGTTTGACCCAGGTTAAACAATTTAAAGGCAATGCTACCAAATACTAATTGAGTGTATGTAAACATCTGACCCACTGGGAATGTGATGAAAGAAATAAAAGCTGAAATAAATCATTCTCTCTACAATTATTCTGACATTTCACATTCTTAAAACAAAGTGGTGATCCTAAATGACCTAAGACAGGGAATTTTTACTTTAAATGTCACGGATTTTGAAAAACTGAGTTTAAATGTATTTGGCTAAGGCAGGGTTCTTCAATTCCGGTCCTGGAGGGCCGAAACACCTCTGTTTTTCATCCTCTCCTTCTAATCAGGGGCTAATTCAGACCTGGGACACCAGGTGAGTGCAATTAACTACCAGGTAGAAATAAAAAACAGAAGTGTTTCGGCCCTCCAGGACCGGAATTGAAGAACCCTGGGCTAAGGTGTATGTGTCACGCCCTGACTCTGGGGACTCTTATTTGTTGAGCCAGGGTGTGATTTTCTATGTTTGTGATCTAGGTTTTCTAGATCTATGTTGGCCGGTGTGGTTCCCAATCAGAGGCAGCTGTCGCTCGTTGTCTCTGATTGGGAACCATACTTAGGCAGCCTATTGGCACTAGTGGGTTGTGGGATCTTGTTCTGTGAAAGATATGTTGCTTGTGTCTACCTTGGACTTCACGTTTCGTTTAGTTTGTTGTTTTGTCGTTGTGTTTATTCGGTTCAAATAAACATGTATGCATATCACGCTGCGCCTTGGTCTGACCCGTTCATCAACGATCGTGACAGTATGTAAACGACTTGAACTGTACATACATATATATACATACAGTGAGGGAAAAAAGTATTTGATCCCCTGCTGATTTTGTAAGTTTGCCCACTGACAAAGACATGATCAGTCTATAATTTTAATGGTAGGTTTATTTGAACAGTGAGAGACAGAATGACAACAAAAATATCCAGAAAAACGCATGTCAAAAATGTTATAAATTGATTTGCATTTTAATTAGGGAAATAAGTATTTGACCCCCTCTCAATCAGAAAAATTTCTGGCTCCCATGTGTCTTTTATACAGGGGATGAGCTGAGATTAGGAGCACACTCTTAAAGGGAGTGCTCCTAATCTCAGCTTGTTACCTGTATAAAAGACACCTGTCCACAGAAGCAATCAATCAATCAGATTCCAAACTCTCCACCATGGCCAAGACCAAAGAGCTCTCCAAGGATGTCAGGGACAAGATTGTAGACCTACACAAGGCTGGAATGGGCTACAAGACCAACGCCAAGCAGCTTGGTGAGAAGGTGACAACAGTTGGTGCGATTATTTGCAAATGGAAGAAACACAAAATAACTGTCAATCTCTCTCGGCCTGGGGCTCCATACAAGATCTCACCTCGTGGAGTTGCAATGATCATGAGAACGGTGAGGAATCAGCCCAGAACTACACGGGAGGATCTTGTCAATGATCTCAAGGCAGCTGGGACCATAGTCACCAAGAAAACAATTGGTAACACACTACGCCGTGAAGGACTGAAATCCTGCAGCACCCACAAGGTCCCCCTGCTCAAGAAAGCATATATACAGGCCCGTCTGAAGTTTGCCAATGAACATCTGAATGATTCAGAGGAGAACTGGGTGAAAGTGTTGTGGTCAGATGAGACCAAAATCAAACTCTTTGGCATCAACTCAACTCAACCCCCAAGAACACCATCCCCACCGTCAAACATGGAGGTGGAAACATTATGCTTTGGGGGTGTTTTTCTGCTAAGGGGACAGGACAACTTCACCGCATCAAAGGGACGATGGACGGGGCCATGTACCGTCAAATCTTGGGTGAGAACCTCCTTCCCTCAGCCAGGGCATTGAAAATGGGTCGGGGATGCGTATTCCAGCAAGACAATGACCCAAAACACACGGCCAAGGCAACAAAGGAGTGGCTCAAGAAGTAGCACATTAAGGTCCTGGAGTGGCCTAGCCAGTCTCCAGACCTTAATCCATAGAATATCTGTGGAGGGAGCTGAAGGTTTGAGTTGCCAAACGTCAGCCTCAAAACCTTAATGACTTGGAGAAGATCTGCAGAGAGGAGTGGGACAAAATCCCTCCTGAGATGTGTGCAAACCTGGTGGCCAACTACAAGAAACGTCTGACCTCTGTGATTGCCAACAAGGGTTTTGCCACCAAGTACTAAGTCATGTTTTGCAGAGGGGTCAAATACTTATTTCCCTCATTAAAATGCAAATCAATTTATAACATTTTTGACATGCGTTTTTCTGGATTTTTTTGTTGTTATTCTGTCTCTCACTGTTCAAATAAACCTACCATTAAAATTACATACTGATCATGTCTTTGTCAGTGGGCAAACGTACAAAATCAGCAGGGGATCAAATACGTCACTCCTTCGTTGCCCGGGTGGTGTGTTTGGGATCATTGTCATGCTGAAAGACCCAGCCACGTTTCATCTTCAATGCCCTTGCTGATGGAAGGAGGTTTTCACTCAAAATCTCACGATACATGGCCCCATTCATTCTTTCCTTTACACGGATCAGTCGTCCTGTTCCCTTTGCAGAAAAACAGCCCCAAAGCATGATGTTTCCACCCCCATGCTTCACAGTAGGTATGGTGTTCTTTGGATGTAACTCAGCATTCTTTGTCCTCCAAACACGACGAGTTGAGTTTTTACCAAAAAGTTAAATTTTGGTTTCATCTGACCATATGACATTCTCCCAATCCTATTCTGGATCATCCAAATGCACTCTAGCAAACTTCAGACGGGCCTGGACATGTACTGGCTTAAGCAGGGGGACACGTCTGGCACTGCAGGATTTGAGTCCCTGCCGGCGTAGTGTGTTACTGATGGTAGACTTTGTTACTTTGGTCCCAGCTCTCTGCAGGTCATTCACTAGGTCCCCCCGTGTGGTTCTGGGATTTTTGCTCACCGTTCTTGTGATCATTTTGACCCCACGGGGTGAGATCTTGCGTGGAGCCCCAGATCGAGGGAGATTATCAGTGGTCTTGTATGTCTTCCATTTCCTAATAATTGCTCCCACAGTTGATTTCTTCAAACCAAGCTGCTTACCTATTGCAGATTCAGTCTTCCCAGCCTGGTGCAGGTCTACAATTTTGTTTCTGGTGTCCTTTGACAGCTCTTTGGTCTTGGTCATAGTGGAGTTTGGAGTGTGACAGAGCATATGAGCGGAGTGGAGCGGTGAGAATCTCAGCTCCTCGCTCACGGAGCTGTTCACCCCTCCGCTCCCCCCGCTCAAAGCCACATCAGGTCAGTCCGCTCATTATCGCTCAGCGCTCAACGCAGTTTGCATCGCGCTCCACTCAAATCGCCCCCAGCTCACTCCAAAAAAGGAACAAAATCTGCATGTATTTCACTTTTAGCTTAAACCACAGCCTTACTTTATCTCCCCGAATTTGTTGCATACAGACTCATCTCGGATTATCCATTCTGTCTTGAAACGGGGATCTAACACTGACGCTAAAATGAGATGTTAATCAGTATAGTATATTCCATAGCGAATTGACACGTTGTTTGCCAATGTTTCTGCAAAAGCAGCGATGCCCATTGGAAGTGCAGCGTGAGTGTAATCGGTGAGCAGGGATTTGATTTTTGTGACAGCAGGGAGGATCATCCCCAGGTTCCCCAGCTCCTTCTGCATTTTGTCTGTGAGATCTGCTAGTGGTGTCAGCACACTGACAAGGTGCGTCAGCTGCTGTACTTGATTCAGGGTGATGTTAGCAACATTAGACTTGAGTTTGTTTTGCCATAACGGGTATTTTTGGAACAACCGGATGAACGACTGAATCATCCGCAGCTGGCTGCTCCATCGAATGGCGCAGGCATTTGTGGGGCGGACACCTAATTGGTTGGTTTCCTCTGTGCTCTTGCGTACACTTTTCACCAGGTGCCCGACTTTCACTAACAGCCTATTAATGTTGTCGTGCTCGTTAAAGGCGTTTTTGATCGCCAGCTGAAGCATGTGAATGGGGCATCTCAGATGTAAATTTTTCTTGGGGGGTGTAGCCCGGTTGAGCTGCGCTGGCGAAGTGTTGCATCCCTTCGCGTTCTCCTTTACTCAGCCGTTCATAGTCCATGAAAATCATTTTAAAAAATGCTACATCCAGCTCTCTTTTTCTCTCCCTTGTTATGGTTGGGCCTTTGCGTGCAGTGAATACACTTTTGAATTCAACCCTTTTCTCTTGTTGCTGCTGCTGCTCCTCTCGCTCTATAAAATACAAATTCATGGACGACACAAATTAAATTAAACAGATGGATTCTGGGTCAGGCTTGAGCATGCTTCAGACTCGTGGTGTGAGCGAGCGAAATTGGAGCGGGACATAGGGCGACGCTCCGTCCTTTTAAAAATGCCGCTCTGCGCTCTGTTCAAAATCCGTCCGCTCACGCTCCACACTCGCTCCCGCTCCACTCCGCTCATATGCTCTGGAGTGTGACTGTTTGAGGTTGTGGACAGGTGTCTTTTATACTGATAACAAGTTCAAACAGGTGCCATTAATACAGGTAACGAGTGGAGGACAGAGGAGCCTCTTAAAGAAGAAGTTACAGGTTTGTGAGAGCCGGAAATCTTGCTTGTTTGTAGATTCATTAAAAATCCTACAATATGATTTTCTGGATTTTTTTTCTCATTTTGTCTGTCATAGTTGACGTGTACCTATGATGAAAATTACAGGCCTCTCTCATCTTTTTAAGTGGGAGAACTTGCACAATTGGTGGCTGACTAAATACTTTTTTCCCCCACTATATATATATATATATATATATATATATATATATACACATACACATACACATACACATACACATACTGTACATATACATACATACAAAATATATATTTCCCTTTATTACTTTCCAACCTCACCACCCCTTCCCTAATTGGAGTAAACTAGTGAACAACAATGCTTAGGCCTCTACTTCCAGCTTATACATACTATAAACATTTTATGGACTCAGTCAATTTTACAAAAATTATATTTTATTTGTTTTTACTCCTGAACTTCCTCTACCCTCAACCTCTCCGATCATTTTCATGATGTCCATCCAGTTTGCTTCTATATGCCATATCTTTCTAACTGTGCTCTTTCACAAAAGCTCTCAACCTATAACTTATATACTTATTATGGACACAGTATGCTTACATTATTAGTTATCTTTTGTTATTAGTTGTTGTTAGTTGTTATTAGTCCCATCCTTCAACTCCATTCAACACCACCCATCTATATCTTAACACCATCCATATTGGATTTCTATTTGCCATGTATTTTTCAACTGTACTGTGATGTTTTACAAAAGTTCTGAACCTTTCTATTCTCATTGTTTCTACAGATTGTAAATTGAAAATAAACATTTTTGCTGAAAGTATTATTATATTATTGATCGATTGACTATGACTTTTCAGATCACCCAGTAATGCTATCTGCAGGGTTAGCTCCAGGTAAATATTGCAATCCTTTAGCCATTCCTGGACCTGTGTCCAAAAACAAGCTACAAATGGACAGTGCCAAAACAAATGATCTAATGATTCTGTCTCTTCGCAGGAAAATCTGCAGAGCTGGGAAGATTGTATCCCCCATATAAATAACATTCTATTGGTAGCAAGAATTTTATATAATAATTTAAATTGAAAAATTATAAGTTTTGAATCCGGCGTCGTTTTGCGTATCAGTTCATAAACACTATGCCATGGAATCGGTACGTCAGAAATCTCTTCCCAAATATTTTGCAATCTATATGGGATGGCTGTCAATCCTTTGGTCCTTAAATGAAACTGGTATACTTTTTTATTTATTACAGTTTTCTTTAACAAATTATGTTCTTTAATGCAAGGCCGACAGACAAATTCCTTACTTTTTCTCTCTTCCACTTTCCTCTTCCATTTTTGTGGTAATGCTGCAATTATTTGGTTGTAATTTTGGGTAGAGCAGACATTTCCATATGTTTTTGTTAGCTGCATGTGCGACATAACTCCACAAGTTCTACCGATGATATCATTTACGAAGATTATACATTTTTTAAACATTTTGTCAAAAAGAAATGTTTTTTTTATCAATTAGTATATTTGAGTTTAACCACAATATTTGTTGCATTATTTGTTCTGTCGTTTCTGGAGGATTAAATTGAAATTGCAACAAACTTTCTATGGCTTGTTTTAGAAATAGTGATATTTGGGAGATGATTTCCTTTTCAAATAACTGAAAGTGAGGAGGTTGTAATCTGAATAAAGAGAAAAGGGCCATTCTTGAACATTGGGTGAGACAATCTTACTAATTTGCTAGAGAACCAGTTCGGAATTAAGTATAACTTTTGTATGACTGAAGCTTTTAGTGATAGGTCTAATGCTTTAATATTTAATCATTTCTGTCCTCCGAATTCATATTCATTATATAAATAGGCATGTTTAATTTTGTCTGGCTTGCCGTTCCAAATAAAATGGAATATTTCTTTCTCATATAATTTAAAAAACTGTTCGCTAGGCATAGGCAAGACCATAAGCAAATAGGTAAACTGGGATAATACTAAAGAGTTAAATCAGGGGGATTTTTCCACAAATTGACAGGTACTTACCTTTCCATGGTAGCAAGATCTTATCTATTTTTGCTAACTTTCTATTAACGTTTATTGGAGTGAGATCGTTTATTTCATTTGGGATATGTATTCCGAGAATATCCACATCACCATCACACCATTTTATTGGTAAACTACAGTGGGGAGAACAAGTATTTGATACACTGCCGATTTTGCAGGTTTTCCTACTTACAAAGCATGTAGAGGTCTGTAATTTTTATCATAGTTACACTTCAACTGTGAGAGACGGAATCTAAAACAAAAATCCAGAAAATCACATTGTATGATTTTTAAGTAATTAATTTACATTTTATTGCATGACATAAGTATTTGATCACCTACCAACCAGTAAGAATTCCAGCTCTCACAGACCTGTTAGTTTTTCTTTAAGAAGGCCTCCTGTTCTCCACTCATTACCTATATTAACTGCACCTGTTTGAACTTGTTACCTGTATAAAAGACACCTGTGCACACACTCAATCAAACAGACTCCAACCTCTCCACAATGGCCAAGACCAGAGAGCTGTGTAAGGACATCAGGGATAAAATGGGCTACAGGACAATAGGCAAGCAGCTTGGTGAGAAGGCAACAACTGTTGGCGCAATTATTAGACAATGGAAGAAGTTCAAGATGACGGTCAATCACCCTCGGTCTGGGGCTCCATGCAAGATCTCACCTCATGGGGCATCAATGATCATGAGGAAGGTGAGGGATCAGCCCAGAACTACACGGCAGGACCTGGTCAATGACCTGAAGAGAGCTGGGACCACAGTCTCAAAGAAAACCATTAGTAACACACTACGCCGTCATGGATTACAATCCTGCAGCGCACGCAAGGTCCCCCTGCTCAAGCCAGCGCATGTCCAGGCCCGTCTGAAGTTTGCCAATGACCATCTGGATGATCCAGAAGAGGAATGGGAGAAGGTCATGTGGTCTGATGAGACAAAAATAGAGCTTTTTGGTCTAAACTCCATTTGCCATGTTTGGAGGAAGAAGAAGGATGAGTACAACCCCAAGAACACCATCCCAACCGTGAAGCATGGAGGTGGAAACATCATTCTTTGGGGATGCTTTTCTGCAAAGGGGACAGGACGACTGCACCGTATTGAGGGGAGGATGGATGGGGCCATGTATCGCGAGATCTTGGCCAACAACCTCCTAAGAGCATTGAAGATGGGTCGTGGCTGGGTCTTCCAGCATGACAACGACCCGAAACACACAGCCAGGGCAACTAAGGAGTGGCTCCGTAAGAAGCATCTCAAGGTCCTGGAGTGGCCTAGCCAGTCTCCAGACCTGAACCCAATAGAAAATCTTTGGAGGGAGCTGAAAGTCCATATTGCCCAGTGACAGCCCCGAAACCTGAATGATCTGGAGAAGGTATGGAGGAGTGGGCCAAAATCCCTGCTGCAGTGTGTGCAAACCTGGTCAAGACCTACAGGAAACGTATGATCTCTGTAATTGCAAACAAAGGTTTCTGTACCAAATATTAAGTTCTGCTTTTCTGATGTATCAAATACTTATGTCATGCAATAAAATGCAAATTAATTACTTAAAAATCATACAATGTGATTTTCTGGATTTTTGTTTTAGATTCTGTCTCTCACAGTTGAAGTGTACCTATGATAAAAATTACAGACCTCTACATGCTTGTAGGTAGGAAAACCTTCAAAATCGGCAGTGTATCTAATACTTGTTCTCCCCACTGTACATGGTAATGTAACATAAACAATTTTTTGTGATCCAATACGTAATATAGTACATTTATCATAATTTGGTTGTAATCCAGAGAGGTTAGAAAATGTATCTAGATCCTCTATGAGGCCGTGGAGGGATTCAAGTTGTGGATTTAAAAGAAAACATGAATAATCAGCGTACAATGATACCTTTATTTTTAAGCCCTGGATTTCTAATCCCTTGATATTATTGTTGGATCTGATTTTAATAGCTAACATCTCGATGGCCATAATAAATAGATATGCCGATAGTGGACAACCTTGTTTCACTCCTCTTGACAGTTTAAAACTTTCTGAGAAATAGCCATTATTTACTATTTTACACCTAGGGTTACTATACATGATTTTAACCCAATTTATAAGAGATTCTCCAAAATTGAAATGCTCCAGGCATTTATATATAAACCCCAGTCGTACTTTATCAAATGCCTTTTCGAAGTCTGCTATGAATAGCAGGCCTGGTTTCCCAGATTTGTCATAGTGTTCTATTGTTTCCAGTAGTTGCCTTATATTATCTCCAATGTATCGTCCATGTAAAAAACCTGTCTGATTAGAATGAATAATGTCCGACAATACCTTTTTAATTCTATACGCTATACATTTTGCTAGAATTTTTGCATCACAACACTGAAGTGTAAGGGGCCTCCAATTTTTTAAATGGACTGGATCTTTATATTTTCCACTTGTATCCTGTTTCAGTAATAATGAAATCAGACCTTCTTCTTGAGTGTCTGATAGTCTACCATTTACATAGGAGTGGTTAAAACATGCTAATAACGGTCCTCTGAGTATATCAAAAAAGGTTTGGTATACCTCGACTGGTATGCTATCCAACCCTGGAGTTTTCCATGTATATCTCACTAGATCAGGATATTTAAGCCTCCATATATCTACTAGTTCTAATGTATCCATGACATTCACAATTTCCTCAAGAGCATGAGGGTGATTGTTTGTAGTGTGATTTCCTTTACGGTCCATTGAGCTATTTAAAACGGTATTGTAATCTCCCACCATAATAATAGAGTCTCCATTCCAGTCTTACTTTGAGTGCAAAGAGTTCAGCACCCTCTTTGTTTCCTACAGGTCCAAGTATTTTCAGCACTACAAACACTACACACAGGGACAAGCAGCTGTATAAGACTACACACACACACTTACACACAGCACCTTTACAGGCATTGTAAATAGATACTATGGCTTTCTCTCTCTCCTCAGCACTTCAATTTTGTGTCTCTGCCCACGGACGTTCTGGAGATTGAGGTGAAAGACAAGTTTGCCAAGAGTCGTCCTATCATCAAACGTTTCCTGGGAAAGCTGTCCATGCCGGTGCAGAGGCTACTGGAGAAGCATGCTATTGGGTACGGCTCAGGAATGCACAGGATGCTCATACATTTATCACAATAATCAAATGATTATTAATAGATATTAATAGATATTTGGGGAACAAGAGCCCTCTAAAGAATGTTTAAATCATAAAGTAACACGTCTCTCTCTTTTGAACTCCAACTCCCTCCCCCTCTCGCTCTCTCTCTCTCCCTCCCTCCCAACACAGTGACCGCGTGGTCAGCTACACGCTGGGCCGAAGGCTACCGACGGAACATGTCAGTGGACAGCTGCAGTTCAGATTTGAGATCACTTCCTCTTTTCATCCAGGTTCCTCTTCCTCTCATGCACATCCTCTCACATACATGCAGACCTGGGTTCAAATAGTACTTGTTTGCCTTCAAATAGTTTTGCTGCGCTTGATCAAACTCTCCTGATGTAATGGAACTAATGGAATAGTTCCAAAAGTACAAACCCCACCCATCTGGTTCTCTTAACAGGCTCAATCAAACGCTCAAAGTATTTGAACAAAAACACATGCTAATTGAACCCAGGTTTGTATAGATCCTGTTTGTCAGCTTCCTCTCATGTAGGTTCACTTAGTGTGTTTCTCAATACAGTGGTGGGAAGATAAGAAGAATATATCAAATGTACTGCAAGTCTTTCTGGAAATACCAACTTTCAAATCTAGGTTTAGACGGACAGATATTAAGCATTGGTTTAGCTGTTGAGTTGACTTTTTTTTTTTTTACAATAGGTTATGTTATTATAATTAGCCATATTGTCATACTCGATGTATACAGGATTTTCCATTAATTGACATACCATAGCAGAAACAGAGTGGTCTATTAACGAATGAATAGTGTGAGTTCATGTTGATATGCCCCACTTTGTGGCAGTCAGCCTGGCAGGCCATCACAGGCCCCTGACTGGGAGGTAATGAGCTCTGTTCTCCTCCTGCAGATGATGAAGATATGTCTCTCAGCACAGAGCCTGAGTGTGCCGCTGTGCAGGAGACCAGTAACCAGGGGGAGGGTCAGTCCTCCCAGGCCCAGGGCCAGGCTGAGGACACCATGAGCCTGGGTCCGGGCGCTCCAGAACTCCCTACAGATGAGGAGGAAGACGCTGGAGCTCCAGAACTTCCAATTGGTGGAGATACAGTTACAGCCACGCCCATGGAAGGGCATCCAGCAGGGCCTTTGGGTTCAGAGCAGCCCATGGATGGAGATGGAGACTCAGTGCCTAAGGCCCTAAAAACAGAACCAAGCCAGCCAGAGGTCAATGGGGCTCAGGGGAAGGAGGAGGCGGCTGTAGCTGTGGCTGCAGAGAAGCTGCCCACGGTAGAGGAGAACAGGGAGGAAGGGCAGCAAACCCCCTCCAGTCCTCAGCTAGCTGGCCCAGAGCAGCAGGGGCCTGTTGGGCAGGACATTGAGGGGGCACAGGGGGTGGACGGTACCCCAGCAGAGGGTCAGGTCAGCCCTGCTGTAATGGAGGACATGGAGAGTGAAGCGTCTGTTGAGCCAGCAGAACAGCAGGCGGTGGGTCAGGAGGAAGGGGATGAAGAATGCTGCTCCCTGCGCATCAGGACCACCCCTAGGCGTAAGAACCGGCCCTGCTCCCTGCCCGTGTCGGACCTGGAGACAGTCATCGCCGCGGCCTGTGGGGAGCCCGAAACCCCTCGCTCCCACTACATCCGCATCCACCACCTCCTCCACAGTCTGCCCTCCGCCCAGCCAGGCACCCAGGAGGACGGGGAGGAAGAGGGGGCTGAGGCTGAAACAGAGCCCGACCCAGACCCAGGCCCTGACCAGCTCAGCCCCAGGGACCAGGAGGGCTCGGAAGAGGATGAAAAGGCAGAACCCCTGACCCCCGGCCCCAGGAGGACCCTGCCTCGCAGCCTGTCCATCGAGCGTCTGTCCGACCTGGCCCTGATGCTGGACAGCGAGGGCCGCCACCCCCAGGGCCAGGTCAGGGGTCACCAGAGAGTGTCCGACGAGGACGACATGGAGCCCTGCTGCAGTAATTCCTGCTATGAGGGCCGAGGAGGCAGTCACACCCAGGCACCTCTAGTGGCTGCAGCCATGTCTGTGGGGAGCAGTGCTTTCCTCTCCCAGGAGGACGAGGACATGGAGGTGAACGGAGCGGAGAGCAGGGAGCCAGGAGATGGGATGCCCCAGTGGCAGGTGGCCCCCTCCACGCAGGTCCAGAGCCCCCAGAGAGTCATGGAAAATGGAGAGTCACCCGTGGCCGGGCCCAGTGGGAGGATAGGACGTGAGTTGGGTTCCTCACTGAATACTAACTTGCGATATGGAGTTGTAATTTGGGTAACTTAGGGTATACTGACCTGTTTTTGTCGTCCAATAGGAGATTGTCCCCTACCGTCCAGCCATCCTCCAGTCAGCCAGTTTCCTGCTCTGCGTCCTGATCCCCATCACTACCCCACTATAGATGAACCACTACCACCAAGTGAGCTTTGTATATAACTTTGTCTGAGACTCTGAGTCATATCGTTCATATTCCTTGTTGATGAACAATACATACCAGGACAGAACTAATGATACTAACTAAGAAATAATTGTCTCCACTGTTTGTGTGTGTGTGTGTTTGTGTGTTTGTGTGTGTGTATAGACTGGGAGGCGCGTGTGGACAGCCACGGTCGTGTGTTCTATGTGGACCACATCAACAGGACCACCACATGGCAGAGACCCACCTCAGCAGCCACACCCGACGGCATGAGGAGGTCTGGATCCGTTCAGCAGATGGAACAGCTCAATAGAAGGTGAGTGAATGGGGGAGACGGGAAGAAAGAGAAGAGAGGTAGAGCATACTTTTTTTGTAGTGTTGGGTTCTATTTTTCTCATAATTGGATCTGTATGTGATGAATAGCTTGGAAGGAATGCATTAATGAACTGTACTGATATAAATTGTTTCACATAACAGGCTGTTATTCATGTAAGGAACGTTAGGGGCTAGGATGAGATAAGACTTGTATTTCTCACAGATACGAACACTCTCTCTTTGTTGTCTGTGAAACTGTCCTTGAACATGGGTACATGGAGTACAGTGGAATGGTGTCTTTTGGGTGCTGACTCCACAGGTTATAATGATAGCAACTTATGCCTGGCAACAATGTGCAACAAATGAAATGCAGAGGAGTTGGGACCAACCCCTGCGCCAACGGATTGGCTGAACCACACTCAGTCCTTTGCTCTGGTTGGCCAACAGAAGAAGTGGAGGCTTTCTGTCAGAGTATTTGAAGAAGAACTTAGAACAATGGATCAGTTCTCTGTCTGCCCTGCGTGGTTTTTCAGTGAGCCCGTATACGAACCTTCATACTTATCATACATACATTTTGCATATAATAAATTTAGCTTGGATTGAATATCTCTTGATTATGTTTTCTCTTATTCCAATACCAGATTTGAATTACGCAATTTCTAACAGTAGACACTTTTGATTGTTTCTTCATTGTATCTTAAAAGAAAACAAGTGAAAACATACACTATACAGGGTCATCTGGTGGTTGTAGGAAGAACCTAAAGCGTTTTCTTGATGTTTTTCTTAGAATTTGTTCAGTTCTTTCTGAGAATTGGGGAGTTTTGTATTCAACACCCTATAGTCGATGTCGGCGCTCCGCATAAATGTATTTGCATAATAAAAAAATCCCCATCAAAATATGTCACTTTAATCTAGAGATTTTTTTGCATTCGATGTGTCTCAATCCACCACATCCGCCTATGTAGCACTTCCTCATCTGTGGTGAAAGGTGACAGAGTAGAGCAATGTTTGTCAGACCATGAGACATCCTGAAAATAAGTCTTCTCACAAAATCGTCTGTAGCATCCAAACGGTTTGGCCTACAAACATGAGCAATGGGCTGTGTCAGGGCTGTGTCATAGATCCTTATCTCTGTCAGGATAACCCCTGCACAGACCTCACATGTATAGAAGACTATTACGGTAGTATAATCTATTGATCAATGGTCGCAAATTCAATTTCTTTCTCTCTGGGGCTTAAATCTAAGCAAGCCTAAATATCTTATACACTATTGAGTGATAATACACTTAAAATTAGTGTTTATTTTATATTTTCTTACCAAGATAAATTATCTAACGTCATTAGCAGATCATTTTGCTTATTAAAAAAAAGGTTTAATACGCACAAGTAATGTATCTTATTTCAATATACTTTTAAAGATATTTTAAGGTAAAATATCTTGAAAATCATCTTGAAATAAGATAAGTGTGCAAGAACTGCTTGTGTTTAAAGGAATGGTCTAGATTGAGGCACCGTTGCTCTGACTTAAGGATGTTTAGTAAATGTGTGCTGATGTGTTTGTCAGGTACCAGAGTATCCAGAGGACCATGGCCACAGACAGGAGTGAGGATGAAGGAAGCAGAAGCAGGAGTGAGAGAACAAGCCTCAACAACAACCGCAGTGAGACAGACTCTCCTCCAATGGCTAATGGTAAGTGGGACCTCACCACAATGTCACAATTACAGAATGCAATAAGCTGAAGTGTAGGCTTACTTTGTAAAAAGTAATGGGTATACAAAGGGTTTTCAAAGTTTTACACACAACCTTGTACTCGACTGTCACCATTCAGTTAATGTTCCTTTGTTCTCTCCTGGTGTCTGTGTGTAGAGCTGAGAAGAGACAGCTCCTCTTCCTCCTCCTCCTCCTCGTCTCCAGTCAACAGTCAGAAGATCACAGCTCTGTTACAGAGCCCAGCGGTGAAGTTCATCACACACCCAGAGTTCTTCACTGTCCTCCATGCCAACTATGTCAGTACCTACCCTGGTGGACAATTATATCTATACACATAGTGGACAAATATAACTAATATAATTTCCTTTTGAACACCAATGCCAATACCAATGCTCAGTAACATATTCTAGTCTTCAGTAACAGATGCTGAATATTCTACCATTGTGGTTCAGATTGGTTGCGTATGGTGTTTCTAGTTTCCATGGTCATGCTGTTGTGTTCTTCTCTTCTCAGGGGGCCTACCGCATGTTCACCAACAGCACGTGCCTGAAGCACATGATCCTGAAGATTCGCCGGGACACTCGTAACCTTGAGAGGTACCAGCACAACAGAGACCTGGTCACCTTCCTCAACCGCTTCGCTGACGCACAGCTGGAACTGCCCCGGGGCTGGGAGATCAAGACTGACCCACAGGGCAAGGTGCAGAGACATCAACCCTTAGTTCATCCACAGCAAACTCACCCACTTATTCACATAAGAGTTTATTGTTCCTTGGTTGAGAAGATGGAAAATATGTGAAAAAAGTAAAAAGTATACTAATGATGCTATTGATTTGGTCTTTGCCTTCAGATCTAGCGGTGTTTAGATTAGTGTTTCTAACTTTGGTAAATTTGTTCCTGTAACATCTTCTCTTTGGTCCAGAACTTCTTTGTTGACCACAACAGCCGGGCGACCACGTTCATCGACCCGAGAATCCCCCTTCAGAACGGTTGTCTGCCCAACCACCTGACCCACAGGCAGCACCTGCAGAGATTACGCAGCTACAGCGCAGGAGAGGTCAGGAGTCAAACAGTACTATAGAGAATACAATTCCTTGTTTTTAAGTGTTGTAACTGTTTGATTGAGGACCATAATGTATTCAAATTATGGAAATATGGAATTGAATGTATTTATTTGCTTGTTTATAGCTGTACCTTTTGTCATATGTATTCTGTCAGGCCTCTGAGGTGTCCCGTAGTCGAGGTGCGGCCTTGTTGTCACGGCCTGGGAACAGTGTGGTTGCCGCGATAAGGAGCCAGCATCATCCTGATCCAGTGCCACAAGGTGTGTCCTGTACATACAATACACAAAGAACACAATCATAATTCACATTTACCACGTGTTATAGTTTCTGCAGTTAGTCTGTGTAAGTCAGTTTCTGCTGTGTGAGTCAGTCTAACCGTCTTCTGAAATCAATGTCTTTGTTCCACTCACAGCTTATAATGAGAAGATAGTGGCCTTCCTGCGTCAGCCTGGAATACTAGAAGTTCTAACGGAGCGCCAGCCAGCCCTGTCCAGGAACCATTCCCTGAGGTAGATATACACACTGGGGGATGAATTGGATTTCTTTTTCATATGAAGAATTTGTAGATTCAGAGAATGTATTCAGAGTATTGGTTCCATACTTCCATAACTGAAGTTCCCACTGGGAAAAATAAAGGGTAAAACCTTACATTACAGTGCCCTTATTAATGTGTAACTGCTCATGTAATTACAGTGTAACAAGTATTGTAATTACACTACTTGGCAGTAACCCTAACCTTAGCCCTAACCCTAGCCTCAACTCTAACCCTAACTTTAACCATAGCTTAATGTCCACATCATGGTTCAACCTTACATTTACATTTACATTTACGTCATTTAGCAGACGCTCTTATCCAGAGCGACTTACAAATAGGTGCACCACCTTAACCTAAACCACAACCCTAACCCTAGCTTCATGTCCACATCCTGGTTAAACCCTAACCTCAACCACAACCCCTCACATTGAGAACCAAAGTTGGAGTCAGTGTCAGAACCTATATAGACCCTTATACGTAGGGACGTGGATTCCTTTTCACAATTCAGACCCAGACCTGTACATAAGTTTAACCTTACAAAACAACATAATCAAGCTCTAAAAACATTGAGCAGCAATCAGAATATTGTGATTAAACCAGCAGATAAGGGGTCTCAAATTGTTATAATGGATCAAATGCAATATTTTCTTGAAGCTAATAGACAATTAGATAATGTCAAACACTATGTCCCATTGCTCCACTCAACACAACTGGAAACACAAAGACTCATCCGGGAGATAGTGAGTAAACTGTATGAGGATAAGTATATTACAGATAAACAGATGGTCTACCTTTTTGGGCCAGATTCTCCAAGACCTAGGCAGTTTTACTTACTGCCTAAAATACATCAATCTCCTGAGACGTGGACGGTTCTCTCTCGACTTCCCTGCGGTAGACCAATAGCAAGTGATTGTGTCTCAGAATCTTATTGTATTGCTGAATATATAGATTTTTTATATCAATCCTCTTTCTCAGCTACAGTTGAAGTCAGAAGTTTACATACACCTTAGCCAAATACATTTAAACAATTCCTGACATTTAATACTAGTAAAAATTCCCTGTCTTAGGTCAGTTAGGATCACCACTTTATTTTAAGAATGTGAAATGTCATAATAATAGTAGAGAGAATGATTTATTTCAGCTTTTATTTCTTTCATCACATTCCCAGTGGGTCAGAAGTTTACATACACTCAATTAGTATTTGGTAGCATTGACTTTAAATTGTTTAACTTGGGTCAAACGTTTCGGGTAGCCTTCCACAAGCTTCCCACAATAAGTTGGGTGAATTTTGGCCCATTCCTCCTGACAGAGCTGGTGTAACTGAGTCAGGTTTGTAGGCCTCCTTGCTCGCACACACTTTTTCAGCTCTGCCCACAAATGTTCTGTAGGGTTGAGGTCAGGGCTTTGTGATGGCCACTCCAATACCTTGACTTTGTTGTCCTTAAGCCATTTTGCCACAACTTTGGAAGTATGCTTGGGGTCATTGTCCATTTGGAAGACCCATTTGCGACCAAGCTTTAACTTCCTGATTGATGTCTTGAGATGTTGCTTCAATTTATCAACATAATTTTCCTTCCTCATGATGCCATCTATTTTGTAAAGTGCACCAGTCCATCCTGCAGCAAAGGACCCCCACAGCATGATGCTGCCACCCCCGTGCTTCACGGTTGTGATGGTGTTCTTCGGCTTGTAAGCATTCCCCTTTTTCCTCCAAACATAATGATGGTCATTATGGCCAAACAGTTCTATTTTTGTTTCATCAGACCAGAGGACATTTCTCCAGAAAGTACGATCTTTGTCCCCATGTGCAGTTGCAAACTGTAGTCTGGCTTTTTATGGCGGTTTTGGAGCAGTGGCTTCTTCATTGCTGAGCGGCCTTTCAGGTTATGTCGATATAGGACTCGTTCTATTGTGGATATATCGTTCTATGTTTCCGCCAGCATCTTCACAAAGTCCTTTACTGTTGTTCTGGGATTGATTTGCACTTTTCGCACCAAAGTACGTTCATCTCTAGGAGACAGAACGCGTCTCCTTCCTGAGCGGTATGACGGCTGCGTGGTCCCATGGTGTTTATACTTGCGTACTATTGTTTGTACAGATGAACGTGGTACCTTCAGGCGTTTGGAAATTGCTCCCAAGGATGAACCAGACTTGTGGAGGTTTACAACCTTTTTTCTGAGGTCTTGGCTGATTTCTTTTGATTTTCCCATAATGTCAAGCAAAGAGGCACTGAGTTTGAAGGTAGTCCTTGAAATACATCCACAGGTACACCTTCAATTGACTCAAATTATGTCAATTACATTTACATTTTAGTCATTTAGCAGACACTCTTATCCAGATAGACTTACAGTTTTAGTGAGTGCATAAATGTTTCATACTGGCCCCCTGTGGGAATCGAACCCATAACCCTGGCTTTGCAAGCACCATGCTCTACCAACTGAGCTACAGGAGGCCTATCAGGAGGCCTATTAGCCTATCAGAAGCTTCTAAAGCCATGACATCATTTTCTGGAATTTTCCAAGCTGTTTAAAGGCAAAGTCAACTTAGTGTATGTAAACTTCTGACCCACTGGAATTGTGATACTGTGAATTATAAGTGAAATAATCTGTCTGTAAACAATTGTTGGAAAGATTACTTGTGTCATGCACAAAGTAGATGTCCTAACCGACTTGCCAAAACTATAGCTTGTTAACAAGAAATTTGTGGAGTGGTTGAAAAACGAGTTTTAATGACTCCAACCTAAGTGTATGTAAACTTCCGACATCAACTGTATGTTAAGGATACTTATGAATTTGTCAACAGGCTGAAGGGTTCAAAGATACCAATAAATGCTTTTTTATTCTCCATTGATATGAATTCTCTGTACACAAACATAGATACCAAAATAGGTCTACAGGCAGTTGCAAATGCCTTTCAGAGGTATCCTGACCTTAGTCGACCAGATAGGGTTATCCTGGATTTGTTGGAGTTGAGCCTCACCAGAAAGGACTTTGTTCAATGGGAAGTACTACCTCCAGATACATGGTACAGCAATGGGAAAGAAATTCGCCCCAAGTTTTGCAAATGTGTACATTTGTTTTTTAGAAGAAACTGCTCTCCTTAAATGTAAGACCTTACCATTGCTGCACCTTAGGTATCTGGATGATATTTTTAGACTGTGGGTAGGCTCCACCTCTGAATTCTGGGAATTCTTAAACATTTTGAATTCACATCATTTAGCAATCACCATTACACATAATTTGCAATACAGAAAATGTGAATTTCTAGATACACAGGTCTTTTTCATTCAAAAGGAGGGATAAACCAAACAATTGGCAACTAAAGTTTTCTTTAAGGAAACAGATAGACATGCCCTCCTTCACAAATGTAGTTTCCATCCAAAACACACATATAGGGGGTTGATCAAATCACAACTTATACGTTTCCACAGAATCTGTAGTTTCACTGGGGATATAGAGGAGGCCACAAGAATACTCTTCTCAGTCTTAAGGCCCAGGGGCTACTCTAGGCAGTTCCTGAGAGAGGTTAAGGCTGAGGTAAATCAGACCTTCCAGACCTATGGAGCATATAAGGTAGAGAAGGATAACCGCCCTGTGGTTTCATTTGTGGGGACTTATTCGCAGGCTCTGGTGGGGTTCAACTGAACTTAAATCTAATTTTCAACAGTCCCAGAATGATTATGAGGCCTTGAAAGATGTCAGGGTAATCTCAGCCTATAGGAGGAATAAGAACTTGAAGGACATCTAGTACATTCAAGTTTGACTAAGAAGAAGCTGATACAGAATAAACATTTTACCCAAACAAAGTTTCTGTCCAATAGGCATTCAGGCTTGGGGGCCCCAATCAGGCATAATGTCCAGTTGGATACTGGAAATGTGGTTTATGCGATCGAGTTCCTTGTTTGTCTTAAACTCTATATTGGAGAGACGCAAAATGCACTACAATGCAGACTTAAAAAACATACCACATTCAGAAAGGTGATAGATCCACTGTGTTGTATGCCCACTTTAGGGCTCATACAGTGGAGAACCTTAGAACTTTTGGACTGGAGATAAATATGGGGTGGTAAAAAACTCAAAGACAGAGGGTTGAGCGACAATGGATTAGAACAGTAGGAACCATTGATCCTCTAGGCCTTACTGAGAAATACTAAGCCACACAGTAATTTGTCTCCATCTTGTGGCTGCTTTAGACACTTGGAGTCTCCACTGGGATTTCTGAATTGGTTTAGGATAAAGCTACAGATCTATTGTACTTGTCATGATGATTATTATGTATTGTCTGGATTCCAGTAGAATTCTCTTTATCTTTGATTACTTTTGTGTGGATTTGGTAGAGATTGTGTGATGGAAATAATTCCTCATAGGCTTATTTTAGTTTAAATTTGAGTGAATATTTATAGGAATTTAATTTTTTCTCCCTCTTTTGGGGATCTGACTTAGGATTTGCACTTATTTCCCATCCCATATATTCCCTCTATTTGAAAGCACTTCAGATTCATTATTCTTATTTAATATATGTTGGTGTGTTTCTAAATATACATGTAAAGGTCTTGTAGCTATCACCAGCCTAGTATATAGACCTTTCCTTTTGAAGGACTGTTGTCTGGAACTATTCTAACCCGAATCACCCCCGAGGCCTGATCCCTAACCCTAACCCCTCTGGCTCCTATACCTAACCCGAACCACTCCAGAGACCTGAATCCTAACCTTAACCTCTCTGGCACTCATACCTGACCTTAAACATTCCTGAGGCCTGAGTCCTACCCTAAACCTCCTTGGTTCCCATGCCTAACCCTAACCTCTAGGGAGATCCAGATGCTTTTACCTACAACTATTACAAATATTTGTCTACAAATTATTTTGAATATACTCCCCTATTTTCTTATGTTAAAATCACGCACAACCCTAACCCTAGCCTCATGTTCAACCCTAACCCTAGCCTCAACCACAACCCCAACCCTAACCATAACCCTAGCTTCATGTGCACATCCCGGTTCAACCCTAACCCTAGCCTCAACCACAGCCCTAACCCTAGCTTAATGTCTACTTCCCGGTTAAACCCTAACCCTCAACCACAACGTTAATCCTAGCTTCATGTCCACATCCCGGGTAAACCTTAACCCTAGCCTCAACCACAACCTTAACCCTAACACTAACCCTAGCCTCAACCTTAACCCTAATACTAACCCTAGCTTCAACCTTAACCCTAACACTAACCCGAACTTCAACCAAAACACTAACCCTAGCTTCAACCAAAACCCTAACACTAACCCTAGCTTCAACCAAAACCCTAACACTAATCCTAGCTTCAACCAAAACCCTAACCATACCCTGAAGTAACCCTAAGTACAGTGTAAATAAAGTGTAATAATGAGTCATGTGGTACACTGTAAGTACAGGAATAATTACACAGTAATAAAAGCACTGTAATGTAAAGTGTAACCAAATAAAGTTATTATATTCTGTCAGGTTTGATAGAACATACCCAGTCTAGTCCAGATTATAGTGTATGTTTATAATGTCTGTGTCATGTGTGCTTTCAGGGAAAAGATCCACTACATCAGAACAGAGGGCACCCAAAGACTGGAGAAACTGGCATGTGATGCAGACCTGGTGATACTGTTGAGGTAGGTGGCAACTGTTAATTACCCCCTGAATGTTTCATTGTAGTACTGTCATTATTTCCATGTTTGTGACTTGTTGGATGTCCCTACAGCTTGTTTGAAGAGGAGATCATGTCTTATGTTCCGCCCTCCTTCCATCCTGGCTTCAGCTTCTCTCCACGCTGTTCACCAGGGTCTTCACCACAGAACTCTCCAGGTGGGTTGGCACTAATGGGAAACGGAGCCGTAGTGGGTTGAAAATGTACACACAAGAAAATTGGGTTGAAAATGTATTCACAAGAATTGGTCAAAAACCATGTCACATATGGTTATACTTGTGTGATATCCATGTCTCATGTCATTGGAGGACAGCATGTCATGGAGTTGAATGTGCTTGTCCACAGGAATGTCGAGAGCGAGAGCGCCTGCCCCGTACCGGAGAGACTTTGAGGCCAAACTACGCAACTTCTACAGGAAACTGGAGGCTAAAGGCTACGGCCAGGGCCCAGGAAAGATCAAGTAAGGAAAACTGTCAAAAATGATTACTCACACCTTTTTCAAATACAGTTAGAGCTCTATACAAACCTACTGTTTCCAAGAAACGGTAGTGTTGTGTATGCAAATTAGCACCATACTGTATATCCATGTCTGTGTTGCTTAGCATCCTATGATGTTGTTGTGTTCCAGGCTTATCGTACGGAGAGACCACCTGTTGGAGGGTACCTTTAACCAGGTGATGGCCTACTCACGCAAGGAACTACAGAGGAATAAGCTCTACATCACCTTCATAGGAGAGGAGGGGTACGCAAAAGCTTCTTCTATTGGCCTGAACACAGACATTACAACAAAGAGGGCCTTTGATCCTTGAGGTTCAACCATTGAATGAAATAACATGTCTTTACGATGACGGAATTAAAGTCAGTTACTTTGAAGTAGTAATGAACGTGTCAAGAAGAAAAAAAACGATTGTCTTTTAAAGAACGAACTGCTAGTTTTTGGGCGATAGAGAGGTTAACGAATGTTTGTTTTATTTGTCTGCTTCTTACATAACTCTGGTCTCTTCTTTTCCCACGCCGTCAGGCTGGACTACAGTGGGCCATCCAGAGAGTTCTTCTTCCTGCTGTCTCAGGAGCTGTTCAACCCCTACTATGGCCTGTTTGAGTACTCAGCCAACGACACATACACCGTCCAGATCAGCCCAATGTCCGCCTTCGTAGAGAACCATCTGGAATGGTGAGGAGGGCATCTGCTTGTCCTGTGTTTAAGATTCCTTTAAACTCATGAAACCTGGGGTGTGTTCATTAGACCCCAATGGGAAGAAAACTGACTGAAACCGGGAGGTACTACCTTGACTTGTCTTATTAGAAATGCTCTTAATTGTTTTCCGTTGCAACGCATTTTCAAATGTTTTACATTGTCCTAATGAACATGACCCTGGGCTTGTTCTTGTTTGTTTAACTATTGGAGAAAAAAAGTAATGGGTTTCATGGAAATCTCATGTCATGTCACCACTTTAATTGCATTGGATTTGTAGTTGTGTGTGAGACCTGTCTGTGTGTGTTTGTGTGCAGGTTCCGGTTTAGTGGGCGTATTTTGGGACTGGTGTTGATCCACCAGTATCTTCTGGATGCCTTCTTCACGCGGCCCTTCTACAAGGCTCTCCTCAGACTGTGAGTGTCTCTGTCTGTCTGTCGACATTGGCCTTTACAATTCTTCTGTACAATTTTTCTGTGCAGCATTCTTTACAATTACACACAAAGGAAATGCACCTCAGGCTAGTGAGTGAGTTGCTCCCCTTGATTGACTTTAAGGTAGTGGGTTGCTTTGTGCATTAATACCTAGTGAACCCCAAAGCAGTTCATGTGTGAGATAAGTATGTTTACCTGTGCAGAGCCACTGACCTGAGTGATCTGGAATACCTAGACGAGGAGTTCCATCAGAGTCTACAGTGGATGAAAGACAATGACATCACTGACATGCTGGACCTTACCTTCACTGTGAATGAGGAAGTCTTCGGACAGGTATGTGTGTGTCCTCCACAGGAGGTTGGTGGCACCTTAATTGGGGAGGACGGGCTTGTCGTAATGGCTGGAGCGGAATAAGTGGAATGGTATCAAATACATCAAACACATGGTTTCCATAAGAAATGCGTACAGTGTCTAAACAAAGCAAGCTAAATTATAAGATTATGTTATTTTACTACAAAATTAGCCTCATGATAAGTGTATATCTTTCAGTATATACACTATATATATAAAGGTATGTGGACACCCCTTCAAATTAGTTGATTCAGCTATTTCAGCCACACCCGTTGCTGACAGGTGTATAAAATCAAGCACACAGCCATGCAATCTCCTTAGACAAACATTGGCAGTAGAAAGGCCTTCCTGAAGAGCTCAGTGACTTTCAACGTGGCACCCTCATAGGATGCGTCCTTTCCAACAAGTTAGATCGTCAAATTTCTGCCCTGCTAGAGCTGCCCCGGTCAACTGTAAGTGTTGTTATTGTGAAGTGGAAACGTCTAGGAACAACAACAGATCAGCCGCGAAGTGGTAGGCTACACAAGCTCACAGAACGGGCCCGCCAAGTGCTGAAGCGCGTAGCACGTAAAAATCATCTGTCCTCAGTTGCAACACTTACTACGAGTTCCAAACTACCTCTGGAAGCAACGTCAGCACAAGAACTGTTCGTCGGGAGCTTCATTAAATGGGTTTCCATGGCCGAGCAGCCACACACAAGCCTAAGATCACCATGCGCAATGCCAAGCGTCGGCTGGAGTGGTGTAAAGCTTGCTGCCATTGGACTCTGGAGCAGTGGAAACGCGTTCTCTGGAATTATGAATCACGCTTCACCACCTGGCAGGCCAACGGACAAATCTGGGTTTGGCAGATGCCAGGAGAACGATACCTGCCCGAATGCATAGTGCCAACTGTAAAGGAATAATGGTCTAGGGCTGTTTGGGCTAGGGCCCTTAGTTCCAGTGAAGAGAAATGTTAACGCTACAGCATACAATGACATTCTAGACAATTTTGTGCTTCGAACTTTGTGGCAACAGTTTGGAGAAGGCCCTTTCCTGTTTCAGCATGACAATGCCCCCATGCACAAAGCGAGGTCCATACAGAAATGGTTTGTCAATTTCGGGTGTGGAAGAACTTGACTGGCCTGCACAGAGCCCTGAAACCTCAACTCCATCAAACACCTTTGGGATTGTCATGACTTGCCCTCATGGGTTGAGGATCAAAGATGCCAGCTAGGCAAAGGTTTGAACACCCCCTCTCCTGGGGGCCAGTTTTATGACTGGTTGTAAATTCCTTTTCCATGCCATGCAGTATTGGGAGAGGGAATTTCCCTGTGAAACAAAGGAAGTCTTCCCGCCAAGACTCCAACATCCAAAAGTGGATAATGAAACAATATTCATACTTCATAGAATGTGGGAAATGGTCAGTGGCGACTTAAAGAACAATCATGTCAAATTCGTTACTATGTTGTGATGTCATTAAAGACGGTGGAACAAAATAACTGTATCTCTGGGGGTGTATCTCTTCCCAGTTATGAGGTTTGCTCTAATTGTTTTATAAAACGAATGATTAAGTATAATAACACTTTTGTGAAGATAAATGTGATTTTAGCATTCTAGATGAGATGATTGTTTCCATATTGATTTGTTCTGTCAGTGGCCACGCCCAGATGAACACAAACATGATGAAACGCCCCCTTTCTTACTCAAGTATAAAACCCCTCGTGACGAAATAAACTCTACAGACCAGCAGACGTGAAGTGTGAGCTAAACGTTACAAAATTGTTTAAAACTACAACTCCATTACCAAAGGAAGACCAAGCAGATTACGGTATAAGCCGGATGTTGCAAATGGTTGAATTTCTACCAGACCAGGAAGCGTGAAGCTGAAGCTACACGGCTTAAAATGGTTAAACTCTACAGACCAGCCGACATGCAGCGCAAGCTGAATATGGCAAAATGGTGAAACTCTGAAACTATCAACCTCTACACAAGGTGAAGAAGAAGACAACACACTAGACCTTATCATCTCAGTCTGCAGCTGGCATGTATAGTCGTCTAGAGAACTTTCACTAAAGACACGAGTTGGGAAGGACAATACCTCTCAGACAACCTTTGGTACATCTGAGGTATCTGTCTAACAGATCAACTCTTCGAACTACAGGGTACGCTGAAGTATCCATTCTAACAACCACTACGACCAGAAACTCTACCAAGGACATTGGGATCTCTGGTGGGCAAACCAGAGTCTTACATCATCAACTCACCTATCGAGGACAGCTACACGTAAGTACATGTTGCATTTCTAATCCGAATGAGCGATGATTAGGGTTCTAAGCATTTGTATTTCGTTGAGCGTAGTTTACAAAGTAACAACGATAGTTTGAATCTCTGTCTCTCCCTTCCAAGCGTTCATGCTATTGTTAGTCCAGTCCACTAGGGACCTGTTTTCATTGTATTATGTTAGTAATCAATAACCTGTGTGTATGTGTGTTTGTATTGTGTTATTATTTAGTTAGTAAATAAATAATTAAGCCAATTTGTGTATTGCTGATTCATCAATAAGGTTAGTGTCACGATCGTTTATAGACGGGACGGACCAAGGCGCAGCGTGATATGCATACATGTTTATTTATATTGAATAAACACCACGACAAAACAACAAATGAAATGAAACGTGAAGTCCAAGGTAGACAAACAACATACCTCACACGGAACAAGATCCCACCACCCACTAGTGCCAATAGGCTGCCTAAGTATGGGCTCAATCAGAGACAACGAGCGACAGCTGCCTCTGATTGAGAACCACACCGGCCAACATAGATCTAGACATACTAGATTCTACAACAATGAACAAACACAACAAGGAAAATCACACCCTGACTCAACAAATAAGAGTCCTCAGAGTCAGGGCGTGACAGTTAGGGTTCTTGCAGGTTCAAGGATTATGCGATGTTCAGAATGAGACTGATAAGAGGTCATTATTTAATAAGTGACTGTTATCGATATATAACATATATCTTCTAAGAGTTTAATTCGGGAGATGGTAACTTGTTAAACAACTTCTTCCGTGGTGCCCCAAATTCCTAATGAGTTAATTGTTACATGATGAATTTATTCGAGTGACAATTAAACATAGTTAGTTGATTCGATAAATAACAGTCATACATTAAGTCACGTCACGACAGGATGAATTGGAACGCAGACTGCGAGCCAGGCCTAATTGCCCAACATCAGTGCTCGACCTCACTAATGCTCTTGTGGCTGAAGGGAAGTCTCCGCAGCAATGTTCCAACATCTAGTGGAAAGCCTTCCCAGAAGAGTGGAGGCTGTTATAGCAGCAAAGGGGGGACCAACTCCATATTAATGCCCATGATTTTGGAATGAGATGTTCGACAAGCAGGTGTCCACATACTTTTGGTAATGTAGTGTACTTTCATTGGGACTTTTGCATTGTAAGATATGTCTGTATTGTAACATGGATATTGCTCTATTTGCGGGCAGGTAACAGAGAGAGAGCTGAAGTCTGGAGGGGCCAACATTAATGTGACAGAGAAGAATAAGAAGGAGTACATTGACCGCATGGTGAAATGGAGGGTGGAGAGAGGAGTGGTCAAGCAGACAGAGGCACTGGTCAGGGGCTTCTATGAGGTACAGTAAACACTCTCAGGACAACATTCAATGGCCATGGCATGATTTTCCCCAATATTTCTCATTTGGTTTGTCCAGCCTTTAAGATGGCTTTCACATTGCACTTCAAATATGATTTTTTCAAGTTTCTTAGAATGCAATAGAACATGACTATCAAATTAAGTCACCTAGTGAATGACAGGAGCAATGTGTCTAAATACGTACACTCCTACATCGTTTTTAATGTTCTATGTTTTGGATATATTTCTCCAGGTGGTGGATTCCCGGCTGGTGTCAGTGTTCGATGCCAGAGAGTTGGAGCTGGTCATCGCTGGGACAGCGGAGATAGACCTCAATGACTGGAGGAACAACACAGAGTATAGAGGAGGTGAGCAGACTTCAGGGGAGCACATTACTGGACATTACCTAATGGAGAATCTTGAATGAACATGCATTTTAGTCTAGGACTATGGTTAATGTGTGTCCCAACATGTTTTTAAAGGCAATGTACCCACTACCATGACACCCATGTGATGCAAAGGGCACATTCAATGGGGAGGTGATTATTTTTATTTGTATTAATTTGTATATACATTTTTTATTGGTAACCCTCAGCACCTCTACTTCCCGCGGCTATGGCCAATATGGCCGAACGGTGTCTCCAAAGCCTCTCAATAGTCAATAATCATTGGATGCAGCCATGTTGCTGGAATGAATGTGCCAAAACTTGCAACTGGAAAAAAGGCAGCAAAGCAAAGGCCAGGGTAACATAACCAAAGATAGGGAAAATTGCAGGAAAGAGGGAGGTGTTTTATTTAAATGCGTTATTATTAAAAAGCAACAACACTGAAAACTTTTTTGTTGCATCAATTTACAATTAATTTGCTCTCGCATTTTAAAGTTATTTCCTCGCAATATTTTGTTTTGCGATCAATACTTTTGCTTTCAATATATATATATATTTAGAAATACTAACAATTTTTATCTCGACTTCAGAAGTTTTGTGAAAGTTTTTAACATGTGAAACTGCAATTCACATGTGAGGTGAAAACATGTTATTCTCCTCACATATGAAAAGGTGGTGTTAACATGTGAACTCTAAATTGAATACATGAAAATATCCTTTAATGTGACATTTAAGCTCAACATGTGAAAATGTGATTTCACATGTGAAAATGCGATTTCACGTATGAAAATGTGATTTTCACATTGTGACACTGCAATTTTGACATTACTGATGGGGGAAAAATCCATACAGTTACATATCGCAATATTATTTTTGGACTATATTATATAGATAAAAACAATACATATGTCGTTTTTGCTAGGTAGCGTTAGCTAGCGTTAGTCGGCTGTACCTGTGCCTATCCTATAGCTTGTTCTCCATCTTCTTTTTAAATAGTGAGCCAACATGTTTTCAGCACTTTTATTTCCATGGCTGATTAAATCATATGTACTCATTCTCTCTCTTCTCTCTGCAGCAGAGATATAGTGAGCAATATGTTTGGAACATCAAACTGCAATAAAACTGAAGTATCGAATCGCAATACATATAGAATCGTGAGAATCATGCGAATCGCAATAAATATTGTTGTTTCGGCATCTAAGTATCATGATAAGATTGTATTATGAGGTCCCTGGCAATTCCCAGCCCTATTTGACATGTGTTGAACCATCATCCCTGTTGCCTAGTTTCTATACTGTATATGCTGTAGCCAACTCTTCTATGGCATGTCAACAATAAAGGAGTTGGCTTCCGCACATCACATCCGATATGGGACCAAGCTACCACCCCTGTACCCCGTCTCTGACATGCCCTATTGGCCTTCTGCATCGCAGGCTACCATGACAGCCACATAGTGATCAGGTGGTTCTGGGGGGCCGTGGAGCGCTTCAACAACGAGCAGAGGCTGCGTCTGCTGCAGTTTGTGACTGGCACCTCCAGTGTTCCCTACGAGGGCTTCACCGCTCTACGGGGCAGTAACGGCCTGCGACGCTTCTGCATCGAGAAGTGGGGCAAGATCACCGCTCTACCAAGGTAATATAAGCTCTCTACCCAAAGTAGAGTGGACCTAGACAATCATTTCTACCATTAAATCCTGCTATTACAGGTATAGATTCAAACTGTCCTATGCTGTTATCCTCCAAACCACTACATAACAATGTATAGTATTTGTAGAGAACTCTATTCTGTTGAATTGGTTTTCTGCTCTGATGCATGGTCTATATCTTCCAGGGCACACACATGCTTCAACCGGCTTGATCTCCCTCCATACCCGTCCTACACCATGCTCTACGAGAAACTGCTGATCGCTGTGGAGGAGACCAGCACTTTTGGCCTTGAGTGAAGGAGAGAGAAGTTGTGCATCCCAAATGGCACCTTATTCCCTATATAGTGCACTACAAAGTAGTGCATTATGTAGGGAATAGGGTGCAATTTGGGAAGCAATCAAGATCTTAAATAGGATCCTGTGCCTCAGGACTGGGGACTCTACTGTACACAACACTCCCTTTATACTGTACATTTCAATACAACAGCCAGAGGACTGTACATTTCTCTTTTTTAACAATCTATGTACAGTATACAAGCAAAAGGAAAAGCCAAGCACCACCACATGCATTACTCACATGTTACAATGTACCTTTGTTACGGGGATATTGCATAAAGGCACCAAGCTGTGTGCAATAGCTCTTATTTGCTCAGCCTATATCAGCACTCAGGGCTTTGACTCAACACATCACACCTACACCAATGAATAGTCTAGTCCATCTCTCACAGTGCACCTTGCACCAACAGCCTTAGCAAGCATCATCACATGATCTATCACCAACCACAACCAACATTATCAGTAGAAGAAATGCCTCAACTCGCTTTATCAGAGGGAGAGAAATGCCTCAAATACTGTCACATGAACCACTACAACCAACATTATCTCATGACGTTGTGTTCCGACTTCAGCAATTCCACTTCAAATATTGCTGCCACTGGGATTATCCCAGGATATGACATCAGCAAAGGACTGGGTCATCAACATCTCTCAAATTCTTAATTGTCCTAAGTTTTTAACAAGATTTTGTGAACATTGTGAAATATAAGGAGAGATTCAATAGTATCGCAAGATCCTACCGCAATTTCAAAATTACTGTTAGAGGATTCTGAGGATATTTAAGTGAAAACTATGTTTTATCGCTAAAAACACATAAGTGGAATTGATGTAAACCTTGAAGATGATTGGGAAATGAACACAAACCAGTTTTACTGTAAGTGATTAGAGTGAAGGGAGGTGAAGAAACCCCCTTTAACAACAATGTCTGATCAGAAAAATAACTGTTTCGATGTGCTCCATGTGAAAACAACACACTTATTTTTCCCCTCTTGATTTTGAGAACCATTTGATGTTTACATGAGGTGTGTTATTTCTTGTTTTAACACACTTTAACACTATGAATGTTTCATTTTCACAAGATTGTTGTATTTCATTTGTACATGGTAGACTGTGTATAACGCTACAGATTATTTTGGAAGGAAGTGTTTTAAAATATTTCAGCAGGTTTTTGTATAATTTTTTAAATCATGGGAAATACAACAGGACATATTGCATTGTTTAAATGTATATTCAAATACTGAGGCAAACCAAGAGAGAACAATTTAAGTAAATGTGCAGGTATTGTGTTTAGATTATACTGGATCTTATTCTTCCTGAATATTTGTTGCACTTCTGAGGAGTTGACACAGTAAATTCACCTCAAATGTATGTATACCACTATTCGAACAAAAATCTATTATGTTTTGTAATGTTTATCAACGTAACACTAATTGCAATTATTATACACTATAGTTCTTGCTGAACAGAAAACAGTAGATTACAATGCTGTTGACCTGTTACCGCACTTGTGTTATAGCAGAGGGTTAACATGTTTGATTTTGTTTCAGTGTATGCCTGTATGTCTACCCTTGGCCACAGTCATAAGTGCTGTGACATGAAAATGTAATTGACTTAAAATTGACGTCATGTTGGTGTGTCTTTTGTCAGTTCTAGGTTGCCATGCCACATCCATTTAGGACAGACCCCACAGGGTTGCTTTATTCATTTCCCCTCATGTAGCCATTTAATGCACATATCCTATAGCGACTTTATCATTATAGGATAGGACAGCTGTTATGGTCTGCAAATGCCATGCCTTAACATGAAAACACTGTATATAACAACATGCCACTGTCAGACAGACATACAGTACCAGTCAAAAGTTTGAACACACCTACGCAGTCAAGGGTTTTTCTTTATTTTTACTATTTTGTACATTGTAGAATAATCGTGAAGACATCAAAACTATGAAATAACACATATGGAATCAATTAGTAACCAAAAAAGTGTTAAACAAATCAAAATATATTTTTGATTTTAGATTCTTCAAAGTAGCCACCCTTTGCCCTAATGACAGCTTTGCACACTCATGGCATTCTCTCAACCAGCTTCACCTGGAATGCTTTTCTAACAGTCTTGAAGGAGTTCCCACATATGCTAAGCACTTGTTGGCTGCTTTTCCTTCACTCTGCGGATCAACTCATCCCAAACCATCTCAATTGGGTTGAGGTCGGGTGATTGTGGAGGCGAGGTCATCACTCTCCTTCTTGGTCAAATAGCCCTTACACAGCCTGGAGGTGTGTTGGGTCATTGTCCTGTTGAAAAACAAATGATAGTCCCACTAAACGCAAACCAGATGGGATGGCGTATCGCTGTAGAATGATGTGGTAGCCATGCTGGTTAAGTGAGCCTTGAATTCTAAATAAATCACTGACAGTGTCACCAGCAAAGCACCCCCACATGATCACACCTTCTCCTCCATGCTTCACGGTGGGAACCACACATGCGAAGATAATCCATTCACCTACTCTGCATCTCACAAAGACACGGCAGTAGGAACCAAGAATCTCAAATTTGGACTCATCAAACCAAAGGACAGATTTCCACCGGTCTAATTTCCATTGCTCGTGTTTCTTGGCCCAAGCAAGTCTCTTCTTCTTATTGGTGTCCTTTACTAGTGGTTTCTTTGCAGCAATTCGACCATGAAGGCCTGATTCACGCAGCCCCCTTTGAAGCATTTATTTGGGCTGCAATTTCTGAGGCTGATAACTCTGCAGCAGAGGTCTTCCTTTCCTGTGGCGGTCCTTATGAGAGCCAGTTTCATTTTTTTATTTTGTCATTTAGCAGACGCTCTTATCCATAGCGACTTACAGTTAGTGAGTGCATACATTCTTTTTTTCTTTTTCATACTGGCCCCCAGTGGGAATCAAACCCACAACCCTGGCGTTGCAAACGCCCTGCTCTACCAACTGAGCTACATCCCTGCCGGCCATTCCCTCCCCTACCCTGGACAACGCTTGGCCAATTGTGTGCCGCCCCATGGGTCTCCCGGTGGCGGCCGGCTACGACAGAGCCTGGATTCGAACCAGGATTTCTAGTGGCACAGCTAGCACTGCGATGCAGGATAGCCTTAGACCACTGCGCCACTCGGGAGGTCAACAGAAACATATATTTATTCATCACAGCGCTTGATGGTTTTTGCGACTGCACGTGCAATAAAATCGAAGTATCGAATCGCAATACATATAGAATCGTGAGAATCATGCGAATCGCAATAAATATTGTTTTGGCACCTAAGTATCATGATAAGATTGCATTGTGAGGTCCCTGGCAATTCCCAGCCCTATTTATTATAATTTTTTTGTCATTTAGCAGACGCTCTTATCCAGAGCGACTTACAGGAGCAATTAGGGTTAAGTGCCTTGCTCAAGGGCACATCGACAGATGTTTCACCTAAGCGACCTTTCGGTTACTGGCACAACACTCTTAACCACTAAGCTACCTGCCGCCCTATTTGACATGTGTTGAAGCATCATCCCTGTTGCCTGGTTTGTATACTGTATATGCTGTAGCCAACTCTTCTATGGCATGTTTTTGGTTACTACATGATACCATATGTGTTATTTCATAGTTTTGATGTCTTCACTATTATTCTACAATGTAGAAAATAGTAAGAATAAAGAAAACCCCTTGAATGAGTAGGTGTGTCCAAACTTTTGACTGGTACTGTACGTAGGCCTCTAACTGAGTTGGTTGCAGACTAATTGAATAATCTGCATCTTCATGTTCATTGTTATAGTAGTTTGATATTAGAAGAGAGACACCAGAAACTGATATTGAACACTACTACTGTACTTACATGACCTATGTTTCTGTTCAAATCTTTTCACTTTATCTCTGGTGTTCATTTCCTTGGACAATTAAGATTTTGGAATGTATAGTGAGTGCATTTATAGTTGCTATTATGAAATATTGTCAGAAAGCATTTTGAAATGACAAAATGTCAGATATGCAGTACAAAATTGAAGGGCGTTAATAATGTATTTTCTATTTATTTGTTGTCTACACTATGTTTTTGTACAGTATGTACAGTGGGGAGAACAAGTATTTGATACACTGCCAATTTTGCAGGTTTTCCTACTTACAAAGCATGTAGAGGTCTGTCATTTTTATCATAGGTACACTTCAACTGTGAGAGACGGAATCTAAAACAAAAATCCAGAAAATCACATTGTATGATTTTTAAGTTATTAATTTGCATTTTATTGCATGACATAAGTATTTGATACATCAGAAAAGCAGAACTTAATATTTGGTACAGAAACCTTTGTTTGCAATTACAGAGATAATATGTTTCCTGTAGGTCTTGACCAGGTTTGCACACACTGCAGCAGGGATTTTGGCCCACTCCTCCATACAGACCTTCTCCAGATCCTTCAGGTTTCGGGGCTGTCGCTGGGCAATACGGACTTTCAGCTCCCTCCAAAGATGTTCTATTGGGTTCAGGTCTGGAGACTGGCTAGGCCACTCCAGGACCTTGAGGTGCTTCTTACGGAGCCACTCCTTAGTTGCCCTGGCTGTGTGTTTCGGGTCGTTGTCATGCTGGAAGACCCAGCAACGACCCATCTTCAATGCTCTTACTGAGAGAAGGAGGTTGTTGGCCAAGATCTCGCGATACATGGCCCCATCCATCCTCCCCTCAATACGGTGCAGTCGTCCTGTCCCCTTTGCAGAAAAGCATCCCCAAAGAATGATGTTTCCACCTCCATGCTTCACGGTTGGGATGGTGTTCTTGGGGTTGTACTCATCCTTCTTCTTCCTCCAAACACGGCGAGTTGAGTTTAGACCAAAAAGCTCTATTTTTGTTTCATCAGACCACATGACCTTCTCCCATTCCACCTCTGGATCATCCAGATGGTCATTGGCAAACTTCAGACGGGCCTGGACATGCGCTGGCTTGAGCAGGGGGACCTTGCGTGCGCTGCAGGATTTTAATCCATGACGGCGTAGTGTGTTACTAATGGTTTTCTTTGAGACTGTGGTCCCAGCTCTCTTCAGGTCATTGACCAGGTCCTGCCGTGTAGTTCTGGGCTGATCCCTCACCTTCCTCATGATCATTGATGCCCCACGAGGTGAGATCTTGCATGGAGCCCCAGACCGAGGGTGATTGACCGTCATCTTGAACTTCTTCCATTTTCTAATAATTGCGCCAACAGTTGTTGCCTTCTCACCAAGCTGCTTGCCTATTGTCCTGTAGCCCATCCCAGCCTTGTGCAGGTCTACAATTTTATCCCTGATGTCCTTACACAGCTCTCTGGTCTTGGCCATTGTGGAGAGGTTGGAGTCTGTTTAATTGAGTGTGTGGACAGGTGTCTTTTATACAGGTAACAAGTTCAAACAGGTGCAGTTAATACAGGTAATGAGTGGAGAACAGGAGGGCTTCTTGAAGAAAAACTAACAGGTCTGTGAGAGCCGGAATTCTTACTGGTTGGTAGGTGATCAAATACTTATGTCATGCAATAAAATGCAAATTAATTACTTAAAAATCATACAATGTGATTTTCTGGATTTTTTTTTTAGATTCCGTCTCTCACAGTTGAAGTGTACCTATGATAAAAATTACAGACCTCTACATGCTTTAAGTAAGAAAACCTGCAAAATCGGCAGTGTATCAAATACTTGTTCTCCCCACTGTATATGTATCAGAATGTTTTAAGTTACTGTTGAAAATGTGTCTCATGCTATGCACATTTCCTGTGGTGAAGAACAAGCAATGCAATTTTCAAACAATAATCTGTTGCTTATTTTGAAAATCTCACACGATATTTCTCCATTAAGATATTGTTTGCAGCTAGTGAACGTTTTATGACCATTCTTTAGTTCTCAGAAACCCTCTCACGGGTCTACATGTTTCACTGTCTTTCCCCACTTTTTCCTCATAGATTTTCATTGCCAGACAGTATTCTTTGGTTGTCTGTTGGGCTCACATGCAGTAATTCTCAGGCTGCGCTTTCAATTCGAACATAGTACTGTTAACAAATGTCAATAAACAATAACTTTGTAAAGCACCTTTCTTCTAATAGTTTTATGAGTGGGAAGGTGGTCATTTCCAGTTGGGAAGTAGTAAATACCAGTTGGATGCATTCATGTGCTTTGAACTCGTTAAGAAACACTGATTGGCTAATGGCAAACAAGCTTCATCACCCATAAACTAAAAGTACAGCTATCATGCTTGCAAACAAATTACAGTGTTAAAAAAAACATACTAATAGATTGCTTTTTATAAATAATATTTAGTTGTTGAATTTAACTACCGAAAATGCTGTTATTTTGGTAATTTCCTTAGTACGTGACGTCAGAGGTCAGCATGTGGGAGAAGTTGAAGCTCAGGGATGATAGATGAGTTTCCAACTAGTAGCCTACTTACCAGTTTGGGGGGAGCATTCAAGTGGATTTTTCCCCAGTCGTAAGTGGTAAATATCCCCTTCCCACTTGGTTATGAATGCAGGGTTAGGCTGGGCTGGCTACATGAGCTCAAGTTCAAGACCCCGCCCGCCTCATTAAAGGAGCAATCTGAAGTAGAGCCCCACACTGGAGTTGTCATAATACCCATAAAACCTAGTGGTCAAACAGGGAAATGGTTCCAATTGTTTTCCCACCATTCATTTTTCCCATAGGGAATTTTAGAAACAAAAATAATATTTTTAGAAATTAAAATAAGGGCTGTGTATCGTGTAGGCTTACCCTGGCTGGATGTTTTGATAACCATGTAAATCTCTCTCGGACAAGGTGATTTTTATCAATATATTTGGCTCTATTTACTCTCAGATTCGAAAATGCTAATTAGCATCAACGTAGCTATGCAAGACTACAAATCCCTGCAAGCTCCTGCACGTCATATCCAGCTGACACCTTTACTAACAGGTATTGTATCAATTTAAAACTTGCACAAGACATTTAACATCATTGCCAATTTAAAGAAATGTAGCCAATTTATTCATTATTAAATTTAGCTAACAGTAGATAGTTAATCCAGAGATTCTTACCTTTGCCTCAATTCGGCAATCTCGTCCAGATCATCAAGGCATTTGTAGTTCTTTATGAACTACACATTAGCAGCTAATTAGCATTTCGTTTTTGGGGGGTAAATGCAGGCTAATATATTGATAAAAGTCACACCAGGGTAAGCCTACACGAAACACAGCCCTTACTTTAAGTGTTTCTAAAATCCCCTATGGGAAAAATGAATGGTGGAAAAAACGATTGGAACCATTTCATTGTTTGACTGCTAGGTTTTATGGGTATTATTACTCATACTGTGGTACCCTGTTGCTACATACATTGTTGGACTTATAAATGAAGATGCACCTATTGATTCTTGAAGAATATAACATTTTAGTTAGTGGTCAGCTTTTAAAAGGATTGCCCCTTTAACTCGGCAACATTCCGGAAGTGCGTTCTCGTGAAATCATAGAGATAGATAGAGGACTCAAGTGCCCAAAAGTCTGATTTACCATGGGAAGCATCATTGAGGACTTTCACCATTTTTAAGTAGTCAAATGGGTGGAACTTCCTGTGGTTTGAGGAAGGATCACATGATTCCATCCGGGTCATCAGGAGGGATCAGCCAATGAATTATACTTGTGAGAAAACATTCCATAACTGCAGGTGGCAGTAAATCGCCATCTGTGGCTTTATACCTGTTCAAACAATACCCTGCAGGTGGCAGTATGGACCCTTTCAGTTTGTTTGCCAACTCATAGAAGTAGTAGAAGAAGAAAATTGACTACTTCAAAATGGAGAGCGCTGCCCATGCTCTCACAGACGCCATAATAGGACAGATACAATGATGCGGTGTCTATCTATGTCTATGGGTGAGATATATCAGCTACTGCCTCTGTGCTAAATTGACTTTTGCCAAGAGCGTTACAGAACAGCCAGTCAAACAACTGTCTATGCATGACTGCCTCACAACTGCGGATAACATTTAAGTATCTCATTTGACACAGAGTGGTTGACTAGAATACAAAATTAGGTTTGGTCATAAATGCCCTTACTTGGAAGCTTCTCCAAAACGCAAAAGAACGGGAATTTTGTTGCACTCTCAACAACGCATCTTTATATTAAAGAATATTCAACAAGTGAACAGAGAATGGTACCACCACCCAGTCCTAGGGTCACCGACACAAGAAGCTGCACAAGATGCCTCCGTCAGACCGAGACGAACCAGGGAGCCACTGCGCTTCTTCTAGACAACATCAAAACCCCAATCAGGACCGAGTCATTTCAGGAACTCTACAACGTTATACCTGGCAAAGAGCTAGGCAGGTGAGTTGAACATTGTAGGTAGTAAGTTAACAGGTTGGACCTTTAAAAAACATACAGTAGGCCTAACTTTTTGTTATTCTCTGCCTGGGTGTATAAATACTTATGTTCCAACGTGGGATACTTTGTAGATCATAGTGCATGGTTGTCCTTTTTAATCAATGTTCAAAGTGGGTAACCTCAGGCACCATCCATTGGATGTATGAATATCTTGTCATTTATTTATCAAGGATGTGCGTTTTTAACATACATTTAGGCATTTGACATTTTCATGCTAAAACATGAGGAGTCCATCGTTTCAAGTCAAAACTGTCAGGATGACATAAATACAATTGCATTAAAGATACAGTAGATACTCATTGCCTAGTCCCTTTCCCCAGCTGTAAGTGCAAGACTGGCAAGTGAGTCTAGCCCTTGACATACTAAACATAAAGAGAACTGAAGCAAGCTATAGTACATAGTGGCACGGGAGATTTGTCAATGCAAAAGTATGAACAAAAGTGTTGAATCTATTCCAAAACCATGGGCACTCATAGATAGGCATACTGTTATGTATTCATCATTTGTTCATAGTTTATCTGGATATCTGAGACAAGATACAGTAGTACAATATTTGCCCATGGGTAACTTGTTCTGTTGTAAACTAGTTGGCCAAGTCCAATACTACTGTAAGTTAATTCCCTTAAAGGTGCACTATGCAGAAAATCGGTCCGCCATTTCCCGGTTGCTAAAATTCTAATAGTTTGCCTAATTTCAGTTTGTGACAAAACAAGCAAGTATAGTGTGGAGAATAATTATATAAACTAAACCGCTGTGACATCTTTTCCATAACCAAAAATATTGTATTTTCAGCTACACTTATACAAAAGTATGTGTACACGCTTCAAATTAGTGGATTAGGCTATTTCAGCCACTCCTGTTGCTGACAGGTGTATAAAATCGAGCACACCGCCATGTAATCTCCATAGACAAACAGTGGCAGTAGAACGGCTTTACTGAAGAGCTCAGTGACTTTCAAAGTGGCACCGTCATAGGATGCCACCTTTCCAACAAGTCAGTTCGCCAAATTTCTGCACTGCTAGAGCTTCCCAGGTCAACTGTTAGTGCTGTTATTGTGAAGTGAAAACATCTAGGAGCAACAACGGCTCACCTTTTTCAAAGGTTTTCAAACATTTCCAAGATGGAGGAAAATCTATCCTGATTGAAAATCTGGAGTCAATCTGATGTAGATGAGGAGAAGATGATTGCAGATTATTGTTTTCATTCGCGTTACATATGCAAAGAATTAGTTGTTGTTTTAGATATCAACTCCAAATTCAGTGTGGTTCACTTAGGGATGTCCATGATAGCGATGACACGTTCTAAAGAGCCACTGAACACGCCGATGGGCACTTATGTTTTTCTGTTACTCATTAGAAAAACGACATTTCGGACTTGGAGGTGTGTTTCCTGACCGATTCCATGTTTGGTTAATGATGTTTGTCCCCTATGAGACACTGTAGACACGGAAGCCTATTTCACTTCACCAAAATCCCCAGAATGAATCTAAGATGACAAACTAAATATGCAATACATTTTGACGAGGATGTTTTAGTTGCGCAATTTTACACCCAATTAAGGTGTTTGGTGCAGTAATTCTCAAGTAAAACATTTTGCGACGTGTTGTATTATGTAAACAGTCGGAGCTGCTGGGCAGGTCTGTTATACTGTCTATGCTATTGGATTGAGCGCAATCACTGCAGCTGTTCACTCCATGTTAGTTGGCAAATGGACATTGTCAAATCAAAACCCAACCTTGATTTACCCGTTGTGATGCACAGATGTTCCAAACTCAGTTTTAGACGAGACTGACTTTATGAGCAAAATTATCCTATTTACACTTTGTAGTAAATTTTGACACTAGAATTACTTATAAATAACTCAGCCATCTCTAAACCAATCCCTTAGCTTTTCTCGAACTAAGTTAAGAGATGTACCATGGGCCAACATACTGGATTTATGGTTCATGAGAATACGTTTTTCAAAGGTTTTCAAACATTTCCAGGATGGAGGAAAATCTATCCTGATTGACTTTATGGGTCCTTGAGGCAGATTTGATTCTGCATGAGTAAAGACTCCTACATACAACGTTTCAACTCTCTTATTGGTCTATTAACTAATTAACCGCCTGGTGATGTCAACAGGCAGGCAAAAACTCCATCTCATCAAAACAGGCTGAAATTTCATATATATATATATATATATATATATATATATATATATATATATATATATATATATATATATATATATATATATATATATATATATATATATATATATATATATATATATATGTATATATATATGTATATATATATATATATATATATATATATGTGTATATATATATATGTATGAACAAAAATATAAGCGCAACATGTAAAGTGTTGGTCCCATGTTTCATGAGCTGAAATAAAGGATCCCAGAAATGTTCCATATGCACAAAAAGCTTATTTTTCTCAATTTTTGTGCACACATTTGTTTACATCCCTGTTAGTGAGCATTTCTCCTTTGCCAAGATAATCCATCCACCTGACAGGTGTGGCATATCAAGAAGCTGATTAAACAGCATGATCATTACACAGGTGCACCTTATGCTGGGGACAATAAAAGGCCACTCTAAAATGTGCAGTTTTGTCACGTCACAACACAATGCCACAGATTTCTCAAGTTTTGAGGGAGTGTGCAGTTGGCATGCTGACTCCAGGAATGTCCACCAGAGATGTTCATGAATGTTCATTTCTCTACCATAAGCAGCTTCAACGTCGTTTTAGAGAATTTGGCAGTACGTGTAACCGGCCTTGCAACCGCAGACCATGTTTAACCACGCCAGCCCAGGACCGCCACATCCGGCTTCTTTACCTGCAGGATCGTCTGCGATCAGCCACCCGGACAGCTGATGAAACTATGGGTTTGAATTTCTGCACAAACTGTCAGAAACTGTCTCAGGGAAGCTCATCTGCATGCTCATCGTCCTCACCAGTTTCGTAACCAACTAAAGTGGGAAAATGCTCACTTTCGATGGCCACTGGCACGCTGGAGAACTGTGCTCTTCAGGGATGAATCCCGGTTTCAACTGTACCGGGCAGATGGCGTGTATGGCGTCGTGTGGGCGAGCGGTTTGCTGATGTCAACGCTGTGAACAGAGTGCCCCATGGTTGTGATGGGGTTATGGTATGGGCAGGCCTAAGCTACAGAAGACGAACATAATTGCATTTTATCGATGGCAATTTGAATGCACAGAGATACCGTGAAGAGATCCTGAGGCCCATTGTCGTGCCATTCATCCGCCGCCAGCACCTCATGTTTTAGCATGATAATGCACGACCCCATGTTGCAAGGATCTGTACACAATTCCTGGAAGCTGAAAATGTCCCAGTTCTTCCATGACCTGTATACTCACCAGACATGTCACCCATTGAGCGTGTTTGGGATGCTCTAGATCGACGTGTACGACAGCGTGTTCCAGTTTCAGCCAATATCCAGCAACTTCGCAGAGTCATTGAAAAGGAGTGGGACCACATTCCACAGGCCACAATCAACAGCCTGATCGACTCTATGCGAAGGAGATGTTGTTCTGCATGAGGCAAATGGTGGTCACACCAGATACTGACTGGTTTTCTGATCCACGGCCACCTTTTTTAAGATATGTGACCAACATATGCATATCTATATTCCCTTTAATTTGAAATCCATAGATTAGGGCCTAATTAATTCATTTCAATAGACTGATTTCCTTATGAACTGTAACTAAGTAAAATCTTTGAAATTGTTGCATGTTACATTTTATATTTTTAAGTGTACAATGTTGTTGATCCATCCTCAGTTTTCTCCTATCACAGCCATTAAACTCTGTAAATGTTGTAAAATCACCATTGGCCTCGTGGTGAAATCCCTGAGCAGTTTCCTTCCTCTCTGGCAACTGAGTTAGGAAGGACACCTGTCTCTTTGTAGTGACTGGGTGTACTGATACACCATCCAAAGTGTAATTAATAACTTCACCCAATGTCATCTTTTTTTCTTTCTTTTTTTTACACCCATCTACCAATATGTGCCCTTCTTTGCGAGGCATTGCAAAACCTTCCTGTTTGAAATTCAGTGCTCGAGTGAGGGACCTTACAGATAAATGTATGTGTGGGGTACAGAGATGAGGTGGTCATTCAAAAATGATGTTAAACACTATTGCACACCAAGTGAGGTCAAGCAACTTATTATGTGACTTGTTTAGCACATTTTTACTCCTGAACTTATTTAGGCTTGCCATAACAAAGGGGTTGAATACTCAAGACATTCAGCTTTTCATTTTTAATAAATTTGTAAAAATGTCTAAACTTAATTACACTTTGACATTATGGGGTTTTGTGTGTAGGCCAGTGACCAACGATCTAAATGTAATCAATTTTAAATTCAGGCTGTAACACAACAAAATGTGGAAAAAGTCAAGGGGTGTGAATACTTTCTGAAAGCCTGTGTGTGTCCAGTGGAGGCTCCTCAGGGGGGGAAGGGGAGGACCATCAGTGACTTTCAGAAAAATGTAAATAGTGAAATATTAAGTTATCATTTTTAGATAAAACTATACTAAATATATTCACTTCACCAAATAATTGATTAAAACACATTTTTGCAATTAAGGTCTACAGTAGCCTCAACAGCACTCTGGGGTAGCACCATGGTGTAGCCGGAGGACAGCTAGTTTCTGTCCTACTCTGGGTACATTGACTTCAATACAAAACCTAGGAGGCTCGTGGTTCTTACCCCCTTCCATAGACTTACACAGTAATTATTACAACTTCCGGAGGACGTCCTCCAACCTATCAGAGCTCTTGCAGCGTGAACTGACATGTTGTCCATTCAATCAAATGATTAGAGAATCTAGTACTGAAAGCATAAGCTACAGCTAGCTAACACTGCAGTGCATAAAAATGTGGTGAGTAGTTGACTCAGAGCGAGAGAGACAATAGTTGAACAGTTTTGAACAAATTAATTTCTTCAAAAATGGAGACGAGAGAGCTAGGTGTGTGTGTTGTGATGTCACGAGAGGCTGTGTCCTGGAGGGACGTTACATCCCCCTGAGATGGCTGCAAACCCAGACAGCTATGGCTCCATCTGCTGGTATGGTCGGGAACTCCACCCCTCTATGGCCAATCTTCCCACGCAGCTGAAACAGATCAGGAGCTGATGAGCTGGAGGTTTTGAAGGGAAGAGACACACTGAGAGTGAGTGTGTGGGTTGTGAAGTAACACAGTCTCCAACCTGGGCTCTCTGGAGGACAAGAGTGCTGCACGTCCACTTCCATGAGGAATATAAGGATTTGGAGATACTTACCTTTGGGAAATACTCACCTTTGGATATATTCGCCTGTGGAACTACGGGAGAGACATTGGGAAGGACTTTTTGCTGGGTTGGCCACTAGCTGCAACGTGGACTACAGTAAGGCTGGGGAAAAGTTATCTGAGCGAGTGAGAACTATGATTTTGGATGTGGAAGAGACATCCCTGAACTGTTAACCCTTAAAGAGCCACAAGAGAACAGAATTTGGTTATATTTTCGTTAATTTCCCAAGACCTTTAATAAAATCCTTGTTTTGTTTGAACCTTGTCTCCTTGCACTACTTGAGCAATCCCGCTGAAAGCTGTGTAGCCTCTCGTGACGTCACAGATGGTGGAGAATACAGGCAGCTCAAGCGTTAATAGTGCATGTCAGAGGAGGATACCGAAGGTTTGATCACCCAGTTTTCCAAGTTGGCCGTAGGCTCCCCGCCGACTGAAATGGAGGACATATTGAAAGCCCTGGTTGCTGGCCAGCAAGCCCAGATGCAAGCAACCGTGGCTCTCTTGGAGGAGCAAAAGAAAGCCAACCTTCTGAAGGCAGAGGAATTGCAGTTGCAGAGACAGAGGGTTGTCCAAAATACCCGCCCAATAAAGGCAAGTGACTTTATATCTAAGATGGGAGCTACCGATGACATTGAGGCATACCTGCATGCATTTGAGGCCACGGCCACTAGGGAAGCCTGGCCCAAGCAACAGTGGGTTGGTCTGTTAGCCCCCTTCCTAACCGGGGAATCGCTGAATGCTGTCCGGGCCCTGACCAGGTTACTGACTATGATGCCCTGAAGTCTGAGATCCTCAGCAGATATGGACTCACAAAGTTTGGTATGGCCCAGCGCTTTCACAGCTGGACCTTCCAACCAGACCAACCTCCTCGGGCGCAGATGCATGAACTTGTCCGAATCGCAAGGAAATGGCTGGATCCGCAGAGGAATACAGCAGCAGCGGTGGTGGAGGCCGTTGTGGTGGATCGTTACCTACGCGCCCTGCCTTATGAGGCAAAACGGTTCATCAGTCAACAGGCCTTGACCACGGCTGATCTGACCGTGGAAGCTGTGGAAAAGTACCAGGCCACAGCGGAGATGCTGAATGCTTCCCGAAAAGACCCCAGGAGTGCGGCCCCACCACAAATGGGAAGAACCCGTCCAAAGGACCCCAAGGTCTCGAACCCAGCCACGTCAGGACTTATCCCGGCTCCAGGGGGAGCCAGAAACCAGGCGGGTCCCAGAAGAGTACACCAGGAGGGGGAAACTCGACAGTGTTACCGGTGTGGGGAGATGGGACATATCTCCTGGCAGTGTGGGAAACCAGCCGATGAACCTATGCCCACTGCGGAGTCCTCCAGCTCAGCACCCACACACCGTTTTGCCTCGCTCTTGGGAGTCGTAGATGGCGGCCCAGATCGACCCCCCACCTGCCCGGTAACTGTGAATCACCATGATGTGGAGGCCTTACTGGATTCTGGTAGCCGGGTCACCCTGGTGCGTAAGGATTTGGTGGGCCCAACGTGTCTGACCCCGGGGAAAGTCCTCCCAGTTTCCTGTGTCCATGGAGACACCAGAGAATACCCCATTACTGAACTTACAATGACCAGCACACGGGGAACCATACACACGACGGCGGGGGTGGTTGATTCCCTCCCCGTCCCTGTCCTAATTGGACGAGACTGCCCAGCCTTTTACCCACTCTGGAGAGAGTCTCAGGAGAGGATAACCCGAGTACCTCGGAAACGGAGAGGCAAGACTCATCCTGGGAAGGCTCCGGTGCAATCCTCCGAATTACTCACTCCCGCCCGGGCTCTGATAGGGATGGCAGGTGCCCAGACCGACACAGAGACTGGTCCGGATACGGGAGAAGAGAACGCAGCCCAGGAAAGTGCTCCGTTCTCCAGTGAAGAAGACGTCCCAGGCACCCAAGAGCTTCCCCCTCTCACAGGCCAGTATGGTACGGCTCAATTACAAGATCCTACTCTTGCAAATGCCTTAAGAAATGTGCAGGTATTAGAAGGTGTAGTGTTAGGTGATAAGACAAACCCTACTTACCCCCATTTCGCAGTAAACCGGGGGTTAGTATATCAGATAGTCAAGAAAAATGATGAAGTGCATGAACAGCTCCTCGTGCCACAGCCCTATCGGGCCACAGTACTCAACCTAGCACACACACACCCGCTAGGGGCCCACTTGGGGGTAGAGAAGACTAAGGAAAGAATCATGCAACGTTTCTTTTGGCCAGGAGTACACAAAGAGATAGAGAACTACTGCCGTAGTTGCCCTGAGTGTCAGCAGGTTGCGCCAAAGCCCACATATAGAAACCCGCTCATTCCCTTGCCCATTATCGAAACTCCTTTTGAGAGGATTGGATTAGACATAGTCGGGCCCTTACCGAAAAGTTCCAGGGGACATCAATACATTCTGGTCATTCTGGACTATGCATCCCGGTACCCGGAGGCCATTCCGCTGAGGAAGGCTACATCCAGACAAATCGCCAAGGAGCTGTTCCGTCTCTCAACTAGTCTGGGAATCCCAAAAGAGATATTGACGGACCAAGGGACTCCATTCATGTCCAGGGTGATGAAAGAACTCTGTGCTTTACTGAAAATCAAACAGCTGAGAACCTCGGTCTACCACCCCCAGACAGATGGTCTAGTCGAACGTTTTAACAAAACACTAAAATCCATGCTGCGGAAAGCGGTAGGGGAAGATGGGCGCAACTGGGATCAGCTGTTACCATACATATTATTTGCGGTGAGAGAGGTACCTCAGTCTTCTACTGGTTTTTCACCCTTTGAGCTCTTGCTTTCCTACAGACCCAGAGGACTGCTCGACATCGCCAAGGAGGCCTGGGAGGAGCAGCCATGCCAACAGCGGACACTGATCGACCATGTCGGGGCTATGAGGGAGAGAATGAAGGCCATCTATCCCATGATGCGGGAACACCTGGAGGCCAGTCAGCGGCAACAGCAAGCCGCCTACAACAGATCTGCTCAACCCAGGGAGTTTAAGCCGGGGGACAGAGTGCTGGTCCTGGTGCCAACCGTTGAGTGTAAATTCCTGGCAACCTGGCAAGGACCATATGAGGTCATTGAACGCGTGGGAGAAGTAAACTACAAGGTGAGGCAACCAGATAAAAGAAAAACTGAGCAGATTTATCATGTTAACCTTTTAAAGAAGTGGCACGCCAGAGAGGCGATGTTCAGCTGTCTACCCCCCACAGAGACCAAGGAACCGGCGCGAGAAGAGGTTCAGCTGGGTCCAAATCTGTCCCCACATCAACGACAGATGGCCCTGGAACTCGTGGAGCAGAACCAGGATGTCTTCTCCTCCCTTCCCGGTCACACAGAGGTGGTCCAACATGAGATCCGCACCATGCCTGGACGAACGGTAAACCAGCGCCCGTACCGCGTGCCAGAGGCTCGTAAAGTGGTTATACAGAAGGAGGTAAGGAAGATGCTGGAGTTGGGAGTAATCGAAGAGTCCCACAGTGCCTGGGCAAGTCCCATCGTACTAGTTCCCAAGCCAGACGGTTCAGTACGATTTTGTAATGACTATCGAAAGTTGAATGAAGTGTCTGAATTTGATGCATACCCAATGCCTCGTGTCGATGATTTAATAGACTCCTTGGGGCATGCTCGTTTCCTAACCACTCTTGATCTCACAAAAGGCTACTGGCAGGTACCCCTGACCCCGGCGTCCAAGGAGAAGACAGCCTTTGCCACCCCGGAGGGGCTCTACCAGTATACCCGACTTCCGTTTGGTCTCCACGGGGCACCTGCCACGTTCCAACGCCTGATGGATCGAGTCCTTGCGCCCCACAAGAGGTACGCAGCGGCTTACTTGGATGATGTTGTTATACAAAGTCCGGATTGGGCCAGCCACATACCCCGGGTACAAGCGGTGCTGGATTCGCTCAGGGAAGCAGGGCTCACGGCAAACCCGAAGAAGTGCAAGCTGGCCTTCAGTGAGACAAACTACCTGGGGTACACCATTGGGCGGGGGTTGGTCAAACCACAGGAAGCCAAACTGCGGGCCATACAGGACTGGCCGCAGCCCATCACCAAGAAGCAAGTAAGGTCATTTTTGGGCCTCGCTGGCTACTATAGACGCTTTATTGCAGATTTTGCTACCATAGCTGCACCGTTGACGGAGCTGACGACCAAACGCCACTCACGAATGGTGAAGTGGAACCCTGCGGCGGAGGCGGCTTTCCTCAACCTGAAGCGAGCACTCTGCTCCAGTCCGATCCTGGTGGCACCAGACTTCAAGAAGGAATTCATTGTCCAAGCGGATGCTTCGGAGGTGGGTCTGGGTGCTGTCCTCACCCAGGCACATGAAGGTGAAGAACATCCCATTCTCTACCTAAGCAGAAAGTTACTTCCCAGAGAGAAGAACTATTCAACGGTGGAGAAAGAATGTCTGGCTGTAGTCTGGGCCCTGGAGTCCCTTCGGTTCTATCTCCTGGGCCGACGTTTCATGGTGGTATCTGATCACGCCCCTCTGCAGTGGATGGCCAAGAACAAGGAATCAAACAGTAGAGTAACCAGATGGTTTTTGAGCTTGCAACCGTTTAACTTTTCTGTTGTCCACAGGGCTGGCAAGCACCACGGCAATGCGGACGCCCTCTCCCGGCGTGATGCCTTCTTCGCTGCCTTTACCCCGACGAGGACGTCGGTCCCGAGGAGGGGGATGTGTGATGTCACGAGAGGCTGTGTCCTGGAGGGACGTTACATCCCCCTGAGATGGCTGCAAACCCAGACAGCTATGGCTCCATCTGCTGGTATGGTCGGGAACTCCACCCCTCTATGGCCAATCTTCCCACGCAGCTGAAACAGATCAGGAGCTGATGAGCTGGAGGTTTTGAAGGGAAGAGACACACTGAGAGTGAGTGTGTGGGTTGTGAAGTAACACAGTCTCCAACCTGGGCTCTCTGGAGGACAAGAGTGCTGCACGTCCACTTCCATGAGGAATATAAGGATTTGGAGATACTTACCTTTGGGAAATACTCACCTTTGGATATATTCGCCTGTGGAACTACGGGAGAGACATTGGGAAGGACTTTTTGCTGGGTTGGCCACTAGCTGCAACGTGGACTACAGTAAGGCTGGGGAAAAGTTATCTGAGCGAGTGAGAACTATGATTTTGGATGTGGAAGAGACATCCCTGAACTGTTAACCCTTAAAGAGCCACAAGAGAACAGAATTTGGTTATATTTTCGTTAATTTCCCAAGACCTTTAATAAAATCCTTGTTTTGTTTGAACCTTGTCTCCTTGCACTACTTGAGCAATCCCGCTGAAAGCTGTGTAGCCTCTCGTGACGTCACAGTGTGTATATATTATTTGTATTTTTTTTGCTTAGCTAGCGAATGCAGCTAGCTAGTTTAGCCTGCTCAAACAGATAGGGATGCTATGTTAGCTAGCTGGCTATGGCTAGCCAATACTGGAACTCTTCCAAGTCAATTTTAAGCTTTTGGTTTAATTAATTTATTGCAACTGGGTTTACTAACGTGTTAGTTCTAGTAGCTATGCTGACTATGATGTTATAATATGGTGACAATGATGTAGGCTGTGTGTAGCGGTTAGCAGTTATGATATGAAGGTTTGGCATCAGACAGCTGATGTGTTGTGCTCTGAATTCCACAAGCGAAGCGAAAAGGTGAGGAGAGCGCGTAGATGCGAGAATAAATTATACAACGATCAAAGGCTGCTATGAAAGTGAACTGTGTTTGCATGTGATCAGGGGTGTAGTTATTCTGCCGATTCTGTTAAAACATTTCTCAAACGGGGATAAACATACCTGAATTTGTCCAATGGAAACTCTCGTTTGCAACTGTTGAACTAATGATTACACCCTAGATCCTCTAGATGCAGGCAAGAGTGTGCAAGGCGGTATTGAATGTGTCAATGTCTGTCACCTTGATTACTCAAATTTCTCTTGACCTGTGCACCTAGCGTACATTGTAAACTTTCATTCATAGGCTAGGTTTTACCAACCTCATGATGGGTGTAGGGAAAATGTATGTATCATGTAGTAGCCTAAACCTATTGACGTTACATTGAGCTGGGTGAAATGTAATATGAATGACAGTCATCAATATGCTGTCATATAAATAAGGCCATGCTCATTTTAATAAATAGCGTCCTCCCTCATATTAAACGGTACTGACCTCTGTGTGTTTGTGTGTGTCTCACAGGAAAATCACGTTTTTGACTGCACTGGAACTTTTGAGATTCGCAGAGCTATGCCTCCTCTGGCTTAGACAATCCCCCTCGACAAACACGCGCACAACCAGATTTGTTGGAGACAGCTTGTGTCAATTACTACATTTCCTAGGATTTCCTACCTGCAGCAACAATAGTGGACAATGAGTGACTCAAAGTGCCCCAAAACTCCTGGCCCTAGTTATGAGTTTGAGTGAGCTCAGACCTCTTGTGAATGAGCTGAAAGTTGAGTCTTTTTATTTTATATTTTCCTGGGCCACTTTTTCCAGGTAGCCCAATAAACACTTAGGGCTAGTGTAGTCCTGGACTTAAAAAGCACTTGGAAATTCTCCATTGAACATGTGTCTGGGGAAAGCTGCCCATAGTCAGGTAAACCGCAATAAAGATCATTCATTTGTGGTGAGTGTGATCCTGTTTGGGCTGAGTGGGTTTTCACCTTAACCCACCTACCTTCTGCCCTATAATCACTTTCTCACACGCACACAGTATAGAGCCCATGCACCTGTTCCCTACTAAAGACATTAATGGGTTTATCAGCAGCAGCAGCAAGGGTTAACAACGTCAGCCTGGGTTAAAGGCTAGAAAGACTCCGCTTTGAATAACTGGATTTAGGGATTGAGGCATGCATGGCACTACTCTGAACCTACTACCATATTTACAACTTGTAATGACGTTATAGTATTGGGCATGGTTGATAGCTTAGGTAAATGGTGACTTCATTGTCTGTTACAGTCCTTATATGTGGAGGTCTATGTATGAAGACATAGTTTGCTGAATCTCACTGCATGTGAGGGTAGAGGTAGTCATTGGAGCATCAAGCCCAGAGCCAAAACATGACCACTAGCCAGCCAATAATGCTGTATGAGGTCATTGATTAACACGGCATGGCTCCCTGTCTGGGCACTGAAGTGGGTCATTTAAAATCAATGGTTGGGTGAGCTTGAAGGTCGCCTTGGTTTTACTAATGATTTAATGAAGAAGGAATGCAGGGAGAAGAAGGCATATTCAGTGACCATGACAACTATGGATGGCTTGTCACCTTATTGCCCATTTCCCAACAATTCATTTTCACTCTACGTCTACCTGCATTCAGGTGTAATGCTTCTAATTAAGGGAGGACAAAGCAATGTGTGATGTAAATTACTATCTTGATTATCCACCAAAATGCGTAATCGCCATCAACAATCACTATCATCGTATCACTATAGTTGGCCTTCTCAAACGTATTCATTACTTTTTAGTCACACTGTAGTCCTATGGGGCAGTTTGCTCATCATTAAAGCCTGTACTTCAATATTTGTAACGTTAAGTCCCCCATCTGTCTCCAGGGGGAAGTTTGCCATAGTGAAGAGATGCATGGAGAAGAGCACAGGGACAGAGTACGCAGCCAAGTTCCTGAGGAAGAGGAGGAAGGGTCAGGACTGCAGAGTGGACGTGCTCCATGAGATCGCTGTGCTGGAGCTCACCAACCCTAGCCACAGAATTATCAACCTGCACCAAGTCTACGAGACCCTGACAGAGATGGTCCTGGTGCTTGAGTAGTAAGTATTACTACAAACAGCTGCTGTTTACATGTGTGTGTACACCTACATGAACACCCATTCACTGTTAACGAGTGTGTGTGTGTGTGTAGTGTACACACCTGCCGGCATGACCTCTTCAAGCTCACTAGCGACATCAAGCTCTAGGTCCGATCTCCTTCAGCTTTGCTCTGCTGAGAAGAGCAGCTTGCAGAAAGTCGTCACTCGCATTCCTAACGATGAATACCACAAGCCCCACTGCAGGGAATCAGGGAGTAAGTTGGAAAAACTGCAGTAAGTTGGAAAGACCACCAGTCCCTCTGCCTGAGTAGGAGGGTAATCCAGCTAACCCTAAACCCTGCTGTAGCTATGCCACACTTCGCTGAGTAGAGCAGGCTAGAGGGATGTCAGAACCCTGCTGCTTCTTGCTACCATTAGGACCAGCTGCTCATCTACTGACTTTGTGCACTAGAGTGACTCGTTTTTAATTAGACCTATGACCATGTTGTTCATGGCATTCCAGACATTGAATATTTTTATTTATTTTTATATTAAAAACATATATAATAACTGCGAACTTTGCCTTGAACTTCCCTATCGAATTGAAACCGCATGTGCAGTATGTGTTCACTGGCCCATAATTCATGACCAGTCCAATCAATGAATGCACAAATCTAAGAGGGGATATTTGAAATACTCATGAGAATTGAATACCATCAGAGACATGGAATTGTGGCTAAATAGGGTAAATATCAGGATGAGTATTCTTTTATTTTTATTTTATTTATTTAACATTTATTTAACCAGGTAAGCCAGTTGAGAACAAGTTATCATTTACAACTGCGACCTGGCCAAGATAAAGCAAAGCAGTGCGATTTAAAAACAACAACAGAGTTACATATGGGGTAAACAAAACAAAGTCAAAAATACAACATAAAATATATATACATTGTGTGCAAATGTAGAAAGTTATGGAGGTAAGGCAATAAATAGACCATAGTGCAAGATAATTACAATTTAGTATTAACACTGGAATGATA